>NC_041387.1:56749215-56753275 GCF_002162155.2 Triticum dicoccoides | reverse complement strand
CCCACCTCCCCTGCGAGCGCTGCCTCCCTTGCCTCCCTCCCTAACCCTCGGAGCCGCCGGAGACTTGGAGCCTCAGCGCCGCCCCACGCCCACCAGGAGAGGAGGCCCCACGTCCACCAGGAGAGGAGGCCCGCGACCTCCCCGCCGTCTATCGCCGCCTCCCCCAAGCTCGCCATCTCCGCCCTCCGTCGTCTCCGCTCCGGCCACCACCTCATCGTTGTCGGGTAACCTTCCTCCCTCTGCCTCTCTTCTCCTCTCTTCCTCCTCTCCTCCCTCCCGGCCGTGCCTTCTTCTTCTCTCTATTGCTAGGTTTAGGTCAAATCCCTCTCTAATTTAGGTCAAATTAGGTTCAAAAAATTGCTAATTTTGGTCAGCAAGCCATCAGTTCTATGCTGAGAATGCCCTGTAGATGCAATAATATTTTAATCATGATCAAATATAACTGCACCCATAAACAGAACCATTTGCATAATAGGTATGTGTTTCCCTCTTCACTGAAGGGAATTAAATGGTCTACACCACTTGGCTAGTGTGGTCAGTAACCCAAGGCCAAGGTTCTTTCATTTTAGGCAGGCAAGAGCTTCAATCCAAAAGCATTTGCTGTGGACTCCACTCAAAAGCCATTACTCAAAGTTCAACTAGCACTAAAAAGGCTACTCCTAGTAGAAGTGTTGAATTAAACAAAGTATTTCCACTGGAACAACTATGTATGTTTTCAGTGAGACTGTGCATGCTCTTTGTTTCATGCAATCTAGTGTCGTACTGCCATCACAAAGTACATGACAAAACTAACAACACAGATGGCTTGTTGAAGTATCATAAGGTTATAGGATGATATTAAACAAAAGAAAACTATAAGCTAGGAATGAGTAGTCCTCTTTGAATCTCTTCAACCCAGCTTCTCTAGATGGTGCTATCCCTCTGAAATGTTTGTTGTATGGTTACGTCATGTTTATCTAGACTATATGTTATAAGAGCAAGTATATGAGCAAAAGTTCAGTAGTGTGAATAAATCAATACTAATTCATTTGCTGATCAAGATGTTTGATTGTTTTCCTCTTGTTGATTGTTTGGTCAAAGCTGTCATGTTCTATTCAGGTAGACAGAGCTGTATAGGATTGTTCAAAATATAAGGGTTGAGCTCAAGGAGCACAACAGCAGCTGTTAGTAGTTACACACTTGCACTGCATCTATGATATTTGGATGCAATATATTTCCTACTGTATTTGACTAGTGTTTAGGTCAACAGCAATCCATGATTTTTTTAGTTAACAACAATCCATGATTTTTAGTTAACAGCAACCCATGATTTTTAGTTATAAGCAATCCATGATTTTTAGTTAACAGCAATCCATGATTTTTTGGCTGTTGGCTGCTGCTGTATGTTGCTACTACTACTTGTTGGTGGGGCACTGGTGCTACTGCTAGTCTGCCACTTGTGCTGGATGTGCTACTGCTAGTCTGCTGCTCGTGTGTTGTTGTTAGTTACTTCGGTTGCTCGTTGGCTTCTGCTAGTGCTAGGCTACTAGTAGTTCTGTAGTGTAGTTGCGGCTACTCTATTGTGTCATATACATATATGCTCATGTAGTCATGTGTACTGCAGATTTATTGGATCTGTGGACTGTGGCCAACCATTTTGATTCTAACTGAACATTTTCAAGCTACTGGTTGCTGGTGCTGTTTTTCTTGCAGCTGGTCATGCTCTGCCGCTGCTGGTTGCTGGTATACTGGTGCGGTGGTGCTCTGTACTGTGTTTCCTTGTGCTATGCTGCACTGTTGCTTGCTGCTATACATAGTGTGTTGTTTTGTGCTCTGCTGCTGCTAGTTAGTTGTGTTGTGCTGCTGACCTGCTGTTTACTTAGTACTTACTTGTGATGTGCTACTATAACTATTTAGCAAGTGTTTAAAGCTTTAATTCATTAATTGCATGGGTACTAATTGGTCTCTTCTGCTGCTTATCAGAGATGGGGGGAAGCAGGTACCGCCGCTCTGCCACACCGCAGTACGAGTTGGATGCTTCCGAGTTCTTCATTATCATACTTGGGACTTCAGTATCATCCATGACGCAGGTATATAAAATGAGAGATCTCCCCTTCACCCATCTCATCATGATATCTGTTGTTTGCTACATCACTCATTGTCCCAAACTGCAGAGGCTGCCTGACAGTTTTATGAACATGCTGGGTGAAGATCCGCCAAATAATGTGAAGCTGCGACAGGCCGACAGCGGGTTACGCAGGCTATGGGATGTGGAGTTGGTGATCAAGGAGGGCCACATGTACTTGTATCGTGGGTGGGAGAAGTTCTACTGTGCCTATGACCTGCGGCTGGGGTACTTCCTTCTCTTCAGGTACGACGACGATGCCACCATGCTCATCGTGAAGGTGTTCAACGCGACTATGTGTCGCATGCGCTACGCTGCTGATGATGATGCCAGTACGTTCTGCCTCTTCTTATTCCTCTACATTTGGCTTTGTCTCACATCGATTGTTAACGGGCATTGTTGCATTTGGACAGGCAATGGGAGCAGCAGCAGCGACACTGGCTACCGCCAAAGCAGCAGCGACTATGGCTGTAGCAAAAGCAACAGCGATTCTGGCTTTAGCGAAAGCAGCAGCGATTCTGGTAGCAACAAAGACAACAAGAAGGATGATCCGGACTGGAGTGCGGGAGAATAGGAGCAGAGTGGGGATGAGGAGCTGCAAGATGACAATGGGCATCAGGCTGAGGATGACCTAGCACTGGTGTTGGCTGACCAAGGGCAAGAGATGGTGGTGGCTGACCATGGGCAAGAGATGGAGGTGGCTGAGGATGACCTAGCGATGGTCATGCCCGTTCGGCCTGAAGGTGGCCTCGTGATGGTGGTGGTGCCTGACAATGACCACGCACCGGTGGTGGCACCGGCGATCCCACAGCTGGGCGACATGACCATGCCAATTGTGGTAGAAGACTACATCCCAGTGCCTCCACCGCCTCGCCGCTCTTGGCGCATCAGGCTGAGGAAGGAGAAGGAGAAGAACAATGAGAACTGAACTATGTCAGGTATGTCAGATCTCCAAAATGATATATATATATATATACTTAGTTACCTATGTTATCTCTAATATGCTTAGTTTCCTATAGGTTAGCTTCATTTTACCTAAGTTGGCTCTAATATGCTAACTTAGAGCTTATATGCTTAGTTTCCTATAGGTTAGCTCCAAAATAACTTATGTTAGCACAAAATGATCAAGTTTACATAATAAGCTTATAGTCTTCTTCTTATTCTTCTTCTTTTCCAAAATGGCATAGGTTAGCTTCATTTTACCTAAGTTGGCTCTAATATGCTAACTTAGAGCTTATATGCTTAGTTTCCTATAGGTTAGCTCCAAAATTACTTATGTTAGCACAAAATGATCAAGTTTACATAATAAGCTTATAGTCTTCTTCTTATTCTTCTTATTCTTCTTCTTTTCCAAAATGACATAGATTAGCTTCATTTTACCTAAGTTGGCTCTAATATGCTAACTTAGAGAGCTTATATGCTTAGTTTCCTATAGGTTAGCTCCAAAATTATTTATGTTAGCACAAATGATCAAGTTTACATAATAAGCTTATAGTCTTCTTCTTATTCTTCTTCTTATTCTTCTTCTAGTGTTCTTCTTCTTCTAGTATTCTTCTAGTCTTCTTCTTCTTCTTCTCTTCTTCTTCTTCTTCTTCTTCTTCTTCTAACTTCTTGTTTATCATTTTGCAGATTTGATTTAATTCATGGAAGCTTGCATGGATGGAGTGCTTCTTTTCCATTTGTGTTTTTATTTTGTATCAATGTGAAACTTTTGTGAATTGATGGATAACGGTGTTGGATGAACAATGTGAAACTTTTGTAATATGTAACGATGGAACTATGTGTTGGCTATGTATGTATATATGATGAAACTTGTGTGTTGGATATGATTGTTATATGGATGCTTGTTGTATATATATGTGTTGGATATCTCATATGTGAAATAGTGACCTGAGATTAAGAAAAAACAAAAAAAATTAAAAAAATTGTTACTAATGGCGCACTACCATGTGGTGC
>NC_041387.1:56700797-56748976 GCF_002162155.2 Triticum dicoccoides | reverse complement strand
TTCTTATTCTTCTTCTTTTCCAAAATGACATAGGTTAGCTTCATTTTACCTAAGTTGGCTCTAATATGCTAACTTAGAGCTTATATGCTTAGTTTCCTATAGGTTAGCTCCAAAATTACTTATGTTAGCACAAAATGATCAAGTTTACATAATAAGCTTATAGTCTTCTTCTTATTCTTCTTATTCTTCTTCTTTTCCAAAATGACATAGGTTAGCTTCATTTTACCTAAGTTGGCTCTAATATGCTAACTTAGAGAGCTTATATGCTTAGTTTCCTATAGGTTAGCTCCAAAATTACTTATGTTAGCACAAAATGATCAAGTTTACATAATAAGCTTATAGTCTTCTTCTTATTCTTCTTATTCTTCTTTTTTTCCAAAATGACATAGGTTAGCTTCATTTTACCTAAGTTGGCTCTAATATGCTAACTTAGAGAGCTTATATGCTTAGTTTCCTATAGGTTAGCTCCAAAATTACTTATGTTAGCACAAAATGATCAAGTTTACATAATAAGCTTATAGTCTTCTTCTTATTCTTCTTATTCTTCTTCTAGTATTCTTCTTCTTCTAGTATTCTTCTAGTCTTCTTTTTCTTCTTCTCTTCTTCTTCTTCTTCTTCTTCTTCTTCTTCTTCTAACTTCTTGTTTATCATTTTGTAGATTTGATTTAATTCACGGAAGCTTGCATGGATGGAGTGCTTCTTTTCCATTTGTGTTTTTATTTTGTATCAATGTGAAACTTTTGTGAATTGATGGATAACGGTGTTGGATGAACAATGTGAAACTTTTGTAATATGTAACGATGGAACTATGTGTTGGCTATGTTTGTATATATGATGAAACTTGTGTGTTGGATATGATTGTTATATGGATGCTTGTTGTATATATATGTGTTGGATATCTCACATGTGAAATAGTGACCTGAGATTAAGAAAAAACAAAAAAAATTAAAAAATTGTTACTAATGGCGCACTACCATGTGGTGCGCCATTAGTATAGCAGACACTAGTGGCGCACTGTGGGCAATACTAATGGCGCACTACGTGGTGCGCCATTAGAACACCAGATACTAATGGCGCACCAGTGGTGCGCCATTAGAATTTAATACTAGTGGCATGGTTCTAGTGGCGCACCAGTAGTGCGCCATTAGTAGGCAAAACTGGTGCACCACTAGTAGGCCTTTTCCTAGTAGTGATACGAGGGTGGAGCGGGTTGAAGAAACACCACGACGGTGCCTGCAAGAAGGGGAACGACGCCCATAGGTGCCACCACCACCGGCCGATGAGAGTCAAATACTCCCTCTACTCTATCCCAAAAAGCTTGTCACTCAATTGGATGTATCTAGCACTTAGTTGAGAGAATTTCTCATATAAGTCAACATTATATCCCAGGATTCTTTGCATAATCTAGCAACATCTCTAGACCTAACAGTTACCCCTGCCAGCATATAAAATTCTTTAACTTTCAAAAGATCCTTCCAAATAGGAGACTTAAAAAACTTCCCTTTAACACTGGCAATTGTATCTCTCTTGAAGTATTTAGGCCTGAAAATGTCTTGCCAAAGACAAGAAAAAATGTTCAAGTTTCCACCACCACTTAACCAGGAAACTTAAATTTTGTCTTCTCGAAATACCCAACCCCCCTTTAGTTTCAGATCCACGCACTCTAGACCGTTTAAACAAACAATACCTCTTCCTCCCTCTCTCTGCCAGAAAAAGTTTCTAAGATGTTTATCCAAACTTTCCAACATATGAAAATAGGAAATACTGGACCTAATGGCTTCCCCTTACCAAATGCAATTTGAGTGATACTAATCAATGTATCCTTAACAGGTTCCAACCAGAGCTTTATCAATCAATTTATACAAGCATCTAAGGAGGCAAATGGGTCAAAACGGTTGGATTTTATTAGCATAGGAAGATTCGGAGATTAGGGTAATAATCCCATAATTCAGCCTCCGCACATCCATTGTGCCAGCATGAAAAGCATGGAACATTTTCATAATATCAGCATGTACAATGTCCCAGCAACACTGAATGAACTCATCAGGTATATTATCAGGACCATGCGCATTGTTTTTATCCATAGAAAAAAGCACATCTAACCTCTTCTACAGTAAATGGTCTATTGAGCATTTCATTATCAAGGTCAGATAGTTTCTCACGACTAGACCAAGAGTTAGGAGACATATGGAAATGGTTTCCTGAAGCAGTTCCAAAAAGATTATTATATAATTCAGTAGCATGAACCAAAAGATTCTCTGCACCCTCAATAGTAACACCATTAGCAGTTAGAGAGCGAATAGTAGTTTTTCTTTTCTTTCCATTAGCAATCTTCTGGAAATAGGCAATGTTTTTATCCCCTTATAAAAGCCACCTCTCATGTGACTCTTGAAGGAGGTAAAGTTCCTCATTAATTAAGATATCATTGAGTTCTACATTAATGTTAGCTCTTCTACAATAGAGCTCAGGCTCAAGGGGGGGGGCAGTTCCTCCAACTCTTCCAGAGCAGAAAGCTCTGTGAGCTCCTCATTCCTCTTTCCTCTTTCTAGCATGCTCAAAAGAATTGGAGCTCCATACATTAAAGAAAATTTTAAACCTCTTAAGATTAATATTCAACACATAATAGGATCCTGGGAGTTAACAGCTGGTTGTGCTTGTGTCCAGATTTTGTAAACCAAAAGGAGGAAATCTTTATTTTTAACCCAGCTCAACTCAAACTGAAACTCTCTCTTTTTGGGACAAGTAATGTTGCCATTCATATCCTAGATAGATCTTGCATGAGCATAGGAATTTTTTTGAAATTGCATGCTACGTTCCCCAGTAGTGGCATCCGAGTCATGTCTATGCGTAGATTATATGCACGGGTAGAACACAAAGAGTTATGGGCGGTGATCGTCATACTGCTTACCCGCAATGTCTTAGTTTGATTCGGCGGTATTGTTGGATGAGGCGGCCCGGACCAACCTTACATGACCACGTTCATGACACCGGTTCCACCGACAGACATGCAACTAGTTTTGCATAAAGGTGGTCGGCGGGTGTCTGTTTCTCCAATTTTAGTTGAATTGAATTTGACTGCGGCCGGTCCTTGTTGAAGGTTAAAACAACAAACTTGATAAATCACAGTTGTGGTTATTGTGTCGTAGGTAAGAATGGTTCTTGCTAGAAGCCCGTAGCAGCCACGTAAAACTTGCAACAACAAAGTAGAGGACGTCTAACTTGTTTTTGCAGGGCATGTTGTGATGTGATATGGTCAAGACATGATGTGATATACATTGTTGTATGAGATGATCATGTTTTGTAAAATTTATCGGCAACTGGCAGGAGCCTTATGGTTGTCGCTTTAATGCATGAAATGCAAATGCCATGTAATTGTTTTACTTTATCGCTAAGCGGTAGCGATAGTTATAGAAGCAATAGTTTGCGAGACGACCACGACGCTACAATGGATATCAAGGTGTCAAGCCGGTGATGATGGAGATCATGATGATGCTTTGGAGATGGACATCAAAAGCACAAGATGATGATGGCCATATCATGTCACATATTTTGATTGCATGTGATGTTTATCTTTTATCCATCTTATTTTGGTTAGTACGGCGGTAGCATTATAAGATGATCCCTTAACTAAAATTTCAAGGTATAAGTGTTCTCCGTGAGTATGCAGCATTGCAACAGTTCTTCACATACAATGGGTGCAAGACAGTTTTGCCTGTGCGGAATACTCAGGTTAAACTTGACGAGCCTAGCATGTACAGACATGGCCTCGGAACACTAGAGACCGAAAGGTCGAGTGTGAATCATATAGTAGATATGATCAACATAGAGATGTTCACCATTGATGACTACCCCATCTCACATGATGATCGGACATGGGTTAGTTGATTTGGATCACGTTACACTTAGATGACTCGAGGGATGTCAATTTAAGTGGGAGTTCTTAAGTAATTTGATTAATTGAACTTTAATTTATCATGAACTTAGTCCTGATAATATTTGCAAATTATGTTGTAGATCAATAGCTCGCGTTGCAACTCCCCTATGTTTTTTTGATATGTTCCTAGAGAAAAAGTTGAAAGATGATAGTAGAAATGATGCAGACTGGGTTCGTGATTTGAGGATTATCCTCATTGCGGCACAGAAGAATTATGTCCTTGATGCACCGCTAGGTGACAGACCTATTGTAGGAGCGGATGCAGACGTTATGAACGTTCGACAAGCTCGATATGATGACTACTTGATAGTTTAGTGCGCCATGCTTTACAACTTAGAATCGGGCCTTCAAAGATGTTTTGAACGCCATGAAGCATATGAGATGTTCCAAGAGCTGAAATTGGTATTTCATACTCATGCCCGTGTCGAGACATATGAGACCTCTGGCAAGTACTTTGCCTACAAGATGGAGGAGAATAGCTCAGCTAGTGAGCATGTGCTCAGAATGTCTGGGCACTATAATCGCTTGATTCAAGTGGGAGTTAATCTTCCAGATAAGATAGTGATTGACAGAGTTCTCTAGTCACTATCACCAAGCTACTAGAACTTCGTGATGAACTATCATATGCAAGGGATGACGAAAACGATTCCTGAGCTTTTCGTGATGCTGAAATTGGTGAAAGTAGAAATCAAGAAAGAGCATCAAGTGTTGATGATTAACAAACCACTAGTTTCAAGAAAAAGCACAAGGGAAAGAAAGGGAACTTCAAGAAGAATGGCAAGCAAGTTGGCACTCCCATGAAGAAGCCCAAAGCTGGGCCTAAGCCTGAAACTGAGTGCTTCTACTGCAAAGGAAATGGTCACTGGAAGCAGAACTACCCCAAATATTTGGCGTATAAGAAGGATGGAAAAGTGAACATAGGTATATTTGATATACATGTTATTGATGTGTACCTTACTGGTGCTCGTAGTATCCCCTGGGTATTTGATACTTGTTCGGTTGCTAAGATTAGTAACTCAAAACAGGAGTTGCAGAATAAATGGAGACTCATTGAGGGTGAAGTGATGATGTGTGTTGGAAGTGGTTCCAGGATTGATATGATCATCATCACACACTCCCTATACTTTCGGGATTAGTGTTGAACCTAAATAAATGTTATTTGATGTTTGCTTTGAGCATGAACAAGATAGGATCGTGTTTATTGCAATATGGTTATTCATTTAAGACAAATAATAATCGTTATTCCGTTTACATGAATAAAACCTTCTATGGTCATACACCGAATGTTAATGGTTTATTGAATCTCGATCGTAGTGATACACATATTCATAATATTGATGCCAAAAGATGCAAAGTTGATAATGATAGTGCAACATACTTGTGGCACTACCGTTTAGGTCATATTGGTGTAAAGCGCATGAAGAAACTCCATGCCGATGGGCTTTTGGAATCACTTGATTATGAATCATTTGATACTTGTGAACCATGCCTCATGGACAAGATGACTACAACTCCATTCTCCGAAAAAATGGAGCGAGCCAATGACATATTGGAAATAGTACATACCGATGTATGCGGTCCAATGAGTGTTGAGGCTCGTGGTGGGTATCGTTATTTTCTGACCTTCACAGATGATTTGAGCAGATATGAGTATATCTACTTAATGAAACACAAGTCCGAAACATTTGAAAAGTTCAAAGAATTTCAGAGTGAAGTGGACAAGAAAATAAAGTTTCTATGATCTGATCGCGGAGGCGAATATTTGAGTTACGAGTTTTTCCTTCATTTAAAACAATGTGCAATAGTTTCACAACTCACGCCACCTGGAACACCACAACGTAATGGTGCATCCAAACATCATAACCGTACTTCATTAGATATGGTGCGATCTATGATGTCTCTTACCGATTTACCACTATCGTTTTGGGGTTATGCATTAGAGACAGCTGCATTCACGTTAAATAGGGCACTGTCTAAATCCGTTGAGACAACACCATATGAACTATGGTTTGGCAATAAACCTAAGCTGTCGTTTCAAAAAGTTTGGGGTTGCGACACTTATGTCAAAAGGCTTCAACCTGATAAGCTCGAACCCAAATTGGAGAAGTGCGTCTTCATAGGATACCCCAAGGAAACAATTGGGTACACCTTCTACCACAGATCCAAAGGCAAGGTCTTTATTGCCAAGAATGGAACCTTTATAGAGAAGGGTTTTCTCTTGAAATAAGTGAGTGGGAGGAAAGTAGAACTTGATGAGGTAATTATACCTTCTCTCAATTTGGAAAGTAGCTCATCAGAGAAATCTGTTCCCATGATGCCTACACCAACTAGAGAGGAAGCTAATGATGATGATCATGAAACTTCATATCAAGTTACTACCGAACCTCGTAGGTCAACCAAAACACGTTTGAAACCATAGTGGTACTGTAATCCTGTTCTGGAAGTCATGTTACTAGACCATGGCGAACCTACGAACTATGAAGAAGCTATGATGAGCCCAGATTCCGACATATGGTTTGAGGCCATGAAATCTGAGATAGGATCCATGTATGGGAACAAAGTGTGGACTTTGGTGGATTTTCCCGATGATGGGCAACCCATATAGAATAAATGGATCTTCAAGAAGAAGACTGACACTGATGGTAATGTTACTGTCTAAAAAGCTTGACTTGTCACAAAAGGTTTTTCGACAAGTTCATGGGGTTGACTTCTCAATCGTAGCGATGCTTATGTCTGCCCGAATCATGTTAGCAATTGCCACATTTTATCAAATCTGGCAAATGGATGTCAAAACTGCATTCATTAATGGATATTTCTTAAAAAGAGATGTATATGATGCAACCAGAAGGTTTTGTCAATGCTAAAGGTGCTAACCAAGTATGCAAGCTCCAGCAATCCATCTATGGACTGGTGCAAGCATCTCGGAGTTGGAATATACGCTTTGATGAGGTGATCAAAGCATATGGTCTTATACAGACTTTTAGAAAAGCCTGTATTTACAAGAAAGTGAGTGGGAGCTCTATAAAATTTCTAATATTATATGTGGATGACATATTGTTGATTGGAAATGATATAGAATTTCTGGATAGCATGAAAGGATACTTGAATAAGTATTTTTCAATAAAAGACCTCGGTAAAGCTACTTATGTATTGGGCATCAAGATCTATAGAGATAGATCGAGACCCTTAATAGGACTTTCACAAAGCACACACCTTGACAAGATTTTCAAGGAGTTCAAAATGGATCAGTCACAGAAGGAGTTCTAGCCTCTATTGTAAAGTGTGAAGTTGAGTAAGACTCAAAGCCCAACCACGACAGAAGATAGAGAAAGAATGAAAGTCATTCCCTATGCCTCAACCATAGGTTCTGTAAAGTATGCCATGTTGTGTACCAGACCTGTTATGTGCCTTGCCGTGAGTTTTGGCAAGGGGGTACAATAGTGATCCAGGAGTATATCACTAGACAGTGGTCAAAATTATCCTTAGTTACCTAAGAGGACTAAGGAAATGTTTCTCGGTTATGGAGGTGATGAAGAGTTCGTGGTAAAGATTTACATCGATGCAAGCTTTAACACTAATCTAGATGACTCTAAGTCTCAATCTAGATACGTATTGAACGTGGGAGCAATTAGCTACAGTAGCTCCATGCAGAGCATTGTAGACATAGAAATTTGCAAAAAAATATACGGATCTAAATGAGGCAGACCCGTTGACTAAATTTCTCTCACAAGCAAAACATGATCACACCTTACTACTCTTTGGGTGTTAATCACATAGCGATGTGAACTAGATTATTGACTCTAGTAAACCCTTTGGGTGTTGGTTACATGGCGATGTGAACTATGGGTGTTAATCACATAAAGATGTGAACTATTGGTGTTAAATCACATGGCGATGCGAACTAGACTATTGACTCTATTACAAGTGGGAGACTGAAGGAAATATGCCCTAGAGGTAATAATAAAGTTGTTATTTTATATTTCCTTATTTCATGATAAATGTTTATTATTCATGCTATAATTGTATTAACCAGAAACTTAATACATGTATGGATACATAGACAAAACACCATGTCCCTAGTAAGCCTCTACTAGACTAGCTCGTTAATCAAAGATGGTTAAGTTTCCTAACCATAAACATGTATTGTCATTTGATGAACAGGATCACATCATTAGGAGAATGATGTGATGGACAAGACCCATCCGTTAGCATAGCATATTGATCGTTAAGTTTTATTGCTATTGCTTTCTTCATGTCAAATACATATTACTTCGACTATGAGATTATGCAACTCCCGGATAGCGGAGGAATGCCTTGTGTGCTATCAAACGTCACAACGTAACTGGGTGATTATAAAGATGCTCTACAGGTATCTCCGAAGGTGTTTGTTGGGTTGGCATAGATCGAGATTAGGATTTGTCACTTCGAGTATCAGAGAGGTATCTCTCGGTCCTCTCGGTAATGCACATCATAAGAAGCCTTGCAAGAAAAGTGACTAATGAGTTAGTTGCAGGATGATGCATTACGGAACGAGTAAAGAGACTTGCCGGTAATGAGATTAAACTAGGTATGAAGATACCGACCATCGAATCTCGGGCAAGTAAAATACCGATGGACAAAGGGAATAACGTATGTTGTCATAATGGTCCGACCGATAAAGATCTTTATAGAATATGTGGGAGCCAATATGAGAATCCAGGTTTCGCTATTGGTTATTGACCGGAGAAGTGTCTCGGTCATGTCTACATAGTTCTCGAACCCGTAGGGTCGCACGCTTAACGTTCGTTGACGCTAGACTAGTATTGGGATATTTGATGAGTGGTAACCAAATGTTGTTCGGAGTCCCGGATGAGATCCCGGACGTTACGAGGAGTCTCGGAATGGTCGAGAGGTAAAGATTTATATATGGGAAGTCATTTTGGGTTCCGGAAAAAGGTGCAATTTTTTCGGTATTGTACCGGGAAGCTTCCAGAAGGTTCCGGAGGACTCCGGAGGGGTCCGTAAGTTAGCAAGTGCTTTCACCATGACCCAAGGGCTAGCATGGGCTGCGGGGAGGTGCACTGACCTTATTGGGCTAGGCGCACCAAGTCCTGAAAAGCCCATGTGGCCAGGGAAGGCAAAAAAGGAAGGAGTCCTAGTAGGAATAGGATTGGACTTGGAGTCCAAGTCCTCTCCCCCTTAGCTGCGCCCTAGGGCTTGGAGGGGTTGTTTGCCACGCCCCTCCACCTATATATAGAGAGGAGGGGCGCCCCAAGAGGACACACCAAGCCCTTGGCGCCCCTCTCTTTCCCGTTACTCCGTAGTTCCACCGCCTCGTCCCGGTGACGCTTAGCGAAGTGCTGTCGGTGCTCCACCACCACCATCACCACCATGCCGTCATGTTGGTTGTGATACCATCTACTTCTCCTCTCCCACTTGCTAGATCAAGAAGTAGGAGACGTCATGGAGCCGCACGTGTGCTAAACTCAGAGGTGTCATCCGTTCGGCACTAGATCAGTTGGATTGTGATCTAATCGTGAAGAGTACGACTACATCAACTGCGTGATAAACGTTTCTGCTTTCAATCTATGAGGGTACGTAGACACACTCTCCCCCTCTTTTTGCTATGCATCTCCTAGATAGATCTTGTGTGAGGTAGGAATTTTTTTGAAATTGCATGCTACATTCCCCAACAGCAGGATCTTCAAGAAGATCTGCATGCCGCCACGCAGGTGTTTGCTTGTTTGGTAGGCTGGCCACCATGCTGGAACGGCCATAGGGTGGCGAAACCTTTTCGTGTGCAGGCCTAGTTATGGCCCCGCAGTTGTCCCTAGCAAGGGTCTTGCAGGGGCCTCGCAGTCGTCCCCGGCAAGGGCCTTGTCGGTGGTCTTCGTCTTCTTGTCTCCATGATGACCTGCATGCAGGAATCTTCACAAAGATCTGCATGCTACTATGCATGTGCCCCTGAGTCTTGGTCCTGACATTGTCGATGGTGTTAGAGCTCTCATCCTCAAGGGTTGTGGCCTTGCTGGTGCTTCACAAATTACCCCGCAAGGATCTTGTCGAGGCCTCGTGAGCCATCCCGGCAAGGGTCTTGCCGGGGGCTCAGCTCGTCTTCTGTTCTCTGTTTACTGGCTTGAGTGTTGCCTTGGTAGTCTTGCATCTTGCCTTCTACTGCCCCATCAAGCCCTGCCACAGGTGCGGCTACAACTGCCCGTGCACAAGTAAGGGGTACAGAAGGGCCCAGACTTATGTACACCGACACAATGGCATGGGAAGGTCATATATTGAGGATGAATGTGGACGTGTGGAGTGCTTCGACTAGAATAGTGGTGGATGGTGTCTTGGAGAAGAAGCGTGCATAAAATTTCATTTGTGGATTAAATGACACATCCAGCCTTGTTGTGTTTGCAGCAAAGTGTGAGGGCAGGAGAGACGCAACGATATGTCATGATTAATGAAGAAAGTGTGTAAACGAACTTCAATAATTCACCACCTTATCACATTGCATACACTACAACAGTGCGATAGGTGGTGCTGGGTAGAACGATGACGAGGCCATCGATTGAGGCACGCAACACGATGGAATCAGGTGGGGCAGAGGAGGAGATGCCAGTTATGGCATGGAGCAACATTAAGGAGTGGATCTAATTACCAAGAAGAATGGGACATCAAAAGTGGGAAGTTATTTGTAGGATTTCTATTCCTCACACTAATTCCCTTTAATTATATTCATGTTCCATACAACACCCTATGCAACAGTCTAGCCTGCATGGGTGCGGGCGAGAGAGCGCATACCTTTTGAGCCATGTGTAGGACTCGGTCCAACCGTTGTACTGGAAGACGTTATCCAACGCTCGCTACTGAGCTCAAGATGGAGACTTTAAGAAATAAATATGAGTTCTTTTAACCATCATACTTGAGGGAAGATGTTGCAACTCCGGTGGGATGGATAACAAAGCGGCAAGAAGAATAACAGAGCAACAATTTGAACACATAAATGGATGCTCACGGGCGAAGGTGCAAGGTTGGTGTGAAAGGAAGATGTCATGTGCGGCAAAGGAAGTCCTCTTGAAGTCAGTGGTCCAAGCTTTACCAGTCATTCTATGAGTTGTTTCAAACTCACAAAAGGCTTGTGCAAGACTGACGACAAATATGTCACGCTATTCATGGGCTAGATTACTTGACAGAAGAGGAATGCATTGGCAGTCTTGGGATATAATGTGCATTGCCAAGTCGAAAGGAAGTCTTGGTTTTAGGGATTTGGAGACGTTCAATGATGCGATGCTAGCCAAACAAGCATAGAGGCTCCTTGAGAACCCTAATATCTTGTGTGCTAGAGTGCTTAAGGGTAGATATTACCCCAGTGAAGAGTTCCTCATGGTGGAGTGTCCAAAGGGTGCATCCAAAACATGGCAGGCTATAATAAAAGGAAGAAAGATGCTCAAGTGGATATGGAACACCGACCGATGTTTGGAATGGTCAATGGATCGAAGGAAAAATCTCGATGTAGCCAATGGGCGCCCTTGCTGCAAACTCGGTACAACTGGTCTCAGACTTAATTAACCCTGTGTCAAATAGGTGGGACTTGGAGTGTTGGGGAACGTTGCATGGAAAACAAAAAATTTCTATGCACACACAAGATCTATCCATGGAGATGCATAACTACGAGAGGGGGAGAACATCTTCATACCCTTGAAGATCGCTAAGAGGAAGCATTTTATCAACGTGGTTGATGTAGTAGTACACCTTCATGACCCGTCCCGATCAAGTAACGAATGTACGGCACCTCCGTGTTCAGCACATGTTCAGCTCGATGGCAAGGACCCACCCCGATCAAGTACCGAATGTACGGCACCTCCGTGTTCAGCTCGATGACTTCCTCGCCTTCTTGATCCAGGAAGAGGGGCAAGTACTAGATGAGTTCCAGTAGCACGACGGCATGGTGCTGGTGAAGAACAATCTCCACAGGGCTTCGCCAAGCACTACAGAAACTATGACAGAGGATAAACTAGAAGGTCGGGGTTGCTGGCACACGGATTGGTATATCTTGTTGTCTCTTGGGTGCTAGCCCTGCTCCTCTATTTATATGTTGAGCCCTGGAGTCGAAACTCAGAGTAAAAGCCTCCTCAAAGTCGGTTTTGCCCGAAAGGCAAGAGTCCTGTCGGACTCCAGGGCCAGACGCCAGGGTTCCCGGTGTCTGGGCCCAGACGCCAGGGACCCTGGCGTCTAGCCTCTGGTCTCCACAAAACTTCCTTTTGCACTTTCCAAAAACCTCGTGGGCTTTACCCCTTGGCCCAAATAAAGTGTTCTCACACCAGAACATTTTGGGAAACATCCGAAACCCCTTCCGTGAATTTCGGAACCCTTCAAAGACCAAACACTATTATCTCATATATCAATCTTTACCTCTGGACCATTCCAGAGCTCTTCGTCATGTCCATGATCTCATCCGGGACTCCGAACAACATTCAGTCACCAACATACATAACTCATATAATACTATATCGTTAACGAACGTTAAGCGTGCGGACCCTACGGGTTCGAGAACTATGTAGACATTGCCGAGACACCTATCCGCTCAATAACCAATAGCGGAACCAAGATGCCCATATTGATTTCTACATATTCTATGAAGATCTTTATCGGTAGAACCTTATGACAACATACATAATTCCCTTTGTCTGTCGGTATGTTACTTTCCCGGGATTCGATCCTCGGTATCTTCATACCTAGTTCAATCTCATTACCGACAAGTCTCTTTACTCATTCTGTAATACACCATCTCGTAACTAACTCCTTAGTTACTTTGTTTGCAAGCTTCTTGTGATGTGTATTACCGAGAGGGCCCAGAGATACCTCTTCGATACACGGAGTGAAAAATCCTAATCTCGATCCATGCCAACTCAATGGACACCTTCAGAGATACCTGTAGAGCATATTTTTGATCATCTAGTTACGCTGTGACGTTTGATAGCACACAAGGTATTCCTCCGGTATCCGGGACTTGCATGTTCTCATAGTCGAAGGAATATGTATTTGACATTAAGAAAGCAATAACAATAAACTGAACGATCATATGCTAAGCTAACAAATGGGTCTTGTCCATCACATCATTCTCCTAATGATGTGATCTCGTTATCAAGTGACAACACATGCCTATGGTTAGGAAACCTTAACCATCTTTGATCAACGAGCTAGTCTAGTAGAGGCTCACTAGGGACACGATATTTGTTTATGTATCCACACATGTATTTAAGTTTCCGATCAATATAATTCTAGCATGAATAATAAACTTTTATCATGAATAAGGAAATAAAAAATAACAGCTTTATTATTGCCTCTAGGGAATATTTCCTTCAGTCTCCCACCTGCACTAGAGTCAATAATCTAGTTCACATCGCCATGTTACTAACACCCAAAGAGTACTAAGGTGTGATCATGTTTTGCTTGTGAGAGAGGTTTAGTCAAAAAGTCTGCCACATTCAGATCCGTATGTATTTTGCAAATTTCTATGTCTACAATGCTCTGCATGGAGCTACTCTAGCTAATTGATCTCATTTTCAATACATATCCAGAATGAGGCCCAGAGTCATCTGAATCGGTGTTTAAAGCATGCATCGATGTAACCCTTTACAACAAACTCTTTATCACATCCATAACCAAGAAACATTTCCTTAGTCCTCTTATGTAACTAACGATAATTTTGACCGTTGTCTAGTGATCTACTCCTGGATCACTATTTTACCCCCTTGACAAACTCATGGCAAGGCACACAACAGGTCTGGTACACAACATGGCATACTTTATAGAACCTATGGCTGAGGCATAGGTAATGAGTTTCAGTCTCTATCTCTATCTTCTGTCGTGGTTGGCCTTTGAGTCTTACTCAACTTCACACCTTGCAGCGCGGGCAAGAAACCTTTCTTAGACTGATCCATTTTGAAGTTCTTCAAAACTTTGCGAAGGTATGTGCTTTGTTAAAGTTCTATTAAGCGTCTCGATCTATCCCTATAGATCTTGATGCCCAATATGTAAGTAGCTTCACCGAGGTCTCTCATTGAAAAATTCTTATTTCAAATATCCTTTTATGCTAACTAGAAATTCTATATCATTTCCAATCAACAGAGCTCCCACTCACTTTCTTATAAATACAAGCTTCACCGTAAGTCTGTATAAAACCATATGCTTTGATCACCTCATCAAAGCGTATATTCCAACTCCGAGATGCTTGTACAGGTCCATAGATGGATCGCTGGAGCTTGCGCACTTTGTTAGCACTTTTAGTATCGAAAAAACCTTCTAGTTGCATCATATACAACTCTTCTTTAAGAAATACATTAAGGAATGCAGTTTTGACGTCCATTTGCTAGATTTCATAATCATAAAATGCGGCAATTGCTAACATGATTCAGACAGACTTAAGCATCGCTACGGGTGACAAAGTCTCATCATAGTCAACTCCTTGAACTTGTTGAAAATCTTTTGCGACATGTCCAGCTTTGTAGACAGTAACATTACCATCAGCGTCTATCTTCTTCTTGAAGATCCATTTATTCTCAATGGCTTGCCGATTGCTGGGCAAGTCCACCAAAGTCCATACTTTGTTCTCATACATGGATCCTATCTCAGATTTCATGGCCTCAAGACATTTATCAGAATCTGGGCTCATCGCAGCTTCTTCATAGTTCGTAGGCTTGCCATGGTCTAATAACATGACTTCCAGGGTAGGATTATCGTACCACTCTGGTGCGGAACGTGCTCTGGTCGACCTACGAGGTCTAGTATGAAGTTTCATGATCATTATCATTTGCTTGCTCTCTAGTTGGTGTAGGCATCATAGGAGCAGTTTTCTCTGATGTACTACTTTCCAATTCAAGAGAAGGTACAATTACCTCATCAAGTTCTACTACTCACTTCTTTTGAGAGAAACTCCTTCTCTAGAAAGGACCCATTCTTGGCAACAAAGATCTTGCCTTCGGATCTGTGGTAGAAGGTGTACCCAATAGTTTCCTTAGGGTATCCTATGAAGACGCACTTCTCCGATTTGGGTCTGAGCTTATCAGGCTGAAGCCTTTTGACATAAGTGTCACATCCCCAAACTTTAAGAAATGACAGCTTAGGTTTCTTGCCAAACCATAGTTCATACAGTGTCGTCCCAGCGGATTTAGACGGTGCCCTACTTAACATGAATGCAACCTTCTCTAATGCATAACCCCAAAACGATAGTGGTAAATCGGTAAGAGTCATCATAGATCATACCATATCTAATAAATTACGGTTATGACGTTTGGACACACCATTACGCCGTGGTGTTCCAGGTGGTGTGAGTTGTGAAACAATTCCACATTGTTTTAAATGAAGGACAATCTCGTAACTCATATATTCACCTACACGATCAGATTGTAGAAATTTATTTTCTTGTTACGATGATTCTCCACTTCACTCTGAAATTCTTTGAAGTTTACAATTTTCAGACTTGTGTTTCATCAATTAGATATATCCATACCTACTCAAATCATCTGTGAAGGTCAGAAAATAACGATACCCGTCGCGTGCTTCAACACTCATCAGACCGCATACATCAGTATGTATTATTTCCAATAAGTCATTAGCTCGCTCCATTGTTCCGGAGAATGGAGTTTTAGTCATCTTGCCCATGAGGCATGGTTCGCAAATATCAAATGATTCATAATCAAGTGATTCGAAAGGTCCATCTGCATGGGGTTTCTTCATGCGCTTTACACCAATATGACCTAAACGGCAGTGCCACAAATATGTTGCACTATCATTATCAATTTTGCATCTTTTGGCATCAATATTATGAACATGTGTATCACTACAATCGGGATTCAACAAGAATAGACCATTCATCAAGGGTGCATGACCATAAAAGATACTATTCATATAAATAGAACAACCATTATTCTTTGACTTAAATGAATGACCGTCTCGCAATAAACAAGATCCAGATATAATGTTCATGCTTAATGCTGGCACCAACTAACAATTATTGATGTCTAATACTAGTCCCGAGGTAGATGTAGAGGTAGCGTGCCGACGGGGATCACATTGACCTTGGAACCATTCCTGACATACATCATCACCTCTTCCTTTGCCAATCTTCGTTTATTCCGCAGCTCCTGTTTTGAGTTACAAATATGAGCCACCGAACTAGCATCAAATATCCAGGTGCTACTACGAGCATTAGGAAGAAACACATCAATTACATGTATATCAAATATACCTTTGTTCACTTTGCCATCCTTCTTATCCGCCAAATACTTGGGGCAATTCTGCTTCCAATGACCATTCCCTTTGCAGTAGAAGCACTCAGTTTCAGGCTTGGGTCCATCTTTGGGCTTCTTCCTGGGAGTGGCAACTTGCTTGCCATTCTTCTTGAAGTTCCCTTTCTTTCCCTTGACCTTTTTCTTGAAACTAGTGGTCTTGTTAACCATCAACACTTGATGCTCCTTCTTGATTTCTACCTCCACGGCCTTAAGCATTGCGAAGAGCTCAGGAATCATTTATTCATCCCTTGCATATTATAGTTCATCATGAAGCCTTTGTAGCTTGGTGGCAGTGATTGAAGAACTCTGTCAATAACAGTATCAACTAGAAGATCAACTCCCAGATGAGTCAAGTGATTATGATACGCACACATTTTGAGTATGTCTTCATTAACACAACTGTTCTCCTCCATCTTGCAGCTATAGAACTTGTTGGAGACTTCATATCTCTCAACCCGGGAATTTGCTTGAAATATTAACTTCAACTCCTGGAACATCTCGTATGCTCCATGACGTTCAAAACGTCTTTGAAGTCTCGGTTCTAAGTTGTAAAGCATGGCACATTGAACTATTGAGTAGTCATTAGACTAAGCTTGCCAGACATCCATAACATCTGCATCAGCTTCTGCAGCAGGTCTGTCACCTAGTGGTGCATCAAGGACATAATTCTTTAGTGCAACAATGAGGATAATCCTCAAGTTATAGACCCAGTCTGTGTAGTTGCTACCATCATCTTTCGACTTAGCTTTCTCTAGGAACGCATTAAAATTCAGGGGAATAGTAGCTCGGGCCATTGATCTACAACATAGATATGCAAAACTATAAGACTAAGTTCATGATAAATTAAGTTCAATTAATCAAATTACTAATGAACTCCCACTTAAATAAACATCCCTTAAGTTATCTAAGTGATACATGATACGTCCATTTTGCATCATGTTTTCCTACTGTTATTTATGTTGTTTTATTGTATAATAATACTTTTTGGAGTAATTCTAATGCCTTTTCTCTCATAATATGCAAGGTATGCACAAAGGGGGAGAATTCTGGCAGCTGGAAATCTGGACCTGAAAAAGCTATGCCAAGATACCTATTCTGCATAACTCCAGATGAGTTGAAACTTCCCGAGGATTTTTTATGGAATATTTAAGAATTATTGGAGCAAATAAGTACTAGAGGGGGGCCACCAGGTGGGCACAACCCACTTGGGTGCGCCAGGAGGCCCAGGCGCGCCCTGGTGGGTGTTGCCCTCCTCGGCTCGCCTCCGCTGCCCATCTTCTGGTATATAAGTCATTTTGACCTAGGAAAAAAATAAGGAGAGGACTTTCGAGACGAAGCGCTGCCACCTAGATGCAGAACTTGGGCAGGAGCACTTTTGCCCTTCGGCAGAGCGATTCCGCCGGGTGAACTTCCCTCCTGGAGGGGGAAATCATCGTCATCATCATCACCAACAACTCTCCCATCTTGGGGAGGGCTATCTTCATCAACATCTTCAACAAAGCCAACTTCTCTCAAACCCTAGTTCATCTCTTGTATTCAATCTTTGTACCAAAACTATAGATTGGTGCTTGTGGGTGACTAGTAGTGTTGATTACATCTTGTAGTTGATTACTATATGGTTTATTTGGTGGAAGATTATATGTTCAAATCCATTATGGTATTTAATACCCCTCTGATCCTCAGCATGATTATCATTTGTGAGTAGTTACTTTCGTTCTTGAGGTCATGGGAGAAATCATGTTGCAAGTAATCATGTGAACTTGATATGTACGTGTTTGATATTTTGATGATATGTATGTTGTCATTCTCTTAGTGGTGTCATGTGAATGTCGACTACATGAAACTTCACCATATGTGGGCCTAAGGGAATACATTGTGGAGTAGTTATTAGATGGTGGGTTGCGAGAGTGACAGAAGCTTAAACCCCGGTTTATGCGCTATTCCGTAAGGGACCGATTGGATCCAAAAGTTTAATGCTATGTGTCGGGGATATACCCCGCGGTATTACCCGGCCGGAGTCGTAAACCGGTCGGGACTTGGTAAACCGACGGACGGTAAACCGGCAGACAGTTAAGACAGATGGCTAAGACACACGGTAAACCGGCAAGTGTTAAACCGGCAGACATTGTTAAACCGGCAGACATTGTTAAACCGGCAGACATTGTTAAACCGGCAGACAATGTTAAACCGGCAGACGTTGAATAGCCCAGGAAAGGAAGTCAAAATAGTTTAAGTTAAAGTCCGAGTTGGACTCCACATGTAACCCGCCCCTTCAACATATATAAGGAGGGGCAGGGCTCCCCAAAGAGGGACAAGCAAGAAACAATCTCTAGGGCTAGGCACAACTAGAGGAGAGCCGGTTTATGGTGACTCCCTCGTGATGATAATGAGATCTAGCCTCAAACAGCATGTAGGGTTTTTACCGGATGATGTTTCCCGGGGCCCGAAGCTGTCTAAACCCTTGTCTTGTGTTGCATCTCTCGATTCCGCTCAACCCCTCTCAAGCTACCACATAGATGCATTGGCCTCGCGACTAAGTCCTCACACTAAGGACATCTGACGTGTTAATTCCACGACACTATGGTTAGAATTTATTCTTAATACTTTTCTTGTAGTTGTGGATGCTTGCGAGAGGGTTAATCATAAGTAGGAGTTTTGTTCAAGTAAGAACAGCACCTAAGCACCGGTCCACCCACATATAAAATTATCAAAGTAGTGAACATGAATTAAGCCTACATGATGAAAGTGACTAGATGAAATTCCCGTGTACCCTCAAGAACACTTTGCTTATCATAAGAGACCATTTTGGCCTGTCCTTTGCCTCAAAAGGATTGGGCTACCTTGCTGCACTTTTGTTACTACTATCATTACTTTCTCATTGCATATTATCTTGCTATCAAACTACTCCGCTACTTACAATTTTAGCACTTGCAGACAATACCTTGTTGAAAACCACTTGTCATTTCCTTTTGCTCCTCGTTGGGTTCGGCACTCTGACTTATCGAAAATGCTACAATTGACCACATATACTTGTGGGTCATCAAGGCTATTTTCTGGCGCCGTTGCCGGGGAGTGAAGTGCTCTTGGTAGGTGGAAATTGGTAAGGAAATATTATCACTTCATGCTGAAATTTATTGTCACTTGGTACTATGGAAAACAATCCTTTGAGGGGTTTGTTTGAGCTATCTTCACCTCGACCGGAATGACAATTAGTTGCCCCTTAACCTACTGCACCTACTGAAAATATTGAATATGAAATTCCTTCGGGTATGTTAGAAAAACTGCTAGCTAATCCTTATGCAGGAGATGGAACCGAACATCCTAATATGCACTTGATATATGTGGATGAAATTTGTGGATTGTTTAAGCTTGCAGGTTTGCCCGGAGATGAAGCTAAGTAGAAGTTTTTCCCTTTATCTTTGAAGGGAAAAGCATTGACATGGTATAGGCTATGCGATGATGTTGGATCTTGGAACTGGAATCGGTTGAAATTGGAATTTCATCAAAAAAATTATCCTAAGCATCTAGTTCATCGTGATCGGAATTATATATATAATTTTTGGCCTCATGAAGGATAAAGTATCACTCTAGCTTGGAGGAGGCTTAAGTCAATGTTATATTAATCCCCCAATCATGAGCTCTCAAGAGAATTATTATTCATAATTTTTATGCTCGGATTTGTCGTAATGATCAATCATGCTCGATACTTCTTGTACTGGTTTTTTTATGAAGAAGACTATTGAATTCCAGTGGGATCTTTTGGAAAGAATTAAACACAACTCTAAAGATTGGGAACTCGATGAAGGTAAAGAGCAAGGTATTGAACCTAAGTTTGATTGTGTTAAATCTTTATGAATACCGATGCTTTTCAAAAGTTTAGCACTAAATATGGACTTGACTCTGAGATAGTAGCCTCCTTTTGTGAATCTTTTGGTACTCACGTTGATCTCCCTAAGGAGAAGTGGTTTAAATATCACCCACCATTTAAAGAAGAAGTTAAAGAACCGGCAAAAGCTAAAGAAAAACTATCATTTACAATGTTGATCTAGTTGTTCCCACTGCTTATATTGAAAAACCACCCTTCCTGTTAGGATGAAAGAATGTGTTAAAGCTTCAACTATGGTTAACAAAAGTTATGTTAGAACACCCAAACCATATGAACAAATCAGAGTTGAACCTAGTGTTTCTATGGTTAAAGATCTCTTAGTCTATAATATTGATGAGCATGTTATTTAATTCTATGATGAAGCTTCTAGAATTGCCAAACCTGATAAAAAGGATAAACATAGACCAATTGTTGGCATGCCTATTGTCTTAGTTAAGATAGTAGATCATTGGCATCATGGGTTATGTGACCTAGCTGCTAGTGTGAGTGCTATTCCTTTCTCCTTATATAAAGAAATTAAGGATGAAATGGCACCTGCTGAAATAGAAGGCATAGATGTCACTACTAAACTTGCTAATAGAGATACTATATCACCAATTGGGATTCTTAGAGATGTTGAAGTCTTGTGTGGGAAAATAAAATACCCTGCTGATTTTCTTTTTCTTAGCTCCCCACAAGATGACTTTTGTCCCATTATTTTTGATAGACCTTTCTTGAACACCGTAAATGCAAAATAGATTGTGAGAAACAAACTGTCGGTGTTAGCTTTGGTGATGAATCTCATGAATTTAAATTTTCCAACTTTAGTAGACACCCTCATAAGAAAGATTTGCCTAGTAAGGATGAATCTATTGGTCTTGCTTCTATTGTTGTACATCCTACTAATACTTTGGAATAATACTTGCTGGACCATGAAAATGATTTGCATATGCGTGAACGAAATGAAATAGTTAGAATCTTTTTCGAACAACAACCTCTGCTTAAACACAATTTTCCTATTGAAACTCTAGGAGGTCCTCCTCCACCTAAAGGTTATCCTGTGTTTGAATTAAAACAATTGCCCGACACTTGGAAATATGCTTATCTTGATGAGAAAAGGATATATCTTGTTATTATTAGGGCTAACCTTTCAGAACATGAAGAGGAAAGATTATTGCAAGTTCTAAGGAAGCACAGGGCTTCTTGATGATCTTAAGGGCATTAGTCCCACTCTATGTCAGCACAAGATTAATATGGAACCTGATGCTAAACCCGTTGTTGATCACCAACGTTGGTTAAATCTGAAGATGAAAGAAGTGGTAAGATCAGAAATATTGAAATTTCTAGAAGCAGGTATAATCTATCCTATAGCTGATAGTAGATGGGTAAGTCCTGTTCAATATGTCCCTAAGAAGGGAGGTATTATTGTTGTTCCTAATGATAAGAATGAGCTCATCCCACAAAGAATTGTCACATGCTATAGAATGGTAATTGATTATAGAAAATTAAATAAAGCAACTAGAAAAGATCATTACCCTCTGCCTTTTATTGACCAAATGTTAGAAAGATTATCTAAGCACACACATTTTTGCTTTCTTGATGGATATTCTGGTTTTTCACAAATACATGTTTTACATATGATCAAGAAAAGACCACTTTCACTTGTCCCTTTGGAACTTTTGCTTATAGAGGTATGCCTTTTGGTTTATGCAATGCATCTGCTACCTTTCAACGATGTATGACTGCTATATTCTCTGATTTTTGTGAAAATATTGTTAATGTTTTCATGGATGAATTTTCTATTTATGGGAAGTGTTTTGATGATTGTTTAAGCAATCTTGATCGAGTTTTGCAGAGATGTGAACAAACAAATCTTGTCTTGAATTGGGAGAAGTGCCACATTATGGTTAATGAAGGTATTGTTTTGGGCCATAGAATTTCTGAGAAAGGCATTAAGTTGGACAAAGCCAAGGTTGATGCAATTGAGAAAATGCCATATCCTAAAGATATCAAAGGTATTCGTAGTTTTCTTTGGTCATGCTGGTTTCTATAGGAGGTTTATCAATGACTTTTCTATAATTTCTAGGCCTCTTACGAATCTTTTGCAAAAGGATATTCCCTTTGTGTTTGATGATGATTGTTTGGAAGCCTTTGAAACACTAAAGAAAGCCTTAATTACTGAAACCTATTGTTCAACCACCTGATTGGAACTTGCCTTTTGAGATTATGTGTGATGCTAGCGATTATGCTGTTGGTGTTGTTCTAGGACAAAGAGTTGATAAAAAACTAGATGTTATTCATTATGCCAGTAAAACTCTAGACAGTGCTCAACAAAACTATGCTACTACTGAAAAAGAATTCTTAGAAGTGGTGTTTGCTTGTGATAAATTCAGATCTTACATTGTTGATTCTAAAGTGATTCTTCACACCAATCATGTTGCTATAAAATATCTTATGGAAAAGAAAGATGCTAAAGCTAGACTCATCAGATGGGTTCTACTGCTACAAGAATTGATTTGCATATTACTGATATGAAAGGGGCAGAGAACCCCGTAGCTGATAAATTGTCTAGGCTCAAAAATATTCTTGATGACCCACAACCTATTAATGATAGCTTTCTTGATGAACAATTAGCTGCAATAAATATTTCTAATAGTACACCTTGGTATGCTGACTATGCTAATTATATTGTTGCTAAATACATACCACGTAGCTTTACATACCAACAAAAGAAAAAAGTTCTTCTATGATTTAATACATTAGTTTTGGGATGACCCACATCTTTATAAAGAAGGAGTAGATGGTATTATTAGGCGTTGTGTACTTGAGCATGAATAGGAACAAATCCTATGGAAATGTCAATTTGAAGCTTATGGAGGACATCATGCGGGAGATAGAGCCGCTCATAAGGTATTGAAATCTGGTTTTTATTGGCCTACTCTCTTCAAAGATGCCCGTAAGTATGTCTCGTCTTGTGATGAATGCCAAAGAATAGGTAATATCGGTAAGCGTCAAGAAATGCCTATGAATTATTCTCTTGCAGTCGAACCATTTGATGTTTGGGGATTTGATTTCATGGGACCTTTTCCTTCCTCTAATGGGTATACACATATTTTGGTTGTTGTTGATTATGTTACTAAGTGGGTAGAAGCTATTCCGACCAGTAGTGTTAATCACAACACCTCTATTAAAATGCTCAAGGAAGTTATTTTCTCAAGGTCTGGAGTCCCTAGATATTTAATGACTAATGGTGGTTCACACTTTATTCATGGTGCTTTCCATAAAATGCTTGCTAAGTATGATGTTAACCATATAATTGCATCACCTTATCATCCTCAGTCTAGTGGTCAAGTTGAACTTAGCAATAGAGAAATAAAACTAATCTTACAAAAGACTGTCAATAGGTCCCAGAAGAATTGGTCTAAGAAATTAGATGATGCACTTTGGGCTTATAGAACAGCTTATAAAAATCCTATGGGTATGTCTCCATATAAAATGTTTATGGAAAAGCTTGTCATTTGCCTCTTGAGCTAGAACATAAAGCATATTGGGAAATTAAAGAACTCAATTATGATTTCAAACTTGCTGGTGAAAAGAGGTTATTTGATATTAGCTCATTAGATGAATGGAGAACCCAGGCTTATGAAAATGCAAAGTTATTTAAAGAAAAAGTTAAAAGATGGCATGACAAAAGAATCCAAAAGCGTGAGTCCAAAGTTGGAGAATATGTTCTTTTGTACAACTCTTGTTTCAGATTCTTTGCAGGAAAACTACTCTCCAAGTGGGAAGGAACCTATGTCATCAAGGAGGTCTATCGGCCCGGAGCTATCAAAATAAATAATGCCGAAGGTACTAACCCGAAGGTTGTCAATGGGCAACGAATAAAACACTATATCTCAGGTACGCCCATTAATGTTGAAAGCAATATTATCCAAACTTTGACACCGGAAGAATACATAAAGGAAACCTTCCGGAACACTCCAGAATCATGAAAAAAGGAGGTACGTGACATGGTAAGTAAATAGACTCCAAAAAATACACAAAAATATTTTTTGTCAGTTTTGGAATATTTTGAAAATTAGGAAAATAAGAAACTTCCAGGAAAGTGACCCTGGTGGGCACGATACACCAGGGTGCGCCTGGCATGCCAGGCGCGCCCAGGTGGGTTATGCCCACCTCAGGTACTGTCCGGACTCCATTTTTCTTCTGTTCTGCTTGTTACCCAAGATTAAAAAAAATCTTTATTTACCTCCCGAACCTGTTGACCTCTGTATCGCAGAGAAATCTCCGGTTTTCTTTTCTTGTTGTTTTTTGTCAGATCTGTTGAGCCAGGCATCATGTATTGTTCTCCCTCTGATCATATGGAAGAGGATGCTTGGTTGATGAAGATCGAGCTGAAGAGAGAAGACCCCGTTTGAGCAGCTAAGGAGGACAAGAGCAAGGAGGCCACCGGAGGTCAAATGCCGATGGACAAGCAAGCCTTGCCCGCCGATGAGGAAGAGGAAGATATCCTTAAACCCTACTATTCTCATCTTACCCCCATCGAGATTGCAACCTTCAGGATCATTGAAATGGCTCATATACAAAATAAGTACCTCACTCGTAAAAATATTCTGCACATGGAGCACATCGCTTCCCTGCGGAGCGTCATCCGAAGATTGGAGAGTCTCTTGGTCCTTAAAAATCGGATCGCTTCTACTTCATCACCACCGCCTCCTTCACCACCCAAAGAAAACTGAGTATTGGGTATGGGCACTCCCCTTGGCTTTCGCCAAGCTTGGGGGAGGTGCCCCGGTATAGTATCATCTATACTATCCTTTGCCTTTACTTTCTTAGTTCGATCCATGGTTATCTTTTGCTATTAGATGAATAAAAGTTTAGTTTGATCCTTTCTTTTTGTGAGTTTGCTTAGTGACAAATCCTTGTAATTGTGTGCGATATATATAATAAAGTATAGTTTGAGTTTTGCCTTCTTTACTCTCTTGTTTCAATAAAAAGAAAGGAAATAAAAGAAAAGGATCATATGCTAATCTTATGGTAAGTGATGACATTACACAAGGAAAAGTATAAGTATAAAATTTTATTGTAGATTGACAAACATAACATTGGTCAATGATGCAACTCATGAAAGAATTAATAAGGGAAGAGAAGATTCGTATATAAATATACTATCCTGGAAATCTTTTATGAATGTGAGCACCCATCAAAATATTATATGCCAAAATTGTTGATGTTGGACAAGGAAGACAACTTAATGATTTATGTTTGTTCATATTCACATAGAAGTTATATTGTCATAGATCCTTCAACATGTGGTGCTTGCCCCCTATCTTTGCTAGCCAAAAACTCAGCACTAAGTATAGATACTACTTGTGCATCCAAAACCCTTAAACCCAAATCTTGTTTGAGAGTCCACCATACCTACCTATGGATTGATTAAGATCCTTCAAGTAAGTTGTCATCGGTGCAAAAAGGGCAATAAAAATTGCTTCTAAAAGTGTGAGATCATTTAGTGTAAGGGAAAATTGAGCGTTATACGAACTTGTGATGATGAAGAATAAAAGCGACAGACTTCATAATAAAGGTTGCCATCACAAGGGGCAATATAACGTGATGTTCTCTTGCACTAAGGGGTTGAGCATACAAACGAAAAGTGCATCGCAACCTCTGCTTCCCTCTGCGAAGGGCCTATCTTTTACTTACATGTATTTACTTCCATGCAAGAGTCAAAGTTTTTCTCTCTATTCCTTTTATTTTTATCCTTTGGCAAGCATCATATGGTGAGGAAAGATCTAGGCACATATATCCAGTTGAATATGGGTAGCATGAGTTATTATTGTTGACATCGCCCTTGAGGTGAGTGTGTTGGGAGGCGAAACTATAAGCCCCTATCTTTCTATGTGTCCAGATGAAACGTTTTTCTCATGTGTACGCGCTGAGTGTTAGCAATTATAGAAGACTAAATGACTGTTGAGTATGTGGACTTGCCTAAAGGCTCTGATACGTGACCCTTCCTGAAAAGATGATGAATTGTAGTTGCAAAGTTGACTGAGAACATAGTTTGTTGGTTTCCAATAGAGTTTATTCTTTATAGTTCGATGTTGTGATGAATTGTCACTTGTTCATGAGAATTCTATGATAAAAAGTTCTATGATAAAAGTATTATGTTAAAGTTTGTTGATGTTATAATAAGTCACATGAAGCTGCTATGTCCATATTTTTGTTTTTATCGACACCTCTCTCTCTCTCTCTCTAAGCATGTGGACATGTTTTTCGATTTCGGTTTTCGCTTGAGGACAAGCGAGGTCTAAGCTTGGGGAAGTTGATACATCCATTTTGCATCATGTTTTCCTACTGTTATTTATGTTGTTTTGTTGTATAATAATGCTTTTTGGAGTAATTCTAATGCCTTTTCTCTCATAATATGCAAGGTATGCACAAAGGGGGGGAATTCCGGCAGTTGGAAATCTGGACCTGAAAAAGCTACGTCAAGCTACCTATTCTGCACAACCCCAAATGAGCTGAAACTTCCCGAGGATTTTTTATGAATTTTTAAGAATTATTGGAGCAAATAAGTACCAGAGGGGGGCTACCAGGTGGGCACAACCCACCTGGGTGCGCCAGGAGGCCCAGGCGCGCCCTGGTGGGTGTTGCCCTCCTCGGCCCGCCTCCGGTGCCCATCTTATGGTATATAAATCATTTTGACCTAGAAAAATAAATAAGGAGAGGACTTTCGGGACAAAGCGCCACCACCTCGATGCGGAACTTGGGCAGGATCACTTTTGCCCTTCGGCGGAGCGATTCCGCCGGGTGAACTTCCCTCCTCGAGGGGGAAATCATCGTCATCATCATCACCAACAACTCTCCCATCTTGGGGAGGGCTATCTTCATCAACATCTTCAATAGAGCCAACTTCTCTCAAACCCTAGTTCATCTCTTGTGTTCAATCTTTGTACCAAAACTATAGGTTGGTGCTTGTGGGTGACTAGTAGTGTTGATTACATCTTGTAGTTGATTACTATATGGTTTATTTGGTGGAAGATTATATGTTCAGATCCATTATGGTATTTAATACCCCTCTGATCCTCAGCATGATTATCATTTGTGAGTAGTTACTTTCGTTCTTGAGGTCACGGGATAAATCATGTTGCAAGTAATCATGTGAACTTGATATGTACGTGTTCGATATTTTGATGATATGTATGTTGTCATTCTCTTAGTGGTGTCATGTGAACATCGACTATATGACACTTCACCATATTTGGGCCTAAGGGAATGCATTGTGGAGTTGTTATTAGATGGTGGGTTGCGAGAGTGACAGAAGCTTAAACCCTTGTTTATGCGCTATTCCGTAAGGGACCGATTGGATCCAAAAGTTTAATGCTATGGTTAGAATTTATTCTTAATACTTTTCTCGTAGTTGCGGATGCTTGCGAGAGGGTTAATCATAAGTAGGAGGTTTGTTCAAGTAAGAACAACACCTAAGCACCGGTCCACCCCACATATCAAATTATCAAAGTAGTGAACACGAATTAAGCCAATATGATGAAAGTGACTAGATGAAATTCCCGTGTACCCTCAAGAATACTTTCCTTATCATAGGAGACTGTTTTGGCCTGTCCTTTGCCTCAAAAGGATTGGGCTACTTTGCTGCACTTTTGTTACTACTATCATTACTTGCTCGTTACAAATTATCTTGCTATCAAACTACTCTGCTACTTACAGTTTTAGCACTTGCAGACAATACCTTGCTGAAAGCCACTTGTCATTTCCTTCTGCTCCTCGTTGGGTTCGACACTCTTACTTATCGAAATGGCTACAATTGACCCCTGATACGTCTCCAACGTATCTATATTTTTTGATGTATTCATGACATGTTTACAATATTTTTACATGATTTTGGTATGATTTGGTTAGAAGTAACCCATACTGACACTGTTTTCAGCACAACTACTGTGGTGTTGTTTTTGTGCAGAAATAAAAGTTCTCGGAATGCGCTGAAAATCAATGGAGATTTTTTATAGAAAATAAAAAAAATGGAACGAAGAGTTACCGGAGGGGAGTCCCATGGGTCCCTAGGGGGCGCCCCCTGCCTAGTGAACTCTCAATGAGGCTCCATGACTTGTTCTCAATGCCAACCTCTCCCATAAATCCCCAAACCTCCGGAACATAACCTAGATCGGGAGTTCCGCCGCTGCAAGCCTCTGTTGCCACCAAAAACCAATCTAGACCTTGTTCCGGCACCCTGCCGGAGGGGGAATCATCACTAGTGGCCATCTTCATCATCCCGGCGCTCTCCATGACGAGGAGGGAGTAGTTCACCCTCGGGGCTGAGGGTATGTACCAGTAGCTATGTGTTTGATCTCTCTCTCTCTCTCTCATGTTCTTGATATGGCACGATCTTGATGTATCGCGAGCTTTGCTATTATAGTTGGATCATATGATGTTTCTCCCCCTCTACCTTCTTGTAATGGATCGAGTTTTCCCTTTGAAGTTATCTTATCGGATTGAGTCTTTAAGGATTTGACAACACTTGATGTATGTCTCACGTGGATACCTGTGGTGACAATGGGGTATTCTATTGATTCACTTGATGTATGTTTTGGTGATCAACTTGCGGGTTCTGTGACCTTGGGAATCTATGCATAGGGGTTGGCACACGTTTTCGTCTTGACTCTCTGGTAGAAACTTTGGGGAACTCTTTGAAGTTCTTTGTGTAAGTATGAATAGAAGAATCTGAGATTGTGTGATTCATATCGTATAATCAAACCCGCGGATACTTGAGGTGACATTGGAGTATCTAGGTGACATTAGGGTTTTGGTCGATGTGTGTCTTAAGGTGTTATTTTACTATGAACTCTTGGGCTCTTTGTGAAACTTATAGGAATATCCCAATGGATTGATCGGAAAGAATAACTTTGAGGTGGTTTCGTGCCCTACAATAATCTCTTCGTTTGTTCTCCGCTATTAGTGACTTTGGAGTGACTCTTTGTTGCACGTTGAGGGATTGTTATCACGTTGAGGGATTGCTGCTATGTCCGTATTTTTGTTTTTATCGACACCTCTCTCTCTCTCTCTCTAAGCATGTGGACATGTTTTTCGATTTCGGTTTTCGTTTGAGGACAAGCGAGGTCTAAGCTTGGGGAAGTTGATACGTCCATTTTGCATCATGTTTTCCTACTGTTATTTATGTTGTTTTATTGTATAATAATGCTTTTTGGAGTAATTCTATTGCCTTTTCTCTCATAATATGCAAGGTATGCACAAAGGGGGAGAATTCTGGCAGTTGGAAATCTGGACCTGAAAAAGCTACATCAAGCTACCTATTCTGCACAACTCCAAATGAGCTCAAACTTCCCGAGGATTTTTTATGAATTTTTAAGAATTATTGGAGCAAATAAGTACCAGAGGGGGGCTACCAGGTGGGCACAACCCACCTGGGTGCGCCAGGAGGCCCAGGCGCGCCCTGGTGGGTGTTGCCCTCCTTGGCCCGCCTCCAGTGCCCATCTTCTGGTATATAAGTCATTTTGACCTAGAAAAAAAATAAGGAGAGGACTTTCGGGATGAAGCGCCGCCACCTCGATGCGGAACTTGGGCAGGAGCACTTTTGCCCTTCGGCGGAGCGATTCCGCCGGGTGAACTTCCCTCCTGGAGGGGAAAATCATCGTCATCATCATCACCAACAACTCTCCCATCTTAGGGAGGGCTATCTTCATCAACATCTTCAACAGAGCCAACTTCTCTCAAACCCTAGTTCATCTCTTGTGTTCAATCTTTGTACCAAAACTATAGATTGGTGCTTGTGGGTGACTAGTAGTGTTGATTACATCTTATAGTTGATTACTATATGGTTTATTTGGTGGAAGATTATATGTTCAGATCCATTATGGTATTTAATACCCCTCTGATCCTCAGCATGATTATCATTTGTGAGTAGCTACTTTCGTTCTTGAGGTCACGGGATAAATCATGTTGCAAGTAATCATGTGAACTTGATATGTATGTTGTCATTCTCTTAGTGCTGTCATGTGAACGTCGACTACATGACACTTCACCATATTTGGGCCTAAGGGAATGCATTGTGGAGTTGTTATTAGATGGTGGGTTGCGAGAGTGACAGAAGCTTAAACCCTTGTTTATGTGTTATTCCGTAAGGGACCGATTGGATCCAAAAGTTTAATGATATGGTTAGAATTTATTCTTAATACTTTTCTCATAGTTGCTACTTTTCTCGGGGAGAACACTTTTATCTTGAAATTTAGTGAAGGGATCATCTTATAATGCTACCACCATTCTAAGCAAAATAAGATGCATAAAAGATGAACACCACATGCAATCAAAATATGTGACATGATATGGCCATCATCATCTTGTGCTTTTTGATCTCCATCTCCAAAGCATCGTCATGATCTCCATCGCCACTGGCTCGACACCTTGATCTCCATCGTTGCGTCGGGTTCGTCTCACCAACTATTGCTTCTACAACTATTGCTAAGGCATAGCGATAAAGTAAAGCAGTTACATGGTGATAACATTTCATACAATAATCAAGAGACAACCCAAAGGCTCCTGCCAGTTGTCGATATTACAAAACATGATCATCTCATGCAACAACGTATATCACATCACGTCTTGACCATATCACATCACAACATGCCCTGCAAAAACAAGTTAGACGTCCTTTACTTTGTTGTTGCAAGTTTTACGTGGCTGCTACGGGGTTCTAGCAAGAAACTTTCTTACCTACGGCAAAAACCACAACGGCGATTTATCAAGTTTGTTGTTTTGACCTTCTATAAGGACCGGCCATAGTCAAATTCGATTCAACTAAAGTAGGAGAAACAAACACCCGCCAACCACCTTTATGCAAAATAATTTGCATGTTTGTTGGTGGAACCGTCTCATGTACATGGACATGTAAGGATGGTCCGGGCCGCTTCATCTTACAATACCACCGAAAATAAGATGTTGGTGGTAAGCAGTATGATATCACCGCCCACAACTCTTTGTGTTCTACTCGTGCATATCATCTACGCATAGACCTGGCTCAGATACCACTATTGGGGAATGTTGCATGGAAAACAAAAACTTTCTACGCACACGCGAGATCTATCCATGGAGATGCATAGCTACGATAGGGGGAGAGCATCTTCATACCCTTGAAGATTGCTAAGCGAAAGTGTTTTATCAATGCGGTTGATGTAGTCATACACCTTCATGGTCCGTCCCGATCAAGTACCGAATGTACGACACCTCCGCGTTCAGCACACGTTCAGCTAGATGACGTCCTCGCCTTCTTGATCCAACAAGAGGGGTGAAGTAGTAGATGAGTTCCGGCAGCACGACGGCGTGGTGACGGTGGTGGTGAAGAACAATCTCCACAGGGCTTTGCCAAGAACTATGGAAACTGTGACGACGGATAAACTAGAGGGTCAGGGTTGCCAGCACACGGCTTGGTGTATCTTGATGTCTCTTGGGTGCTAGCCCTGCCAATCTGTTTATATGTTGAGCCCTGGGGTCGAAACTAGGAGTAAAAGCCTCCTCAAAGTCGGTTTTGCCCGAAAGGCAGGAGTCCTTCTTGAAGGAAATATGCCCTAGAGGCAATAATAAAGTTATTATTTATTTCCTCATATCATGATAAATGTTTATTATTCATGCTAGAATTGTATTAACCGGAAACATGATACATGTGTGAGTACATAGACAAACTAAATGTCACTAGTATGCCTCTACTTGACTAGCTCATTAATCAAAGATGGTTGTGTTTCCTAACCATAGACATGTGATGTCATTTGATTAAAGAGATCACATAATTAGGAGAATGATGTGATTTACATGACCAATTCCGTTAGCCTAGCACTTGATCGTTTAGTATGTTGCTATTGCTTTCTTCATGACTTATACAAAGTTCCTACAAAGTCACTCCGATTGTCGGAGAGGTATATCTGGGCCCTCTCGGTAATGCACATCACTATAAGCCTTGCAAGCAATGTAGCTAATGAGTTGGTTACGGAATGATGCATTACGTAACGAGTAAAGAGACTTGCCGGTAATGAGATTGAACTAGGTATTAGATACCGACGATCAAATCTCGGGCAAGTAACATGCCGATGACAAAGGGAACAACGTATGTTGTTATGCGGTTTGACCGATAGAGATCTTCGTAGAATATGTGGGATACAATATGAGCATCTAGGTTCCGCTATTGGTTATTGACCGAGAATAGTTCTAGGTCATGTCTACATAGTTCTCGAACCCGTAGGGTCTGCACGCTTAACGTTACGATGACAATTTTATTACGAGTTTATATGTTTTGATGTACCGAAGGTTTTTCGTAGTCCCGGATGTGATCCTGGACATGACGAGGAGTCTCGAAATGGTCGAGACATAAAGATTGATATATTGGAAGCCTATATTTGGATATCGGAATCGTTCCGGGAGAAACCGGGATTTTTCGGAGTACCGGGGGGTTATCGGAACCCCCCCGAGGGTTATTGGGCCTACATGGGCCATGAGGGAGAAGAGGAGGGCCGGCCAGGGCAGTCCGCACGCCCCCTCCCCCCCTAGTCCGAATATGACAAGGAAGGGGGGGGAGGCGCCCCCCTTTCCTCTTTCCCCTCCCCCTTTCCTTCTCCACCAAGGCAAGAGGGGGGAGTCCTACTCCCGGTGGGAGTAGGACTCCTCCAGGCGCACCCCTAGGGGGCTAGCCGCACCTCCACCCTCCCTCCTTTATATATGGGGGCAGGGGGCACCTCTAGACACACAAGTTGATCTTCGTGATCGTTCCTTAGCCGTGTGCGGTGCCCCCCTCCACCATATTCCACCTCGGTCATATCGTTGCGGTGCTGACGCGAAGCCCTGCGTCGGTAGAACATCATCATCGTCACCACGCCGTCGTGCTGACAGACCTCATCCCCGACACCCTGCTGGATCGGAGTCCGGGGATCGTCATCGAGCTGAACGTGTGCTGAACTCGGAGGTGCCGTACGTTCGGTGCTTGGATCGGTCGGATCGTGAAGACGTACGACTACATCAACCGCGTTTTCATAACATTTCCGCTTACGGTCTACGAGGGTACGTGGACAACACTCTCCCCTCTCGTTGCTATAGATCACCATGATCTTGTGTGTGCGTAGGAATTTTTTTGAAATTACTATGTTCCCCAACAGTGGCATCCGAGCCTAGGTTTTATGCGTTGATGTTATATGCACGACTAGAACACAAGTGAGTTGTGGGCGATACAAGTCATACTGCTTACCAGTATGTCATACTTTGGTTCGGCGGTATTGTTGGATGAAGTGGCCCGGACCGACATTACGCGTACGCTTACGCGAGACTGGTTCTACCGACGTGCTTTGCACACAGGTGGCTGGCGGGTGTCAGTTTCTCCAACTTTAGTTGAACCGAGTGTGGCTACGCCCGGTCCTTGCGAAGGTTAAAACAGCACTAACTTGACGAACTATCGTTGTGGTTTTGATGCGTAGGTAAGAACGGTTCTTGCTCAGCCCGTAGCAGCCACGTAAAATTTGCAACAACAAAGTAGAGGACGTCTAACTTGTTTTTGCAGGGCATGTTGTGATGTGATATGGTCAAGACGTGATGCTATATTTTATTGTATGAGATGATCATGTTTTGTAACCGAAGTTATCGGCAACTGGCAGGAGCCATATGGTTGTCGCTTTATTGTATGAAATGCAAACGCCCTATAATTGCTTTACTTTATCACTAAGTGGTAGCGATAGTCATAGAAGCAATAGATGGCGTAACGACAATGATGCTACGATGGAGATCAAGGTGTCGCGCCGTTGACGATGGTGATCACGACGGTGCTTCGAAGATGGAGATCACAAGCACAATATGATGATGGCCATATCATATCACTTATATTGATTGCATGTGATGTTTATCCTTTATGCATCTTATCTTGCTTTGATTGACGGTAGCATTTTAAGATGATCTCTCACTAAATATTCAAGAAGTGTTCTCCCTGAGTATGCGCCGTTGTGAAAGTTCTTCGTGCTGAGACACCACGTGATCATCGGGTGTGATAGGCTCTACGTTCAACTACAACGGGTGCAAAACAGCTGCACACACGAAATACTCAAGTTAAACTTGACGAGCCTAGCATATACAGATATGGCCTCGGAACACAGAGACCGAAAGATCGAGCGTGAATCATATAGTAGATATGATCAACATAGTGATGTTCACCATTGAAAACTACTCCATCTCACGTGATGATCGGACATGGTTTAGTTGATTTGGATCACGTGATCACTTAGATGACAAGAGAGATGTGTGTCTAAGTGGGAGTTCTTAAGTAATATGATTAATTGAACTTAAATTTATCATGAACTTAGTACCTGATAGTATTTTGCTTGTCTAGGTTTGTTGTAGATAGATGACTCGTGCTGTTGTTCCATTGAATTTTAATGCGTTCCTTGAGAAAGCAAAGTTGAAAGATGATGGTAGCAATTACACGGACTGGGTCCGTAACCTGAAGATTATCCTCATTGCTGCACAGAAGAATTACGTCCCGGAAGCACCGCTGGGTGCCAGGCCTGCTGCAGATGCAACTGACAACGTTAAGAATGTCTGGCAAAGCAAAGCTGATGACTACTCGATAGTTCAGTGTGCCATGCTTTACGGTTTGGAACCGGGTCTTCAACGACGTTTTGAACATCATGGAGCATATGAGATGTTCCAGGAGTTGAAGTTAATATTTCAAGCAAATGCCCGTATTGAGAGATATGAAGTCTCCAATAAGTTCTATAGATGTAAGATGGAGGAGAATAGTTCTGTCAGTGAACACATACTCAAAATGTCTGGGTATAATAATCACTTGATTCAACTGGGAGTTAATCTTCCTGATGATAGTGTCATTGACAGAATTCTTCAATCACTGCCACCAAGCTACAAGAGCTTCGTGATGAACTATAATATGCAAGGGATGGACAAGACTATACCCGAGCTCTTCGCAATGCTAAAGGCTGCGGAGGTAGAAATCAAGAAGGAGCATCAAGTGTTGATGGTCAATAAGACCACCAGTTTCAAGAAGAAGGGCAAAGGGAAGAAGAAGGGGAACTTCAAAAAGAACAGCAAACAAGTTGCTGCTCAAGAGAAGAAACCCAAGTCTGGACCTAAGCCTGAGACTGAGTGCTTCGACTGCAAGCAGACTGGACACTGGAAGCGGAACTGCCCCAAGTATTTGGCGGATAAGAAGGATGGCAAAGTGAACAAAGGTATATGTGATATACATGTTATTGATGTGTAACTTACTAATGCTCGCAGTAGCACCTCGGTATTTGATACTGGTTCTGTTGCTAATATTTGCAACTCGAAACAGGGACTACGGAATAGGCGAAGATTGGCTTAGGACGAGGTGACGATGCGCGTGGGAAATGGTTCCAAAGTCGATGTGATTGCGGTCGGCACGCTACCTCTACATCTACCATCGGGATTAGTTTTAGACCTAAATAATTGTTATTTTGTGCCAGCATCGAGCATGAACATTATATCTGGATCTTATTTAATGCAAGACGGTTATTCATTTAAATCAGAGAATAATGGTTGTTCTATTTATATGAGTAATATCTTTTATGGTCATGCACACTTATAGAATGGTCTATTTTTATTAAGTCTCAATAGTAGTGATACACATATTCATAATGTTGAAGCCAAAAGATGCAGAGTTAATAATGATAGTGCAACTTATTTGTGGCACTGCCGTTTAGGTCATATCGGTGTAAAGCGCATGAAGAAACTCCATACTGATGGACTTTTGGAATCACTTGATTATGAATCACTTGGTACTTGCGAACCGTGCCTCATGGGCAAGATGACTAAAACGCCATTCTCCGGAACTATGGAGCGAGCAACTGATTTGTTGGAAATCATACATACTGATGTATGTGGTCCAATGAATGTCGAAGCTCGCGGCGGGTATCGTTATTTTCTCACCTTCACAGATGATTTGAGCAGATATGGGTATATCTACTTAATGAAACACAAGTCTGAAACATTTGAAAAGTTCAAAGAATTTCAGAGTGAAGTAGAAAATCATCATAACAAGAAAATAAAATTTCTACGATCTGATCGTGGAGGAGAATATTTGAGTTACGAGTTTGGTTTACATTTGAAGCAATGCGGAATAGTTTCGCAACTCACACCACCTGGAACACCACAACGAAATGGTGTGTCCGAACGTCATAATCGTACTTTACTGGATATGGTACGATCTATGATGTCTCTTACTGATTTACCGCTATCATTTTGGGGTTATGCTTTAGAGACGGCCGCATTCACATTAAATAGGACACCATCAAAATCCGTTGAGACGACGCCTTATGAACTGTGGTTTGGCAAGAAACCAAAGTTGTCATTTCTTAAAGTTTGGGGCTACGATGCTTATGTGAAGAAACTTCAACCAGATAAGTTCGAACCCAAATCGGAGAAATGTGTCTTCATAGGATACCCAAAAGAGACTATTGGGTACACCTTCTATCACAGATCTGAGGGCAAGATTTTCGTTGCTAAATTCGGATCCTTTCCAGAGAAGGAGTTTCTCTCGAAAGAAGTGAGTGGGAGGAAAGTAGAACTTGATGAGGTAACTGTACCTGCTCCCTTATTGGAAAGTAGTTCATCACAAGAACCGGTTCATGTGACAACTACACCAATTAGTGATGAAGCTAATGATATTGATCATGAATCTTCAGATCAAGTTTCTACTGAACCTCGTAGGTCTACCAGAGTTAGATCCGCACCAGAGTGGTATGGTAATCCTGTTCTGAAAGTCATGTTACTTGACCATGGCGAACCTGCGAACTATGAGGAAGCGATGATGAGCCCAGATTCCGCAAAATGGCTTGAAGCCATGAAATCTGAGATAGGATCCATGTATGAGAACAAAGTATGGACTTTGGTTAACTTGCGCGATGATCGGCAAGCTATTGAGAATAAATGGATCTTCAAGAAGAAGACTGACGCTGATGGTAATATAACTGTCTACAAAGCTCGACTTGTTGCAAAAGGTTTTCGACAAGTTCAAGGGGTTGACTACGATGAGACTTTCTCACTCGTAGCGATGCTTAAGTCTGTCCGAATCATGTTAGCAATTGCCGCATTTTATGATTATGAAATTTGGCAAATGGATGTAAAAACTGCATTCCTGAATGGTTTTCTGGAAGAAGAGTTGTATATGATGCAACCGGAAGGTTTTGTCGATCCAAAAGGTGCTAACAAAGTGTGCAAGCTCCAGCGATCCATTTATGGACTGGTGCAAGCATCTCGGAGTTGGAATAAACGCTTTGATAGTGTGATCAAAGCATATGGTTTTATACAGACTTTTGGAGAAGCCTGTATTTACAAGAAAGTGAGTGGGAGCTCTGTAGCATTTCTGATATTATATGTAGATGACATATTGTTAATTGGAAATGATATAGAATTTCTGGATAGCATAAAGGGATACTTGAATAAAAGTTTTTCAATGAAAGACCTCGGTGAAGCTGCTTACATATTGGGCATCAAGATTTATAGAGATAGATCAAGACGTTTAATTGGACTTTCACAAAGCACATACCTTGATAAAGTTTTGAGAAAGTTCAAAATGGATCAGGCAAAGAAAGGGTTCTTGCCTGTATTGCAAGGTGTGAAGTTGAGTCAGACTCAATGCCCGACCACAGCAGAAGATAGAGAGAAAATGAAAGATGTTCCCTATGCTTCAGCCATAGGCTCTATCATGTATGCAATGGTGTGTACCAGACCTGATGTATGCTTAGAAATAGGTTTAGCAGGGAGGTACCAAAGTAATCCAGGAGTGGATCACTGGACAGCGGTCAAGAACATCCTGAAATACCTGAAAAGGACTAAGGATATGTTTCTCGTTTATGGAGGTGACAAAGAGCTACTCGTAAATGGTTACGTCGATGCAAGCTTTGACACTGATCCGGACGATTCTAAATCGCAAACCGGATACATGTTTTTATTAAACGGTGGAGCTATAAGTTGGTGCAGTTCTAAACAAAGCGTCGTGGCGGGATCTACATGTGAAGCGGAGTACATAGCTACTTCGGAAGCAGCAAATGAAGGAGTCTGGATGAAGGAGTTCATGTTGGGGAACGTAGCAGAAATTCAAAATTTTCCTACGTGTCACCAAGATCTATCTATGGAGAAACCAGCTACGAGTAGAAGGAGAGTGCATCTACATACCCTTGTAGATCGCTAAGCGGAAGCGTTCAAGTGAACGGGGTTGATGGAGTCGTACTCGTCGTGATTCAAATCACCGATGATCAAGTGCCGAACGCACGGCACCTCCGCGTTCAACACACGTACAGCCCGGTGACGTCTCCCACGCCTTGATCCAGCAAGGAGAGAGGGAGAGGTTGAGGAAGACTCCATCCAACAGCAGCACAACGGCGTGGTGGTGGTGGAGGAGCGTGGCAATCCTGCAGGGCTTCGCCAAGCACCGCGGGAGAGGAGGAGTACTTGTGAGAGGGGGAGGGCTGCGCCAGAACTTCGTCTGAAGCTCCCATGCGCCTCCCCACTATATATAGGGGTGGAGGGGCTGGTTTCTTGCCCTCCAAGTCCATTGGGGCGTTGGCCAAGGTGGGAGGAAAGAAATCTCATTATTTCCTTCCCCACCGATTGTTATCCCCCCTTTTTAGGGATCTTGATCTTATCCCTTCGGGATATGATCTTATTCCTTCTAAGGGGGGATCTTGGTGCGCCTTGACCAGGGGTGTGGGGCCTTGCCCCCACTACCCACTTTCATGTGGGCCCCCCCATGCAGGTGGGCCCCACTCCGGAACCTTCTAGAACCTTCCCGGTACAATACCGAAAAATCCCGAACATTTTCCGGTGGCCAAAATAGGACTTCCCATATATAAATCTTTACCTCCGGACCATTCCTGAACTCCTCGTGACGTCCGGGATCTCATCCGGGACTCCGAACAACATTCAGTAACCACATACAAACTTCCTTTATAACCCTAGCGTCATCGAACCTTAAGTGTGTAGACCCTACGGGTTCGGGAGACATGTAGACATGACCGAGACGTTCTCCGGTCAATAACCAACAGCGGGATCTGGATACCCATGATGGCTCCCACATGTTCCATGATGATCTCATCGGATGAACCACGATGTCAAGGACTTAATCAATCCCGTATTCAATTCCCTTTGTCTATCGGTATGTTACTTGCCCGAGATTCGATCGTCGGTATCCAATACCTTGTTCAATCTCGTTACCGGCAAGTCACTTTACTCGTTCCGTAACACATCATCCCGTGATCAACTCCTTGGTCACATTGCGCATATGATGATGTCCTACCGAGTGGGCCCAGAGATACCTCTCCGTTTACACGGAGTGACAAATCCCAGTCTCGATCCGCATAAAACAATAGATACTTTCGGAGATACCTGTAGTGCACCTTTATAGTCACCCAGTTAAGTTGTGACGTTTGATACACCCAAAGCACTCCTACGGTATCCAGGAGTTACACGCTCTCATGGTCAAAGGAAGAGATACTTGACATTGGCAAAGCTCTAGCAAACGAACTACACGACCTTTTGTGCTAGGCTTAGGATTGGGTCTTGTCCATCACATCATTCTCCTAATGATGTGATCCCGTTATCAACGACATCCAATGTCCATAGCCAGGAAACCATGACTATTTGTTGATCACAACGAGCTAGTCAACTAGAGGCTCACTAGGGACATATTGTGGTCTATGTATTCACACGTGTATTACGATTTCCGGATAATACAGTTATAGCATGAATAAAAGACTATTATCATGAACAAAGAAATATAATAATAACACTTTTATTATTGCCTCTAGGGCATATTTCCAACAGTCTCCCACTTGCACTAGAGTCAATAATCTAGTTCACATCGCCATGTGATTAACACTCACAGGTCACATCGCCATGTGACTAACACCCAAGAGTTTACTAGAATCAGTAGTCTAGTTCACATCACTATGTGATTAATACTCAATGAGTTTTAGGTTTGATCATGTTGCTTGTGAGAGAGGTTTTAGTCAACGGGTCCGAACCTTTCAGATCCGTGTGTGTTTTACAAATCTCTATGTCATCTCCTAGATGTAGCTACCACGCTCTATTTGGAGCTAATCCAAATAACTGTTCTACTTGGAGCTATTCTAAATTGTTGCTCCATTATATGTATCCGGTATCTCTACTCAGAGCTATCCGGATAGGTGTCAAGCTTGCATCGACGTAACCCTTTACGACGAACTCTTTTACCACCTCCATAATCGAGAAAATTTCCTTAGTCCACTAATTTCTAAGGATAACTTTGACCGCTGTCCTGTGATCCATTCTTGGATCACTCTTGTACCCCTTGACTGACTCATGGCAAGGCACACTTCAGGTGCGGTACTCAGCATGGCATACTGTAGAGCCTACGTCTAAAGTATAGGGGACGACCTTCGTCCTTTCTCTCTTTTCTGCCGTGGTCGAGCTTTAAGTCCTAACTTCATACCTTACAACTCAGGCAAGAACTCCTTCTTTGACTGGTCCATCTTGAACACCTTCAAGATCATGTCAAGGTATGTGCTCATTTGAAAGTATTATTAAGCATTTTGATCTATCCTTATAGATCTTGATGCTCAATGTTCAAGTAGCTTAATCCAGGCTTTCCATTGAAAAACATCTTTCAAATAACCCTATATGCTTTACAGAAAATTCTACATCATTTCTGATCATCAATATGTCAACAACATATACTTATCAGAAATTCTATAGTGCTCCCACTCACTTCTTTGGAAATACAAGTTTCTCATAAACTTTGTATAAACCCAAAATCTTTGATCATCTCATCAAAGCGTACATTCCAACTCCGAGATGCTTACTCCAGTCCATTGAAGGATCGCTGGAGCTAGCATACCTTTTAGCATCCTTAGGATCGACAAAAACTTTCTGATTGTATTACATACAACCTTTCCTTACGAAAACTGGTAAGGAAACTTGTTTTGATATCCATCTGCCAGATTTCATAAATGCGGCTAGTGCTAACATGAATCCGACGGACTTAAGCATCGCTACGGATGAGAAAATCTCATCGTAGTCAACTCCTTGAACTTGTGAAAAACTCTTCGCCACAAGTCGTGCTTCATAGATGGTGACATTACTATCCACGTCTATCTTCTTCTTAAAAGATCCATTTATCTCAATGGTTTGCCGATCATCGGGCAAGTCCACCAAAGTCCATGCTTTGTTCTGATACATGAATCCTATCTCGGATTTCATGGTTTCTAACCATTTGTCGGAATTTGGGCCCACCATTGCTTCTCCATAGCTCGTAGGTTCATTGTTGTCTAGCAACATGACCTTCAAGACAGGATTACGTACCACTCTTAAGTAGTACGCATCCTTGTCATCCTACGAGGTTTGGGAGTGACTTGATCCGAAGTTTCATGATCAATATCATAAGCTTCCACTTCAATTGGTGTAGGTGCCACAGGAACAACTCCCTGTGCCCTGTCACACACTAGTTGAAGAGACGGTTCAATAACCTCATCAAGTCTCCACCATCCTCCCACTCAATTCTTTCGAGAGAAACTTTTCCTCGAGAAAGGACCCGATTCTAGAAACAATTCATATTGCTTTCGGATCTGAATTAGGAGGTATACCCAACTGTTTTGGGTTTCCTATGAAGATTCATTTTATCCGCTTTGGGTTCGAGCTTATCAACCTGAAACTTTTTCATATAAGCGTCGCAGCCCCAAACTTTTAAGAAACGACAACTTAGGTTTCTCTAAACCATAATTCATATGGTGTCATCTCATCGGAATTACGTGGTGCCCTATTTAAAGTGAATGTGGTTGTCTCTAATGCCTAACCCATGAACGATAGTGGTAATTCGATAAGAGACATCATGGTACGCACCATATCCAATAGGGTGCAACTATGATGTTCGGACACACCATCACACTATGGTGTTCCAGGCGGTATTAATTGCGAAACAATTTCCACAATGTCTTAATTGTGTGCCAAAACTCGTAACTTAGATATTCACATCATAGACATTTTATCCTCTTGTCACAATGATCTTCTACTTCACTCTGAAATTACTTGAACCATTCAATAATTCAGACTTGTATTTCATCAAGTAAATATTCTCAACATCTACTCGAATCATCTGTGAAGTAAGATCATAACGATATTCACTGCATGGCTCAGCACTCATTGGATTGGATACATCAAAATGTGTTACTTCCAACAAGTTGCTATCTTGTTCCATCTTACTGAAAACGAGGCTTTTCAGTCATCTTGCCCATGTGGTATGATTTGCATATCTCAAGTGATTCAAAATCAAGTGAGTCCAAACGATCCATCTGCATGGAGTTTCTTCATGCGTATACACCAATAGACATGGTTCACATGTCTCAAACTTTTCTAAAACGAGTGAGTCCAAAGATCCATCAACATGGAGCTTCTTCATGCGTTTTATACCATTATGACTTACATGGCAGTGCCACAAGTAAGTGGTACTATCATTACTATCTTATATCTTTTGGCATGAAAATGTGTATCATTACGATCGAGATTCAATAAACCATTCCTTTAGGTGCAAGACCATTGAAGGTTTTATTCAAATAAATAGAGTAATCATTATTCTCCTTAAATGAATAACCGTATTGCGATAGACATAATCCAATCATGTCTATGCTCAACGCAAGCACCAAATGACAATTATTCAGGTTTAATACTAATCTTGATGGTAGAGGGAGCGTGCGATGTTTGATCACATCAAACTTGGAAACACTTCCAACACATATCGTCAGCTCACCTTTAGCTAGTCTCCGTTTATTCCGTAGCTCTTTATTTCGAGTTACTAACACTTAGCAACCGAACCGGTATCTTATACCCTGGTGCTACTAGGAGTACTAGTAAAGTACACATTAACATAATCTATATCCAATATACTTCTATCGACCTTGCCAGCCTTCTTATCTACCAAGTATCTAGGGTAATTCTGCTCTAGCGGCTATTCCCCTTATCACAGAAGCACTTAGTCTCGGGTTTGGGTTCAACCTCGGGTTTCTTCACTGGTGCAGCAGCTGATTTGCTGTTTCATGAAGTATCCCTTCTTGCCCTTGCCCTTCTTGAAACTAGTGGTTTCACCAACCATCAACAATTGATGCTCCTTCTTGATTTCTACTTTCGCGGTGTCAAACATCGTGAATACCTCAAGGATCATCATGTCTATCCCTGATATGTTATAGTTCATCACGAAGCTCTAGCAGCTTGGTGGCAATGACTTTGGAGAAACATCACTATCTCATTTGGAAGATCAACTCCCACTCAATTCAAGTGATTGTTGCACTCAGACAATCTGAGCACAAGCTCAACGATTGAGATTTTCTCCCTTAGCTTGCAGGCTAAGAGAATCGTCGGAGGTCTTATACCTCTTGACGTGAGCACGAGCCTGAGATCCCAATTTCAGCCCTCGAAACATCTCATATGTTCCGCGATGTTTCGAAAACGTCTTTGGTGCCTCTACTTAAACCATTTAACTGAACTATCACGTAGTTATCAAAACGTGTATGTTCGATGTTCGAAACATCCACAAACGACGTTTGGGGTTCAGCACACTGAGCAGTGCATTAAGGACATAAGCTTTCTACTGTCCGCATAATCGCTACTGTCAACTTTCAACTATATTTTCTCTAGGAACATATCTAAACAGTGGAACTAAAGCGCGAGCTACGACATAATTTGCAAAAGGTCTTTTGACTATGTTCAGGATAATTAAGTTCATCTTATGAACTCCCACTCAGATAGACATCCCTCTGGTCATCTAAGTGATTACATGATCCGAGTCAACTAGGCCGTGTCCGATCATCACGTGAGACGGACTAGTCATCATCGGTGAACATCTTCATGTTGATCGTATCTACTATACGACTCATGCTCGACCTTTCGGTCTCCGTGTTCCGAGGCCATGTCTGTACATGCTAGGCTCGTCAAGTTAACCCTAAGTGTTTTCGCTGTGTAAAACTGTCTTACACCCGTTGTATGTGAACGTAAGAATCCATCACACCCGATCATCACGTGGTGCTTAGAAGCGACGAACTGTAGCAACGGTGCACAGTTAGGGGAGAATACTTCTTGAAATTGTTGTAAGGGATCATCTTATTTACTACCGTCGTCCTAAGCAAACAAGATGCATAAACATGATAAACATCACATGCAATCAAATAGTGACATGATATGGCCAATATCATTTTGCTCCTTTTGATCTTCATCTTCGGGGCTCCATGATCATCATCGTCACCGGCACGACACCATGATCTGCATCATCATGATCTCCATCATCGTGTCTTCATGAAGTTGTCACGCCAACGACTACTTCTACTTCTATGACTAACGCGTTTAGCAATAAAGTAAAGTAGTTTACATGGCATTCTTCAATGACACGCAGGTCATACAATAAATAAAGACAACTCCTATGGCTCCTGCCGGTTGTCATACTCATCGACATGCAAGTCGTGAATCCTATTACAAGAACATGATCAATCTCATACATCACATATATCATTCATCACATCCTTTTGGCCATATCACATCACATAGCATACCCTGCAAAAACAAGTTAGACGTCCTCTAATTGTTGTTTGCATGTTTTACGTGGCTGCTATGGGTTTCTAGCAAGAACGTTTCTTACCTACGCAAAACCACAACGTGATATGCCAATTGCTATTTAACCTTCATAAGGACCCTTTTCATCGAATCCGTTCCGACTAAAGTGGGAGAGACTGGCACCCGCTAGCCACCTTATGCACCAAGTGCATGTCCATCGGTGGAACCTGTCTCACGTAAGAGTACGTGTAAGGTCGGTCCGGGCCGCTTCATCCCACAATACCATCGAAACAAGATTGGACTAGTAACGGTAAGCATATTGAACAACATCAACGCCCACAACTACTTTGTGTTCTACTCGTGCAAAGAATCTACGCAATAAACCTGGCTCTGATACCACTGTTGGGGAACGTAGCAGAAATTCAAAATTTTCCTACGTGTGACCAAGATCTATCTATGGAGAAACCAGCTACGAGTAGAAGGAGAGTGCATCTACATACCCTTGTAGATCGCTAAGCGGAAGCGTTCAAGTGAACGGGGTTGATGGAGTCGTACTCGTCGTGATTCAAATCACCGATGATCAAGTGCCGAACGCACGGCACCTCCGCGTTCAACACACGTACAGCCCGGTGACGTCTCCCACGCCTTGATCCAGCAAGGAGAGAGGGAGAGGTTGAGGAAGACTCCATCCAACAGCAGCACAACGGCGTGGTGGTGGTGGAGGAGCGTGGCAATCCTGCAGGGCTTCGCCAAGCACCGCGGGAGAGGAGGAGTACTTGTGAGAGGGGGAGGGCTGCGCCAGAACTTCGTCTGAAGCTCCCATGCGCCTCCCCACTATATATAGGGGTGGAGGGGCTGGTTTCTTGCCCTCCAAGTCCATTGGGGCGTTGGCCAAGGTGGGAGGAAAGAAATCTCATTATTTCCTTCCCCACCGATTGTTATCCCCCCTTTTTAGGGATCTTGATCTTATCCCTTCGGGATATGATCTTATTCCTTCTAAGGGGGGGTCTTGGTGCGCCTTGACCAGGGGTGTGGGGCCTTGCCCCCACTACCCACGTTCATGTGGGCCCCCTCATGCAGGTGGGCCCCACTCCGGAACCTTCTAGAACCTTCCCGGTACAATACCGAAAAATCCCGAACATTTTCCGGTGGCCAAAATAGGACTTCACATATATAAATCTTTACCTCCGGACCATTACGGAACTCCTCGTGACGTCCGGGATCTCATCCGGGACTCCGAACAACATTCGGTAACCACATACAAACTTCCTTTATAACCCTAGCGTCATCGAACCTTAAGTGTGTAGACCCTACGGGTTCGGGAGACATGTAGACATGACCGAGACGTTCTCCGGTCAATAACCAACAGCGGGATCTGGATACCCATGATGGCTCCCACATGTTCCATGATGATCTCATCGGATGAACCACGATGTCAAGGACTTAATCAATCCCGTATTCAATTCCCTTTGTCTATCGGTATGTTACTTGCCCGAGATTCGATCGTCGGTATCCAATACCTTGTTCAATCTCGTTACCGGCAAGTCACTTTACTCGTTCCGTAACACATCATCCCGTGATCAACTCCTTGGTCACATTGCGCATATGATGATGTCCTACCGAGTGGGCCCAAAGATACCTCTCCGTTTACACGGAGTGACAAATCCCAGTCTCGATCCGCATAAAACAATAGATACTTTCGGAGATACCTGTAGTGCACCTTTATAGTCACCCAGTTACGTTGTGACGTTTGATACACCCAAAGCACTCCTACGGTATCCAGGAGTTACACGCTCTCATGGTCAAAGGAAGAGATACTTGACATTGGCAAAGCTCTAGCAAACGAACTACACGACCTTTTGTGCTAGGCTTAGGATTGGGTCTTGTCCATCACATCATTCTCCTAATGATGTGATCCCGTTATCAACGACATCCAATGTCCATAGCCAGGAAACCATGACTATCTGTTGATCACAACGAGCTAGTCAACTAGAGGCTCACTAGGGACATATTGTGGTCTATGTATTCACACGTGTATTACGATTTCCGGATAATACAGTTATAGCATGAATAAAAGACTATTATCATGAACAAACAAATATAATAATAACACTTTTATTATTGCCTCTAGGGCATATTTCCAACAGTTCATTTCCGATCTAGGTGTCATACCTAGTGCATCGGGACCAATGAAGATCTTCTGTGACAATACTGGTGCAATTGCCTTGGCAAAGGAATCCAGATTTCACAAGAGGACCAAGCACATCAAGAGACGCTTCAATTCCATCCGGGACCAAGTCCAGGTGGGAGACATAGTGATTTGCAAGATACATACGGATCTGAATATAGCAGACCCGTTGACTAAGCCTCTTCCACGAGCAAAACATGATCAGCACCAAGGCTCCATGGGTGTTAGAATCATTACTGTGTAATCTAGATTATTGACTCTAGTGCAAGTGGGAGACTGAAGGAAATATGCCCTAGAGGCAATAATAAAGTTATTATTTATTTCCTCATATCATGATAAATGTTTATTATTCATGCTAGAATTATATTAACCGGAAACATGATACATGTGTGAGTACATAGACAAACTAAATGTCACTAGTATGCCTCTACTTGACTAGCTCATTAATCAAAGATGGTTATGTTTCCTAACCATAGACATGTGATATCATTTGATTAAAGAGATCACGTCATTAGGAGAATGATGTGATTGACATGACCCATTCCGTTAGCCTAGCACTTGATCGTTTAGTATGTTGCTATTGCTTTCTTCATGACTTATACAAAGTTCCTACAACTATGAGATTATGCAACTCCCGTTTACCGGAGGAACACTTTGTGTGCTACCAAACGTCACAACGTAACTGGGTGATTATAAAGGAGCTCTACAGGTGTCTCCAAAGATAGATGTTGAGTTGGCGTATTTCGAGATTAGGTTTTGTCACTCCGATTATCGGAGAGGTATCTCTGGGCCCTCTCGGTAATGCACATCACTATAAGCCTTGCAAGCAATGTAGCTAATGAGTTGGTTACGGAATGATGCATTACGTAACAAGTAAAGAGACTTGCCGGTAATGAGATTGAACTAGGTATTAGATACCGACGATCAAATCTCGGGCAAGTAACATGCCGATGACAAAGGGAACAACGTATGTTGTTATGCGGTTTGACCGATAAAGATCTTCGTAGAATATGTGGGAGCAAATATGAGCATCCAGGTTCCGCTATTGGTTATTGACCGAGAATAGTTCCAGGTCATGTCTACATAGTTCTCGAACCCGTAGGGTCCGCACGCTTAACGTTACGATGACAGTTTTATTATGAGTTTATATGTTTTGATGTACCGAAGGTTGTTCGGAGTCTTGGATGTGATCCCGGACATGACGAGGAGTCTTGAAATGGTCGAGACATAACGATTGATATATTGGAAGCCTATATTTGGATATCGAAATCGTTCCGGGAGAAACCGGGATTTTTCCGGAGTACCGGGGGGGTTACCGGA
>NC_041387.1:56670733-56700544 GCF_002162155.2 Triticum dicoccoides | reverse complement strand
CCCCTAGTCCGAATAGAACAAGGAAGGGGGGGCAGTGCCCCCCTTTCCTCTTTCCCCTCCCCCCTTTCCTTCTCCACCAAGGCAAGAGGGGGGAGTCCTACTCCCGGTGGGAGTAGGACTCCTCAAGGCGCACCCCTAGGGGGCCGGCCGCACCTCCCCCCTCCCTCCTTTATATACGGGGGCAGGGGGCACCTCTATACACACAAGTTGATCTTCGTGATCATTCCTTAGCCGTGTGCGGTGCCCCCCTCCACCATATTCCACCTCGGTCATATCGTTGCGGTGCTTAGGCGAAGCCCTGCGTCGGTAGAACATCATCATTGTCACCACGCCATCATGCTGACGGAACTCATCCCCGACACCCTGCTGGATCGGAGTCTGGGGATCGTCATCGAGCTGAACGTGTGCTGAACTCGGAGGTGCCGTACGTTCGGTGCTTGGATCGGTCGGATCGTGAAGACGTACGACTACATCAACCGCGTTGTCATAATGCTTCCGCTTACGGTCTACGAGGGTACGTGGACAACAATCTCCCCTCTTATTGCTATACATCACCATGATCTTGTGTGTGCGTAGGAAATTTTTTGAAATTACTACGTTCCCCAACACTTCTCGGACTCCAAGGCCAAACGCCAGGGTTCCCGGTGTCTGGGCCCAGACACCAGGGACCCTGGCGTCTGGCCTTTGGTCTGCGCAAAACTTCCTTTTACACTTTCCAAAAACCTCGTGGGCTTTACCCCTTGGCCCAAATAAAGTGTTCTCGCGCCAGAACATTTTGGGAAACATCCAAAACCCCTTCGGAAGAATTCTGGAACCCTTACGGAGACCAAACACTATTATCCCATATATAAATCTTTACCTCCGGAGCTCTTTGTCATGTCCCTGACGTCATCCGGGACTCCGAACAACATTCGGTTACCAACATACATAACTCATATAATACTATATCATCAACGAAATTAAGTGTGCGACCCTACGGGTTTGAGAACTATGTAGAATGGCCGAGACAACTCGCCGGTCAATACTAATAGTGGAACCTGGATGCCCATATTGGTTCCTACATATTCTACGAAGATCTTTATCAGTCGAACCTTGTGACAACATACGTAATTCCCTTTGTCTGTCGGTATGTTACTTGCCCGAGATTCGATCGTCGGTATCTTCATACCTAGTTCAATCTCGTTACTGGCAAGTCTCTTTACTCATTCCATAATACACCATCTCGTAACTAACTCATTAGTCACTTTGCTTGCAAGCTTCTTATGATGTGTATTACCGAGAGGGCCCAGAGATACCTCTTCGATACACGGAGTGACAAATTCTAATCTCGATCCATGCCAACTCAACAGACACCTTCGGAGATACCTGTAGAGCATATTTATGATCACCCACTTACATTGTGGCGTTTGATAGCACACAAGGTATTCCTCCGGTATCCGGGAGTTGCTTGATCTCATAGTCGAAGGAATATGTATTTGACATTAAGAAAGCAATAGCAATAAACTGAACGATCATATGCTAAGCTAACAGACGGGTCTTGTCCATCACATCATTCTCCTAATGATGTGATCCCGTTATCAAGTGACAACACATGTCTATGGTTAGGAAACCCTAACCATCTTTGAGCAACGAGCTAGTCTAGTAGAGGCTCACTAGGGACACGGTATCTGTTTATGTATCCGCACATGTGTTTAAGTTTCCGACCAATACAATTCTAGCATGAATAATATTTTTTATGATGAATAAGGAAATATAAAATAACAACTTTATTATTGCCTCTAGGGCATATTTCCTACACGGAGCTCATCCGAGAAGTGTTTTACCCTCTTGACACGGATGCAATCCTATGTCTGGCTAGGCCTCGAAGGGCAGGGACTGACATATGGGCATGGGCATGGGAGAAGTCCGAAATTTTTCTCTGCTCTTGGCGTATAGAGAAATGATGAACTTGAAATTAAGGGATACAATAATATCTTCGAGCTCTAATGGGGAGGAGGATACATGGATATCATTGTGGAAGATTAATGTGCTCCCAAAGATTAGAGTTTTCTGGTGGCGTGTGGTCAAGGATTTTCTGCCTTGTTATGGTGAGTTGCAGCGGCGGCATGTCAGGACTGTATAACACTGCCCTATGTGCAAGCATGATCACAAATCTTTATTCCACAACCTGCTAGAGTGCGATCATGCAAAGGGTTTCTAGTAGGCGGCATCTCATTACTTTGACATCAAGCAGCCTAAACTGAATCTGAGGACATCGTCGCGAGATGTCCTTGATCATTAGCTTATAAAGCAAGAGGATGTTGTGATTATGATCACTTTTATGTGGGCATTGTGGCACTCACGAAACAAGTATACACATGGGGAAAAGGAGTACTAGCCACTTCAGTCAATGATCATCATAGAGGAGATTGTACGTGCTCTGGAGCTGCCACCAAGTGGGCAAGTTCATAGTGTTACTATGGAAAAATGGCAGGCCCCAGAGGACGGATGGATCAAGATTAATGCAGATGGGGAAACTGAATCTGGAAGGAATATAGGAGGGGCAGGTATTATTGCCTGAAATGATCAAGGGGATTGTTTGAGAGCAGCATGCATCCATTATGACGGAGTAATTGATCCCCTGCCCATAGAGATCTTGGCTTGCCGAGATGCGATGGGCATGGCTGAGGGAGTCCTGGATTAGGGGGTCCTCGAACAGCCGGACTATATACTTTGGCCGGACTGTTTAACCATGAAGATACAGGATTGAAGACTTCATCCCGTGTCCGGGTGGGACTCCTTTGCGTGGAAGGCAAGCTTGGCAATTCAGATATGTAGATCTCCTTCTCTGTAACCGACTCTGTGTAACCCTAGCCCCCTCCGGTGTCTATATAAAGTAAAGGGTTTAGTCCATAGGACGACAACAATCATAATCATAGGCTAGCTTCTAGGGTTTAGCCTCAACGATCTCGTGGTAGATCAACTCTTGTAATACTCATACCATCAAGATAAATCAAGCAGGAAGTAGGGTATTACCTCCATCGAGAGGGCCCGAACCTGAGTAAACATCATGTCCCCCGCCTCCTGTTACCATTAGCCTTAGACGCACAGTTCGGGACCCCCTACCCGAGATCCCAAGTGAAGACGAGGATGAGCCTCGCGAGCCGAACAGTGGGGGATAGAAAAAATTCCCACCAGAAGTCAAAATAGTGAATATGATTTACGCAACTCACATACGGAAGAGAAGGCGCAAACGCGCACTCCGAGACATATACATTGTAGAGCCCGTCGCCCCCAAATACAGCCCTTGGTCGGCCTACCCGATCACTCTTGATCACAGGGATCATACGACTAGTATCCGGCACGGAGGATCAGCTGCCTTGGTGCTCGACCCAATAATTAACGGATACCATCTCACCTGAGTCCTTATGGACGGCGGCAGTAGTCTTAATCTGATATATCAAGACACTGTCTGCAAGATGGGGATAGACCCATCAAGAATTAGCCAAAGTAGTACTACCTTTAAAGGAGTAATACCAGGCATTGAGGCCCGCTGCACGGGCTCTCTAACAATAGAGGTTGTATTCGGCTCACCCGACAACTTCCGCAGCGAAGAACTAATCTTCGACATCGCTCCATCCTGAAGCGGCAACCATGCACTACTCGGAAGAACGACCTTTGCCCGTTTCAATGCAGTTCCACATTACGCTTATCTTAAACTCAAGATGCTCGGTCCACGAGGCGTCATCACAATCAGCGGAAATACAGAACGCTCTCTACATGCGGAAGCATACGTGGCGGCTCTAGCAGCCGAACGGCCTCCCCAACAAGAATAACTGATCGGTCGTCAAGACCACGGACACGGTTAGACATGTCCGGCGCACCACTAGTTGTAGTATCCCAGATAAACCTTAGCTCGGGTGGATGGATATACCCCAATAGGCGGTGCCAGGGGCTGCCCGCATAAAAAAGAAGCCCATAGTTTGGCTTGACCCTATTAATACAATAATAGAATGCATCTTCATGGTTCATTAAGAATAACCAACTTTTAGCACGATCACACTAGACCTTTTTTTACCTGGGGTTTTCTTCTTTACAGATGATCATCGTGCTACACCCTTCCAGGATACGGCACAACGGAGACAAAGGCGCAGACGTGCAACAGGGCCCCGCTCAAAGGTTTCTCTTTAGATTAATCCCATGTGTAAACCTTTTCTAATGTCTCTTGTTGCTTGACACCCTCCGAGCACTTAACACAACCGAGAGGGATACTGGTGTTATTGGCATTTCGCCACGCCAGATTAATGCGTGTACCTAGAAATTCAGGGCTCATTATCGAGGGCGTTACTCAGCCCAGTATATGTTATAAAGTCTGAATACCTTCGGGAGTTTTCGGCGTCGCGAGTTTGGCCTTATATGCATCAGCTCCGAATCATGCCTTTGGTCAAATGTTGGGTTTGCCCGGCTCCTGGGTTTTGCTGCCTTACGTTCCGTTTTATCGTCTAAGGCGGCCAAAGGAGGACTATTGCGATTGTGCCCTAGTTATTCCGGATGAGCACCTCAGTAGAGAAAGCCGAAAACTGACTGTCATGATACATCCAGAGACTGATCAACCACTCGATGACTCAGTGGAATCTTCGCGATTCCTCCGCATTAACGAAGGACCAGTTTCCCGGTCTTGTACGTACGCGCACCCTATTTGGATGAATGCGGAAGTACCAAGGGCTATATAGTAGTCCCACCATCAAACTCCTATGGCTAAGTGAAAGTGTTAAAGCTATATAGTCCGATTGCCTGGTTCGCCACGCTATCACCTCCTTAAGGGACCAAGACGTTGGATCAGGTGTGATTACACGCTCTTTCGAACACCCCTCCATTATATGCGTGGGGGCTGAAGTCGACGACTGCAAACTTTCAGGTTATATACATACATAAACTGCCGCACAGGAGGCACTATAATACTTTCGGGCAAAAGTATAAACACAACCTTTATAATCAAAATAGCATTGTTTTTACAATTCAGATACATGTCACTCGAACATGGTACTCTTCAAGCATTGAGCCTCTATTAAATGGGCGCCTTCTAGGACTTCCTCGAAATAGTGCTCGGCCGGGTCCTGGCCTCCGGCCGGACCCCGGGTTGCAATAGCGGTGGCCTCCATCCCTGCCCAATATGTTTTAACACGGGCAAGAGCCATCCGCACACGCTCTATGCACGCCGACCTCGTTAAAGCGTCGATATGTGGCACAACACCAAGGAATCATTGCACCAAGCCAAAATAATTGTCCGGCCTTGGTCCCTTCGGCCAAAGATGATCCACGACAGACCTCATGGCAAGCCCGGATAACCTGTGGAGCTTGGACCACTCAGCCATTTGCTCGTTTAATAGCAGCGGATGCTTTGGAGCACTAAACTGCGACCAGAACAACCGTTCCACCTCATGATCTTTCTGATCTTTGAAATATTCAGTCGCATCAGCAGCACTCTTGGCCAAGTCCAAGTACGCGTCCTCAACACTCCATAATTGATCCAGAGGGGCATACTTCAGATCTCCGAACTTTGTCCACAACAGAAAGGGCTTCCCAACCGTGATATCTCTGGCTTGCCGAAGCTCCTCCCTTGCCGCTCTGATCTCAGAGCGAGTTTCCTTGGCTGCTTCTAAGGCCTTCTTCAGGTCAGCCGCATTCGCTTGGTTTTCCTTTTCAAGGAGTTCATATCGGTCGACGGTATCCTTCAGCTCAACAACCATTTTGGCTATTTAATCTTTGCTCTGGCGATGAGCAGCCTGTTCGGATCTTAACTCCTCGGCCGCCTTTAGGGCAGCCGCATCACTCATCCTAGCTTGATCCTGGGCTTGGGCAAGTTCCACCCAAAGGGTCTCCACGGTGGCAGCTCCATCCGCGGTCACATCATATTACAGATACTAGCATCGAGCTCCTCTTAATATTTGATGACAATTCAAAAAAACATACCCTGTGCCCCGTCAAGCCGCTTGTTCACAAGCGCGATGTCGGCATCCGCCACATCAAGCTGTCGCCTCAGTTCGGTGAAATCAGCAGTTCGGTCAGCCGCCGGACCCTCAGCCGCCTGCACATGAAAGCGGCGCAATCATTACCTGGGACTATGATCCTCTGATTACCGCCTTTGGACGACAACCAGAGTCTCAGGGGCTACTATTTATACATAGCACACCTAGCGCGTACGGTACCATCAAAAATACATATATTACTTTGCGTACCTCAAAGCCTCTTAGCAGGCTCGTAAAAGCTTCATTCAACCCGCTTTTGGTGGATGAAATCCTCTCAACCACCCTACCCATTAAGGTACGATGCGCCTCTTAGATAGACGCTTGCTCCAAAAGACCCATCAGTGTGTCCGGTCGTGCACCAGACAATCCCAGACTCTTTCTGTTGCTCTCCTTAGGGGCCGAATACTCCGGACTTCGGGTAGCCGAAAACTTACCTTTCGGCCTTGGTGGATCAAGAGAAATCCTCCGTGACGACACCTCGGGGTCGTCCGCCCCATGAGGCGGGGAGGCAGGAGGAGGCGTTTCACTCTCCACCATCTCCGGAAGAAGATCCCCCGAAGACGAACTCTGCTAAGAAGGGCTACGAGCTGGACTGCAAGATATATGTCGTGGTTCTTATTCTCAGAGATGAAACGGGATATATTTACCAAAGTACTTTTGATTCACTTATAGCTTGATGGAGGGCTGGCCCTCTTGTGAGCGTTGTGTGGTGAGGACGCCCTCTGGGGCAGGGCCCCCTGCCGAAGGTTTTTTCCCTCGTTTGGAAACCTCTGCTTCCAAGTCTTCGAAGGCGGCCCTTTTCTTCCCGTGGGGGGAGGGGATTTTCAATTCACATCCCCGATTATCCTCCTTCTTGGAGACATCAATTCCCCCGGTCTGGATGTATAATGTAAGAAGCCCGCTCTCGGCTTCTCTATGCATCCCTTCATCTTCTCCTGATGGCACTTGATAAGGTGCGCGCTCAAGCATCCTGGTTAGCACATGGTCCGGCGAGCCTTCGGGAAGAGGGGCCGAACACCTGATCCTCTCTGTCTTTCTTAGCCAATCCTGGCCAAGGGTAGTTTTCAAAATAATGTTACGACAAACATAAACAGCGTGTTCGGCTGTGGAGTTACTTACTTGGGTATCTGGATGATTGCAGTTCAGGCCCACATCCTCGGTGGTGTCGGGACACTTTATTCGTGATCCGAAGAATAACCGATACATCTCTTCGAGCGTCATGCTGAAGAAGTGCTGAATAGTTTACGGTCCTTCTAGGTTGAACTCCCACATCCAGAGAGATCGATGTTTGCATGGCAGGACCCGACGGACTAGCATTACTTGAATTATTTTGACGACGCTGACATCCCTCTTGAGAAGATCTCGGACGCGGCTTTGTAATGTTAGCACATCATTCACTGGCCCCCAGTCCAGCCCTTTGTTGACCCATGGCGCCAGTTGAGGCGGAGGGCCCGGGCGGAAGGCTGGGGCGGCCACCCACTTCGTACCTCGGGGAGCTGTGATGTAAAACCACTCCCGTTGCCATAGGTCGGACACATCTGGGAAGGAAATCTTTGGCCATAGGGCCCCAGCACCTTTGCTTATTACAATGCCTCCGCACTCCGCGTGTCGCCCGTCGATCATCTTCGGCGTCACATCAAAGGTCTTGAGCCACAAGCCAAAGTGTGGGGTAATGCGGAGGAAGGATTCACACACGACGTTAAACGACGAGATGTGAAGGATGGCATCTGGAGCTAGATCGTGGAAATCTAGCCCATAATAAAACATGAATCCTCTTATGAAAGGATCAAGACTAAAGCCAAGCCCTCGGAGGAAGTGGGATACGAATATGACACTCTCGTTGGGTTCAGGAGTAGGAATAACCTGCCCTTGAGCAGGTAGCCTGTGGGGGATTTCAGCGGTCAGATATCTAGCCTCCCTAAGCTTCTTGATGTCCTCCTCTGTGACAGAGGAGGCCATCCACCGGCCTTGAAGGTCGGATCCAGACATGGTTGGAGGTCCGAAGTGCTTAGCTTGTACCTTGGGTGTTGGAACTCGAGGTAGGAGAAGAGAAGGATCGAGCGTGGAAAGAAAAGGACAGTCCATGGCCCCTTTATAAAGAAGGTGAATATCAAGCGTCCTCCGCGTGGCCGTTCGGAACTTGCCTAAAATCGAGGAGTTATACTAACAAGCACGGTTGGGTTACCCACACCCGTATTGATGAGAATCCCGTGATAAGGGGACACGATCCCTGCTTCAACAAGACTTGCCAATTAAACCGCCTCGCAACACGTGTAGTAGCAGGCTGGGAAAATGGTTCGTATAATGACCGGGTCGCGGCGTGGTTTCATGCTATGGAAAGACGTCAACAGATTAGATTTGTGGAATATTGCGCTCTCTATGGTGGTATGTGGAATTTTTTTTGCATAGCTGGACATGATTCATGTGTTCAAAATCTACCTTGGAGTATTCGGAGAAGGAATCCGCCTTGCAATGCCGAAGACAATCTGCGCGCTGGACTCATCGTCATTGAAGCCTGGTTCAGGGGCTACTGAGGGAGTCCTGGATTAGGGGGTCCTTGGACAGCCGGACTATATACTTTGGCCGGACTGTTGGACTATGAAGATACAGGATTGAAGACTTCGTCCCGTGTCCGGGTTGGACTCTCCTTTGTGTGGAAGGCAAGCTTGGAAATTCGGATATGTAGATCTCCTTCTCTGTAACCGACTCTGTGTAACCCTAGCCCCCTCCGGTGTCTATATAAACCGGAGGTTTAGTCCATAGGAGGACAACAATCATAATCATAGGCTAGCTTCTAGGGTTTAGCCTCAACGATCTCGTGGTAGATCAACTCTTGTAATACTCATATCATCAAGATCAATCAAGCCGGAAGTAGGGTATTACCTCCATCGAGAGGGCCCGAACCTGGGCAAACATCGTGTCCCCCGCCTCCTGTTACCATTAGCCTTAGACGCACAGTCGGGACCCCCTACCCGAGATCCGCCGGTTTTGACACCGACAATGGCCCTAGACATGGGAATTCAGCAAGTGGTAATTGAAACTAACTGTCAACACATTCAGCACCTTTGGGAATCACAACAGAATTCCGATGGTTATCACATTCTATGTGAGATGAAGGAAATGAGTAATCTTCTCCAGGGATTGAAGATACGGTTTTCTAGTCGCTCTACTAATAAAGCAACTCACCGTTTATCTAGGAAAGCTTTAGTTATTCATACTTTTGTTAAAACTTTTGATGTAATCTCTAGCTGGCTGGCTAAGGTTGTTCAGTCAGACATGCTTGCGCATGTTAAATAAAGAGCTGAAGGGCGTTTGAGCTTCAAAAAAGGGTGGGATGGAATCTCGCTGATGAGCCCAAGGTGACAAAGCTTGACGCCCAATATATTTGTGTTTTTCTAATAGTACAAACGAATACGCTCATAAACACATAGACTCGTCTCTATGAATGCACGCATGCACACCTTATCTTTGTGAGTACCCTCAAGAAACTGCGTCTACACATCTTCTGGAGATTGATGAACTAGCTACAGACGCTCCATGGGAACATCTCCACCCACTGAACGCACATCGCCAGAAGGCTTGTAATAAATCCAGGGAAATGCGACCGCCAATGCTTAGCCTAGGAGTTGTACCCTGGTAGGTTAGTTCCACCACAAGGAATCTAATCATAGGTAGCTCAATTCGCATATATTTGTGTTAGAAGGTTAGTGATTCGAGAATTTTGAGATGTTGTACATGTTGGTTTGACATGTTACAGCCTTGTTCTTGTTTTTCTGCAGACACATGGACTGTATGATGTAGCTATTGGGCGCTCATTGAAAAAAATTCGTTCATGCTTTTTTTCATTGATTTAAGTGTCCATTTCATATGTGGGATGATATTTTTTACAACTATTTGCGACAACCAACGGGGATTACAAAAAAGAAAGAAAGGATCCCATGTGTTTAGGTTTTTCTCGCTTCTCGCTGCGCCGGTGCCACCGCTAATCTGCTTTGTCTTTTGTGGTCTTAGGGTCATGATGACACAGTGGATACACGCGCTTGCCGACGGGAGGACTCATTCTTTATTTTTGATTGTTTTGTGAGTCTGTTTAGGATTTATGTCCTTCTCAAGAAAGCAAGGCGGCGGCAACTCCCTGAAGATGGAATAAGGTTATCCCCGCCTAGCCTCCGTCTAGGAGATGCATCTCGCATTGTCGGATGGAGTGTGGATGTGTGTCTCCGGTGGATCTCATGGGTTGCTCGTTGTTTGTATTTGGTGGGTCCGCATAGATCTTGTCGTCATTCGTCTGTGTTCATGTGTTTACAGGTTGATATTTTCTGATCTACGCTTGTCTTCATCAATGACGGTTATTGTTCTAGTGCGTTGGTCCTTTGGGGCCTTAGCACGACAACTTTCTGACTGTCTACTACAAGAAGGTTTGCCTAGCTTCGCTGGGGGAGGGGTGATGATGGTGGTGCGCCTTTGACTCACTCTAGTGCTTGTAGTCGTAGCTTTTTTTTGAAAAGGAGGAATACCCCCAGCCTCTGCATCAATCGATGCATGCAGCCATATTATTAAATAAAAATGTAACAAGGTCATAAGTTCCAAAGGTGCTCATAAACTAAGCAGTAGTCAAAAGTAAATAAATCTGAAAAGTGCCACACCCGGTGATATAGAACTGAAAAACTGCCACATCCGGCGATATAAAAATAAGCTATGATGCCTACACACCTAGCCTATTATTAGCTCGCCACCCAAATTGGCTGAAGATAGCCCATGCTACTGTCTCCCAACTATTGCACCCAATAACCAACGGCTCCATGAAGTCCGCATGAGTGAGTAAGGACCACATATGGATCCAAGATGTAGCTCTATAGATAACCTGCAAAAAATGGTGAATTGTATCCCATTAAAAATCATATCATTTCTAGTGTTCCATATAGCCCAAAATAATGCACATACTCCTATCCAAATATGTTTATCTAAGTGTATGTCCGTTCCATTAAGCCATGTCCCAAATAATGTGTTTATGCTCCTTGGAGGTTTAATGTTAAAGGCTATATGAATTGATCACCATAATAATTGTGCAAGAGGACATTCAAGAAAGAGGTGTTTAATCGTTTCATTTTGATCACAAAAATAACACCTAGTGTTACCAACCCAATTCCTTTTTGCCAAGTTATCTTTGGTTAGAATAACCTCTTTATGGACAAACCACATAAATATTTTAATACGAAGCAGAACTTTAATCTTACAAATATGCAATGACCTCGACAATGTCCCGGAGTCAATTAGGTCAGAATACATTGATTTCACTGAGAAGATTCCATTCATGGTTAACTTCCAGCGAATTGTATCCGCCTGATCAGATAGGTGAACCTCCATCAACCTACGAACCAGGTGCAACCAAGCATTCCAGCATTCCACTACTAGGGATCTCCTAAATTGGATATTAAGCGGTATCGGATTTAATAATGTGGCAACATAATCCTCCTTATGTTGCACAATATTATATAAGGATGGAATTGCAAAGCCAAAGGTGTCTCCCCTAGCCATGTATCCTCCCAAAATCGAGCAGTATTACCATTACCAACTAGGAATTTCACTCGTTGGAAGAAATTTGCTTTCGTCCTCATTAATCCCTTCCAAAATGGTGAGTCCGTTGGCCTAGTGGTGACTTGGGCCAAAATCTTAGAGTGTAAGTATTTATTCCACAAGATTTGTATCCGCATAACCTCGGCCTCAGTAGATATTCTGTATAGCCAGTTGCTAAGCAGACATCTATTTTTTACCTATAAATTTTCGATCCCTAACCCGCCCTGGTCTTTTTGTTTGCAAATAATATCCCATCTAGCCAATTTGTACTTCTTCTTGGCCTCATCACTTTACCAAAAGAAACTGTATCTATAAAAGTTAAGTCTTTTTCGTACCCTACTGGTACCTCAAAGAAGGATAGAAGGAACATCGGCAGGCTCGTCAAAACCGAATTTATCAAAACCAACCGACCTCCGTATGACATGAGCTTGCCCTTCCAGTAGCTTAGTTTCTTTTCAAATCGATCTTCTATACATTTCCATTCCTTGTTCGTTAAACGTCTATGATGAATTGGGATCCCTAGATAACTAAAAGGTAAGGATCTCATTTCACAGCCGAACAAATTTCTATAGTCATCTTGTTCCTCTTTGGATCTCCAAAAATAGAACAATTCGCTTTTATTGAATTTGATTTTGAGCCCATACAGTTTCTCAAAAAGACACCGTACAAGCTTCATATTCCTAGCTTTCGCAAGATCATGTACCATGAATATAGTAGTGTCATTCGCATTTTGTAGTACGAAGACTCCCCCTCTATAAGGCAGGGGATGAGTCCTCCTACTTGGACACTCTCTTTGGCCCGGCCAATTAGTACTGCTAACATATCCGCTACAATGTTAAACAGCACCGGAGACATGGAATCTCCTTGTCGTAACCCCTTACATGTCTGAAAAAATGTCATGTATCGTTGTTGACTTTTACTCCAACACTACCTTCCTGTATGAATGAATCCACCTGGGATCTCCAAGACTCATTGAACCCTTTCATACGTAAGCCTTGCTACAAAAGGGCAATTTGACCTTATCATACACTTATCAAAATCCACTTTGAAGATAACACCATCCAGTTTCTTCGTATGGATTTCATGCAGTGTTTCACGTAAGACCATAACCCCTTCAAGGATGTGTTGTCCTGGCATGAAAGCAGTTTTGTGTTGGTTGCACAATCAAATGGGCTATCTGTGTCAACCTGTTCATGCCAGCCTTTGTAAAAATCTTAAATTTTACATTGAGAAGACAGATCGTTCTGAATTGCTCAATGTGAATAGCCTCAGCCCTCTTTGGCAACCATGTTATTGTTCCAAAATTGAGATGAAAGAGGTTTAAGTGGCCATCGAATAAATCACGGAACATAGGCATAAGATCTCCGTTTATGATATGTTAGCATTTCTTATAAAATTCCGTCGGGAACCCATCCGGTCCAGGGGCTTTATTATGCTTCATTTGCATTATTGCATCAAACACCTCTTTCTCAATGAACGGAGAAGACAAGAGCTCATTCTCTACTAAGTTTAGTTTAGGTATGTCCCCGATCGAACTCTCATCTAGAGCTACAAAACTTTCTTCTGGTGCTCCAAAAATCTTCTTATAATATTCAGAGATGTACAATTTTAGGTTCTCGTGTACTACAGTTGTACCCTCATCTTGTTTGAGCTGTATTATCTTCTTCTTTCTATGTTTCCCATTAGCTATCATATGAAAAAACTGTGTATTATCATCTCCTGGGACGATCTTAGACACCTTTGCTCTAAGCGCCCATTTCATTTCCTCCTCACAAGGGCTTGTAACTTCTTCTTGGCCTCATTCTTAATATCTCGCTCCGACATATTAACAAGGGTGGATTCCGCTTTCACATTAAGTTCATTAATAATTTGTGTTAGCCTCTCCTTTTCAACTTTGTAAATACCACTTTGGTTTTTGTCCCATCCCCTCAAGAATTGGCGCAAATCTCTAATTTTGTTTTGCCATATTTCCACATGAGAAGTCACACCACACTCCTTGGCCCATTCTGTGGCAATAAGATTTAGGAATCCCTCCCTCTCGAACCATCCTAGTTTGAAAGAGAACGTATTTTTGTTGCCCACATAGGTCGATTCCTCGGAATCAACCAACAATGGGGCATGATTCGAAATGGCCCTCTGTAGAGCATGAACCATTACCAATGGAAAATTATGTTCCCACTTAACACTAGTAAGGACCCTATCCAATTTCTCATAGGTAGGAATTGGTAAGGAATTAGCCCACATGAATTGTCTACCAGAGAGTTCAATGTCCCTCAAGTCGAGACTCTCAATGATCATATTGAAAATGAATGACCACCTTCCGTCAAAATTGTCATTATTTTTCTCATCTTGTATTCTAATGATGTTGAAATCTCCTCCAACCATAATGGGCAGTCTTTCAGCCCCACAAATTCTCACTAAATCTGCAAGGAAGTCAGGCTTAAGTTGTGGCTGCACCGCACCATATACGGCCATCAAATCCCATCTGAAGCCATCAATTTTCGATCTCACACGAAATTTGACAGGAAATTCACAGTGAACCACATTTAGCACTTCTAAAGTTTCGCACTTCACCCCAAGTAGGATCCCACCAAATCGCCCCCTTGGAGGAAGACAGTGCCAATCAAAATCACCCCCCTGAAATGGTGTTGAGAAACTGGGGATTAAAATTATCCCTACACGTCTCTAATAAAGCCATGAAATCCAATTTTTGCTCTATCGGTGTATCACTACAGAATCTTATTTTAGCCAAGTCTGCTAGACCTATGCTATTTCAGAATATTCCTTTTGTATTTCATCATGGAATTTTTTTTCTTTTGTTTAACTCTCGTGCTCCTACGCATCGCCGATGTGGGATAAACCTTCCTCTTTCAGGTTCTTTTTGGTTAATCATTCAACTCCTCTGTGTGAAGAGGGTAGGTGTCAGTAGAAACAATGACATTTGGTTGCAAATGGGCCATATACCTCTCGGCAATCACATCCTCATCCTCGTCTTCTAAGCCCTCCGTGGGGACTAACTCTTCACAGAGACTCTGAAGCATTGTTACTCCTAGATCATTAATATCATTGCCGTTCATGGGTTTTAACGCCGCTATATTTTGGATTAAATCTAGAGCTCTATCTATTTCTAAATCTAACAGATCATTAATGGATTTGGCGGTTTCTTTGCCATTACTATCAAGAGAGATCCCTAAGTTGCTAGCTTTATCAATAATTTCATGTTCAGAAAAGTGCAGAATGGAACAACTTGAATTAACCGACAAACCTGTATGAGCTTCGATGTCGCAAAGCTTGGCAGCCCTCGTAGCACGCCCCATCTGTATGTCATCAGCATCCGGCTGGCCCTGGATCCAGTGACTGAACCATCTGTCACCGGGCATAGGATCCAGAATACCTCCAAAAGCGACCACGTCCTCCACAGCGGCTCCATCCGGGCTGTGACCACCTGTCATATGCCCGAACAAGTCCGAAGAAGTGGGAGGTATGGACCTCCCAGACTACTCCACCATTGTATCGTCAACCGCAACACCTGAAGCAGTGATCACCGTTGATCGTCTATCATCACTGACCGTACGGGACACCACCTGTGTTGAGCTGGTCGGACGTGGCAGCGGAGAGCGAGATGGGGGCCTAGACGTCTCCACTGTAGGGGAGGAGGAGTCGCCATCAGTTGCCCCTCTGCAGCAACCACCACCTTAGACACATCCATCACCACCAGAGTGTCCGGCCACAACTGCGGCTTCGGCTGCGGTGGAACCTCATCCACCATCTATCGGTGGTGCTCCTCCACCACCTATGATGGAATATCATCATCAGAGGTCTCCATCCCCATGCAGTCACCCCAAAGACGGCTCGGTGCAGACACCGCCTGGAACGAACCAAACTGGAGAGATGTCGCCAGAGTGGACGGGGCCCCACCCCCTTCTCAATCCTTGGCTCAGTCGACTATGCTGGTTTTTTGCCTGGTTTGTCCTTCCCACTATGGTTATCGGGATTACCATCCATCCCCTGGTCACCACTACCATCACCACTACCATCTCCACCATCAATCACATCAACATCAATAATCCCAATATTATTATTTGCTTGTTGAACCTCCTCAACCACAATATCAATATCATAAGACATCCCATCATATATCCATGGTACAAAGTCAGGAATATAATCCGCATTCACAACACCGACAAGTAGCCTCGCCACTCCATGCAGGCGTGTAAATGGCATGTCCACCTTCTCTGTTTGACCTAACAGAGATCCAAGACTCTTAACAATAAGATAGTTATGTAAGTGCATCTAGTGCCCCTTAGTGATTTTGGTGTATTGAAGACTTATAGGTTAAGGGACTGATGCGTTTGTGAGTGTACACAGGTCTATAAGTCTATGAGGAGTTTGATATTTACAGACAAAGTCGACCCCTAAAAATGAAGTTCTTCGACTGAAGACTTTGGATTTCTGAAGACTTTGAAAGTGAAGAAATTGGTGTGACCTTGAAGACTTGGTAATCATTCGAGGAACATGAAGCATGAAGACTCTTGTTTTTACTGTTTCATTTTCTCTTTCTTGAGTCATAGGAAACACCGTACTTTTAAAGGGGGTCGAGGAAATACTAAGGAAAATTTTCCATGTGATGCTCAACTCAAAATCCTACACCTACCAATCCCTTCGAGTGAAGCCATTGGAAATCTCGCACAGTTCAGTCATATTCTTCAGTGACAGAGACAAAGTTCTTCTGGTCTCTGAGGAATTTGTTCTGACTGAAGAGTTAGGAATTCGCCAGTGCGGATTGCCTACGAAGTGAGGAACATGATAGCCCTGAGGACTTCAAACCTCAAATATTCCGACCGTTGCTGTGCTACGCGCCAACTGTCCCAAAATATCTACCCACCTAACGGTCATATCAGTCGAGGGCATTTATGTCTTATCATGTCGGGCTGCTCCCCGGCTATAAATAGCCGCCCCCTACAACCACTAGTTGGTTGGCTCCTCTGAGAGAAACTGGCACTTGTCATTTGAGAGCAGCCCATCCTCCGAGGACTTTGAGTGAAAATCATCAAGTGAGGAAATCCCAAACCCAAACCTACAAAACCCCAAGTGATTGAGCATCACTGAATAGATTGATCCTGCGTGTATCTGACGCTTGTTTCCTTTGAAGACTGTGCTTCCAGACGGTTAGGTGTCAAGGTCTAGAGCATCCAAGAGGAATTGTGGATCACCGAGTGACCGAGTTTGTGAAGGTTCGGAAGTCACCTAAAGACTTACCACGAGGAGAATACGGTGACCTTAGCTCAAGGAGAATACAGTGAGGACTGTGTATCCGGGACTGAGTGTCCTCGAGTTTAAATACTCAGCCGCTCCAACCAGATGTACAACTGAGACAGCAGTTGGAACTGGTCTGCCAAATCATTGTCTTCACCGAGCTAACTGGTTCTATCTCCTCAACTCTTTCATTTCCTCATGTATGTTGTTGTGTGCTTGTTCATATCTGTTTGAACACATTGACTGAAGACTTTCTCAATTTCCTCAATTCCATTTCTTCAGTCTACCCGTCTTCTTCATTGTGTTATCCTGTGTTTACGCTTTCTGTACTTTGTGCTTGTCTTCATTCATCATGATGACTATGCTTGTGTTTTGTTATGTTCCTTTCTGAGTACTTATTCCGCTGCAAGTAGTTCTTCTTAGGAATTTCCTCACCAGCAAATTCCTCAGTGAAGAATTCATAAAAATTGCCTATTCAGCCCCCTCTAGTCGATATAACGCACTTTCAATTGGTATCAGAGCAAGGTACTCCCTTGTTCTGTGTGATTTTGGTTTAACCACCTGGAGTTCTAGTTATGTCGACTGCAGGATCAAGGAACATTTCCTGCCCCATCTTTGATGGTCATGAGTATCCTCGATGGAAGGCCATGATGAAAAAGTGACTCATGGCTATGGACAGCGAACTATGGACCGTCACTGAGATCGGTCTTACCAATCTATGCAAGATGGCGGAGGCTGATGACATTTGCAAGTACACCCTACTGAACCTCATAGCGAAGGATGTCATCTGCTCCAGTCTGTCCCAAAATCAGTTCAGGAACGTCATGCATCTCAATCACGCGAAGCTAATCTAGGACCGTCTTTCTGAGGTCTATGAAGGTCATCGGACTCGTCATCATCCTTGGTTTGAGGATTACAAGGAATCTCTCAATGTGATGACATTCGAACCGGAATCATCATCATCTACCCCCTGCCTTATGGCAAATAGTGCTAAGGTAACTAAATACCCCTCCTCTAAATCAAGTGAGGATGAATCTGATGAAAATCTTAAGCCTAGCTACTCTAAACTTGCTAAGATTGCTGTGAAACAACAAAAGGTTATTGAAAAGCTTCAAAACATGCTAGACAAAAATGATGATATGTTGGGTGATGAAATGGACCGCACTAAAGACTTAACTGAAAATCTTCAGAGACTTCAGTCTAAGTTTGACAACCTTCAAAGTCATCATAACACTCTCTTATCTGATCACAAGAAGCTTTCTTATGAATTTCTTCAAAGAAAGCAAGATCTTGAGAAGCTAAGAGTGAGTTATGAAGATCTTTAGAAGGAACGCGATTCATTACTTGCTAAACAAATCAGTGCTACTCAGGAAGAATTTGTTCCTCCATGTCTAAAGTGCATTGAACGTGAATCTGCTAATTCTTCACCTGAATGTTCAAATGCTTCAAATGTTACAAATTCTTCACCTGTCTCTGCTATCACTAATTCCTCATTTGAGGACATTGCTAGTACTACTAATGATGCAGGGCTGAAGGAATTGTACACCACAGGCATGTACAAAAGCCTCAAAGGGCATCAGATTCTTTGTGATGTGCTCAAAAAGCAGATCCTCAACAGGAACCCTAGGAAAGAGGGTATTGCCTTTGAGAGGAAAGTCAATGCTGATGGAACATATTGGAAGCCTGAGCAATACCCCAAAACCTCATGGGTTGCTGCAAAGGGACCTCCAGTTGATCTGTCCAACTTATCTCGCTTTACATGTGAATCTCCTCATTCTTCTGATGAGTCATTTGACCCTAACTATAAACTGTTCAAAAATCAGAATGGTGAAGTATTTTCTAGATATGTTGGGACTAACTGCAGGAACGGTTCCCCTATGAAGAAAATCTGGGTTCCCAAAAGTTGCCTTGAAAGTCTTCAGGTGAATGTCCTCATGACACCACCTGTGAAGAATAGGAACCCCAGATCAACTTCTTCATGTGAACCAAATTTTTCATATGGATCCAAGTCCTCAAGTGGACCAAATTCCTCACATGGATCAAATTCCTCAAATGGATCAAAGACCTCATATGATCATCATCGTGCTAACCCTTCTGTTTCGCAGGGTAGAGCTAAGGGCTATGAATATGAGCGTTATTCTTCAAATCATTATGTTCATAAGTCCTCGAAGAATTTCGCTGCTTACTCATATGCTTACCCTAACCCCTCTTATGTGAAACGAAGCGGACTGGCTTCTATGCCACCTTTCTCATATGGTGCTCGCAGAGTGATGAATTCTTTGCCACCCCTATAGATGTGGGTGGTGAAGAAAAAGAAATAATCTCTTTTGCAGGGCCAGGTCTCCACTCGTGCTCAAAATGACTGAAGAATTTGTTGGAGACCTGGACAGTGCCTGAAAGGACGCGGGCTAATCATGAAGAAATGGATTTTCATTTCTCACGTCCTCATACTGAATTATCTGTGCTATTGCTTGATGAAATTGATCAGATGATATTGATGTCATATTCTTCACTGATGAAGTATATGAGTTTGTAAGATGCACTAATTCATCTGCAGGATGATCAACCCAAAGCAAACGAGTGGGTCCTCGATATTGGATGTACAAATCACATGACGTGTGACAAGAATCTATTGATGGATTCTCCTTTATCACCATCACATCTGAAGCATATCATCTTCGCTGACAAACGCAAAAGTCAGGTATTGGGTCTAGGTAAGGTTGCGATCTCAAAGGATCGTCACATGGACAAAGTCATGCTTGTCGAGTCCTTAGGATACAACCTCATCTCTGTCTCAATGCTTTGTGATCTTGATATGGTTGTTGTCTTTGGAAGATATTGTTGTGTTGTGATCATGGAAGTTGACCATTCCAAAGTCTTTGAAGGATTTAGGAGAGGAGATCTGTATATTGATGATTTCTCTACAGGACCGCAACTAGCCGTGTGCTTACTTGCAAAAGCTTCAGAAGGCTGGCTATGGCATCGACGACTTGGTCATGCTGGCATGAGGAATCTGCACACGCTTGCGAAGAAGAAGCATGTCATTGGCATTGAGAATGTCAAATTCCTCAAGGATCACTTATGCGGAGCTTGTGAAGCTGGAAAGATGACAAAGGCCAAGCATCCAGCGAAGACTGTCATGACTACCACTCGACCATTTGAATTGCTTCACATGGATCTCTTTGATCCTAACCACTATTCTGCAATTTTGAATGATGCATCTCAATATGGATTTGTTATTGTTGATGATTATTCTCGTTACACATGGGTGCACATTGTCACTTACAAACATGAAGTCCAGGAAGTCTTCAAACAATTTTCCTTGAGGGCTTCAACCAACTTTGGTGTGAAGATCAAGCACATCAGAACTGACAATGGGACCGAGTTCAAGAATTCCGGTCTAGATGGCTATCTTGATGAACTTGGTATTACTCATGAGTTATCTGTTCCTTATACTCCTCAGCAGAATGGCATCATGGAGCGCAAGAACAGAACCCTCGCTGAAATGGCTCGCACTATGCTTGATGAATACAAGACTCCCCGTCGCTTCTGGATTGAGGCAATTGATACTGCGTGCCACGTCATCAACAGGGTATATCTTCACAAATTCAAGAAAACTGCGTATGAACTCCTCACTGATAAAAAGCCCAATGTGAGTTATTTCAAAGTCTTCGGTGCTAAATGTTGGATTAGAGATCCTCATCACACTTCCAAATTCTCACCGAAAGCAGATGAAGGTTTTATGCTTGGTTATGGAAAGGACTCGCACACCTACAGAGTTTTCAACAACGTTCTTCACAAAGTTGTTGAAACTGTAGATGTGCGGTTCGATGAAACTAATGGCTCGCAAAGAGAGCACCTACCTTCTGTGATAGATGAACCAGCACCTGAGGATTCTATCAAGTTCAAGGCTACTGAGGATGTCATTCCTACCGAAGAATCTGCTGAAGAATTCATTCCAGATCGTGATGATCACCGGGTTGGCGCACCTCAAGAAAATGGTGCTGAAGAAAATGCTCCTGAAGGGAATGCTGATCAAATTCCTCGAAGACAACCCACTCATCCTCGCATTGCTAATGAAGTGCAAATTGAGAAGATCATTGAGGACATTGAAGCACCAGGTCCTCTCACTCGCTCAAAATCTTCACATTTATCTAACTTTTGTGGGCACTTTGCTTTTGTCTCTATCTCAGAGCCCACTAAGGTAGATGAAGCATTTCTCGAGCCTGAGTGGATTCAGGCTATGCAAGAAGAATTACATCAGTTCGAGCTCAACAATGTCTAGGAACTGGTCAAACGTCCAGATCCTCGCAAGCACAACATCATTGGCACAAAGTGGATCTACCGCAACAAGCAAGATGAAAATGGTCAAGACTTCGATCAAAAGGTATACCGCTCCATGATTGGCTCTTTATTGTACCTATGTGCATCTAGGCCAGATATTATGCTTAGTGTTTGCATGTGTGCCTTATTTCAAGCTACACCGAAGGAATCACACCATAAGGCTGTGAAGCATATTCTTCGATATCTAGCTCACACACCAACACTTGGATTATGGTATCCCAAGGGCTCTTCATTTAATCTCATTGGATATTCAGACTCTGACTATGCTGGTGATCGCGTGGACCGCAAGTCAACATCAGGCACATGCCATTTCCTAGGACGATCTTTGGTCTGTTGGTCCTCGAAGAAATAGAACTGCGTATCTCTCTCCACTGCAGAAGCTGAGTACATTGCTGCTGGATCGTGTTGTGCTAAATTTCTATGGATGAAGCAAACACTCAAGGAATATGGCATCGACATGAAGAATGTGCCTCTCTTCTGGGAAATGAGAGCGCTATCAAGATTTCTCGCAACCCAGTTCAGCACTCGAAGACAAAGCACATCCAGATTCGTCATCATTTTCTTCGTGATCATGTGTTGAAGGGCGATATCTCCATCTGCCATGCAAGCACTGAAGATCAGCTGGCCGATATCTTCACTAAGCCCTTGGATGAGAAGAGATTTAGCAAGTTGCGGTGTGAGCTAAATATCCTAGAATCTTCGAATGTTCTCTGAAATGGACACTCATCCTAACACTTATGCTGACTTGATGACTTAGATGCGCAACACACGAAGTAACGTTTTTCTTCAATCAATGAAGACTAACCCTCTAAGTGTGAAGAAACTAATGAAGAAATTGATTCTCAAAGCCCTACGACAATTGTACGCGGTGTCTAAAATCATCTTTCTTATGCGGTGGGTTACGCCACCACCCAAAGTTGAAAATCTTCAATTTGAGTTTTTCTTCGTTTTTTAAATTCCTCAGTGTTTTTAAAATTCTTCAACTTTGCATTGTCTTCACTCTTTCCAGTGTTGTTCTTCATTTGAACATATATATATATATGAGTTTTATGTCCTCTACAACATTCACTTATTGCTAATTCTTCAAGTTGACTTTTTCCGCTAAGTGAATGTGATCGGACCCTTCCCCCTCTATGCTAAACTCAATCTAATATTTTCACAAATTCTTCATGTGCGTTCTAATTTGAAACTCGTTCAAAATCTTCACTGTGTCCTTGACAGCTGAAGAAATTGCGAACGGAAACTTAAAAAATCTTATCTGAATTTTCAGCTTTGCCACTCAAACCGTTCCGCATTCCACGATAAAGTACTTATCTATTCACCCACGATCCTACAAGATCACCACCTCACAGTACGTGGGTGACACATGTCATGTGAGTGAGAAGGGCCAGGGGCACGTTCGTCCGAAATCTTCGGGCACACAGTTTTTCACTACCGCTATAAATACCCCTGCCTCTTCTCACTTCACTTTTACTCCGCTCGACCTCTCTCCCACTCGAGCTTCCCAAACCCTAGTGCCGCCGCTACTTCATCGTCGCCGGTGAGGAAGAGCTTCACTGCCTCGACCTCGTCGCCGTCGTACTCGCGCCGGTTGCGGATTTCTTCACTCCACCGCCGCCGTAGTTGTCTTCCTCTGCCGAGTTAGGGCGTGGAAGATCTGAACGGACGAACTTCACCTCAACACTTCCCTGTTCGTCGTGTTCTTCACTTCGGGTAGTTAAAAGTTACTTTTATTGCCCGCTTTGATTCATGTGTTTTCTTAAAAATCTTCAAAGGTGTTTATTATTCAAATCTTCACACACTAAACACCTCACATGTTATCTGTTCTTGATTCGTTTCTCTAAGCAATGATTTTCTTCAAGATTCCTCAATTGTGTGGATTTTCATATCTGTACAACTCTGGAACCTAAGATAAAGAACGCTTAGTGAAATTCTTCAAGACTCATCGGTCAAATTACTCAAACCTATTCTTTTTTGAAAATATTCTGAGAACGCATATGACCTCTCCAAATTCCTCGCAACTATACTATGTTCACAGGTACACATGTCCGCTGCTGAATCACTAGGTTCTCATCAACTTAACTCATTTGCAGCGTTCCTTGAAGAAAAGTTGCATACCTCTTCAGAAACTTCAGTTGTTCATCCTCAGCTGAAGAAAATGGCTGACGGTAAGAAGCCACAGAAGGGAGGAAAGAGGCCAGAGGTCAATACTGCGTTTGAAATACCTGAGAATATTTATGCTGGATACTGCACTCCTGATGAGGCCAAGTTTGGCAAGGAGGACAAGAATCAGCGCAAGGTGCACATACAACGGATTGAGAGGAGATGGGCATGAGAATGGAGGGAGTACAGGTATGTTACTCCCAAATGCATGAAGAAATTCGCGCTCAACCCTCCATGCTCAAGACCTCCATTGAGACCTGGCCAACTGGCGGATCCCACCAGCCTCAAGCGCGGTGAGGACTATGCTACTGAATGGGCTAGGCGCCAGGACAAACTGGCCAAGCAAGCAAAGGAAGCAGTGAGGAAATTCAATGAGGATTATGCTGCTGCTGCTAACGCTGATGAGGCCTCTGGTAGTAAGCCCAGGAAGGCTATGCCAAAGAAGCCTGCCCATAAGTCTAGTGCTTCTCCTTCAATGCCCTCACGACCAAGCTCCTCAGAAATGCCCTCAAGGCCAGTATCTTCAAAGCCCTCACGGAAAATTCCTCAGTCTGTTCCTCCTCCTCCTCCAAAGTCCTCAGTTCCTCCGACAAAGTCTTCAGCTGCTCCGACCAAATCTTCGGCACCTATGCATCTCGCCACGTGCCAAAGGACTCAAGGCATCTATATTGCCTCAGGAGCATCTGCTAGCTCCACTTCTGCACCAAGTTCCTCAGCCGGTCCATCTCTGCTGAAGAAAAAGGCCACTGCTGGACGAGGCCTTCGCCCAAGTCCTCACAAGAAGCAGGTTGCCTTCCAAATCCCCTCTAATGACAATGAGGTTGATGATGAAGAACTTGCTGGAATCATCAGGGACAGGCAAGCTAAGGCCGCTAGAGCCAAAGGTAGCAATGTGCCACTAATGCTGGATCCCAAGTTGATCTTTGATTTCATTGACTTATGGCACAAGGACCCCACTATACCTCTGCCGGAGATGAACCTCACTCCTGGTCAAAGTCATATTCTGACTCACTTCATTGAGGAAGAGAAGTGGAAATATGAAGAAGGACGAAGGTTGATGAAAGCGAAGTACAAGAAACAGCGCTACCTCAAGGACAATGTCCTCACTCTTACTCCTGAACAACTCATCACAGTATAAGCTGAAATCAAGCGATTGAGTGATGATTTCAATCGATACTATGCTGATTGGAAGGGAGCAAAGGTTCGGTTCATTAATTTGACGACGACTTTCTCTTCAACTGCCACTGCTCCGGTGGACGTTGAAATTCCTCAGGCTGAAGCATCTGCCCAGCCCACTGAAGAACATGCCAGCACCGCTGATGTAATTCAGGCTGCTGAAGATAATGAGAGTACCAGGGCTGATGACTCCATTCCAGCCGCTGAAGATATTGCCAGGGCATCCACTAGTGATGTGCCTGAGGAAAGTGAACAAATCAGGACAACTGCATCAGTTGTGCCTGAGGAAAATGAACCAAAGTCCTCTGCACCTCCTGCGCCTACCCCAACTCCAAGCCTTCCATCCGCATCAGATGCGAAGAAGACCAAAGCTGCAGAGCATGCAGCAATGAAAAAGAGGAAGGCATCAACTTCTTCAAATTCTTCAGCTCCAAAGAAGATGAAGACTCTGATCAGTTCAATTGACAATCCAATTGATGCCGTTCCAGTCTCATCAATGCCATCAAAGGACCTTGTTCCTTTTGGTTAAGACTATGAGATTCCTGAGGAATCCGATGGAGAAACTCCTTCTGTTGCTTCGACAGAGCAGTTGGACGAAGAAATTGAAGTGGATGAGATCCCGTCAACCCCAGTCATTTCCTCACCTACGCCTCAGTTTACTGCTGAAGAGGGTAGGTGTTGAAGAAATGTAAGATGAGGATGTGGACATCGGATGTACCACACCAGTACTGAATGATGACTTTTGGGAAAGTCAGCACCCCAACTCTCCGTTGTTCACTCCTCTCCAAGCTGTTCCTCAGTCCCCAGCCGCTACTGAAGTACAGGTGGGATCTGATGAACCTTGTGCAACCCCGTCTGTCCATGAAGAAATTCCAGCCACTAGTGCTGAAGAAAATGTGAATGAAGAAGTAGTGACCCAAGCTGCAACTGCAGAAGAACCTGAAATTCCTCAGCATGAGGAACCTGAGATTGCGATTCCTGAGGTGGTTCTGCAGATCACTGACACCCCTCAACCTAAGCCAAAGAATCCCTTCTCCAAGAAGCCAAAATTCAAGGCTGATGATTTCTTCGGCGAGCGTGTGTTCTTCACTGATTTTAACCCATATGACAATGCTCGTCTTAGAAGGAAGCGTTTCTGGACTGCCAGCCAGGCCAACTTCTATTCCTCAGTTCTCTTCGACAAGGACAAAGTCTTCGACCACGAGCACATTCCTCACGTGGACATGGAATCTATGCCTTGCTTCACGCCGGTTCTCAGTATGCTTCACATTGCAGGTCTGCTTAACTTCTGCACTGACATCGTTGACTGGAATGAAGAGCTAATTCTTCAATTCTATGCGACGCTGCATATCACTGGTGAAGCACATGACATCAACTCCTGGGTGTTGGGCTAGATGATAGAAAACACTCATTACAAGGCACCGGCCTCTGAATTGCTTCTTGCCTTGCCAATCAGTCTTCCACCAGAAGGCGCTTGTTGTCTGTATGATGAACCTGAACTCACTGACCACTATATGCAAGTGCTCATGAAGCCACTGAAGCCTGGACAAGTTCAAAGGACTAAATTCCTCATGAAGGATTTGTTGTATGTACCAAGGACCATCTATCGCATTCTGACAAAGACTATCAGTCCAATCAAAGGTCATGATTCATCAGATGAAGAAATTGTGGGGATGATGAAGAATATGCTCTTCAACATCATGCATGGTATCCCTATCAATTACCATGATTTCCTCATGTGGACTCTAGCGAATGTTGCACTTTCACCGTTTGAGCTGAAGCCTTATGCTCCATGGATCATGAGATTCCTTAGATCAAGGTCTTCACTCAACTACAAGGCTGATACTCTTAACCATGGCAGCTACTTGCCCCCGATTCAAGTCCTCAAACGGACTATTCCTCATCTAAAGGAAAGGGCAAGGCACCTGCTATTGTCGATGAAGGCATTCGTCCATTGGATGGTCAGTTCCGCAAAGCTGCATCTTACTCCACCAATGATGACTCCGCCACTCATGATACTGCTGCCAATGCTACCAAGACAAGTCCTCAAGCTACTTCTCCTCGCGTGATGACTGACCGTGAACTGCTTATAAGTCTTCACCAGAAGGTCGATCGGAATCACAAATGGGTTAAGCGTCAGTTTGGCTCTATTCTTCACAACATGACTTCTACACATAATGCAGTGAAGAAAAACCACTACTACCTCCATAAAGTGTTTGATCGCACCTGGGCTATTCTGTCACATCTATATGGTGAAGAAGATCTGAAGCAAATGGGCTTCAAGGAAGACTTTGACTGGTCTGCACCTCCACTAAAGAGATTCAAGAAAGTCAAGGTTCCTTCCTTGGTGGCCAGCTCATATTCTTCATCACGTGCCACGGACGAGCATGAAGACTTGGACGACACTGCAGCAGTCCCTACAATGACTCAAGACCCTGACAACGCTGGCGCTCCTCCATCATCATGATATTCTTTAGGGGCATTAGTCCTCAGTTTCAACCCTTTTGGTCATTCGATGACAAAGGGGGAGAAATTTGATTTAGTCTTCAAGCGAGTCTATCTTATATGGGCGTTTTTTGCTAAGTTACAACTCTCGTTCTTGTGATGACTTTGCTGGATCGAGTTGTAATCTTAAACTCTATGGTGACTTGATACTTTTGCTGTGTTCCTCTGCATGCTTATTCCTCATTAATGTTAATGCACGCATGCTGAATTACATCAGTCACCATATTTCATCATGCATTTCAAATTCTTCATATTATATACCAAATGCGTGTATGAATTACAAGATATAGGGGGAGATCTCCATGATTATACTCTTCAAGTGTGCATTGCTTCAAAAGAAAATTCCTCACGATGCACATCTTCAGGGGGAGTTCTTCTATATCTTGCAATCAAATTCCTCAAAATCAGTATTTACACTTCACATGTTTATCCTCGTTGAAAACTTAACCTATATTGTCATCAATCACCAAAAAGGGGGAGATTGTAAGTGCATCTAGTGCCCCTTAGTGAGTTTGGTGTATTGAAGACTTATAGGTTAAGGGACTGATGCGTTTGTGAGTGTACACAGGTCTATAAGTCTATGAGGAGTTTGATATTTACAGAGAAAGTCGACCCCTAAAAATGAAGTTCTTCGACTGAAGACTTTGGATTTCTGAAGACTTTGAAAGTGAAGAAGTTGGTGTGACCTTGAAGACTTGGTAATCATTCGAGGAACATGAAGCATGAAGACTCTTGTTTTTACTGTTTCATTTTCTCTTTCTTGAGTCATAGGAAACACCGTACTGTTAAACGGGGTCGAGAAAATACTAAGAAAAAATTTCCATGTGATGCTCAACTCAAAATCTTACACCTACCAATCCCTTCGAGTGAAGCCATTGGAAATCTCGCACAGTTCAGTCATATTCTTCAGTGACAGAGACGAAGTTCTTCTGGTCTTTGAGGAATTTGTTCTGACTGAAGAGTTTGGAATTCGCCAGTGCGGATTGCCTATGAAGTGAGGAACATGATAGCCCTGAGGAATTCGAACCTCAAATATTCCGACAGTTGCTGTGCTACGCGCTAGCTGTCCCAAAATATCTACCCACCTAACGGTCATATCAGTCAAGGGCATTTATGTCTTATCATGTCGGGCTGCTCCCCGGTTATAAATAGCTGCCCCCTACAACCACTAGTTGGTTGGCTTCTCCGAGAGAAACTGACACTTATCATTTGAGAGCAACCCATCGTTCGAGGACTTTGAGTGAAAATCATCAAGTGAGGAAATCCCAAACCCAAACCTACAAAACCCCAAGTGATTGAGCATCACTGAAGAGATTGATCCTGCATGGATCCGATGCTTGTTTCCTTTGAAGACTGTGCTTCTTCCAGACGGTTAGGCATCAAGGTCTAGAGCATCCAAGAGGAATTGTGGATCGCCGAGTGACCGAGTTTGTGAAGGTTCGGAAGTCACCTGAAGACTTACCACGAGTGATTGGGCGAGGTCTGTGTGACCTTAGCTCAAGGAGAATACGGTGAGGACTGTGTGTCCGGGACTGGGTGTCCTCGAGTTTAAATACTCAGCTGCTCCAACCAGATGTACAACTGAGATAGCAGTTGGAACTGGTGTACCAAATCATTGTCTTCACCGAGCTAACTGGTTCTATCTCCTCAACTCTTTCATTTCCTCATGTATGTTGTTGTGTGCTTGTTCATATCTATTTGAAGACATTGACTGAAGACTTTCTCAATTTCCTCAGTTCCATTTCTTCAGTCTGTCCATCTTCTTCCTTGTGTTATCCTGTGTTTACGCTTTCTGTACTCTGTGCTTGTCTTCATTTCATCATGATGACTATGCTTGTGTTCTGTTATGTTCCTTTCTGAGTACTTATTCAGCTGCAAGTAGTTCTTCATTTAGGAATTTCCTCACCAGCAAATTCCTCAGTGAAGAATTCATAAAAATCACCTATTAACCCCCCCCCCCTCTAGTCGATATAACGCACTTTCAAGTCATTAAGCAGAGTCTCTGGAACACTAGAAAGTCTAACCCAAACCTTTTCTAGCGGTATCCCTATCGGCTCAGGTTTTTTGCACTCGTCGAACTCAATAATGCACTTACTCATCGGCACCTTACTAAGCCCACACTTCAGCAGGTGGTTAAAATCCTCCCTCCTAGGGGACTCCACTCTATAAACCTGATCCTCCAACTTGACGAGTGACCAGTGAAAAGACTTAGACACTAGCCGTCTGAGCTGCTGATACACATGTTCCTCTGTAAATGTCCTCTGAGTAACCCTGACCAGACCAAACTTTGAACTGTCCACCACGGGAGTCACCGAAATCGTGCGTGGAGTCTCAAAGAACATAAGCTTGGTATTACAGACACCGTAAATGTTCACCATAGGTGTAGGTACCAGAAGCAACGGACAGTCATTGGATGAGTGTCCCAACTTCAGACATATATCACATAGTACCGACGTGCAGTCAATCATAAAGTGGCCTGGCACACCACAATGGTAACAGGTCATCGTTTCTTTCTTACGTGCCGCTTTGTTAGCACGCGCCGCATCCGCTTTATTGCTACCTTTGTCACTACAACCATCTTTGTCATCTCAAGGTGTGGAAGTTGGAATGATGACCCCAGCCAGCGCTTTAACCGCCGCGGCCACCACCTCGGGCAACGCTGCAGAAGAAGAAGCGGTGGCATCTACCACTTTGGCCGCCCCACTGGCAATCCCCTTCGGCGGGAGCACCGGCTTAGGAGTCGTCTTCGGCACAAAGGGACGGCACGGAGGAGGATTTATGC
>NC_041387.1:56637940-56670523 GCF_002162155.2 Triticum dicoccoides | reverse complement strand
ACCTCACTGACGGTAATTAGGCCCCGTGGCACCCATGACGAATTCGCCGGGTGGAGGGTTGGATTTTCTCTGCCATTGCCGTTGTACCCCTGCCCCCCATCGTCCTGCCATTGATTCCATCCGTTCCGGTAGCCCTGATAGCCACCTTCATACCCACGGCCAGCACCATAGCCACCGCGACCACCATTAAAACCTCCGCGACCCGTGCCATAATCATAGTGGCCGTTGTTATTGTAGCCGGCTCCAAAATCCTCGCGGTAGCCTGATATGTCTCCAATGTATCTATAATTTTTTATTGTTCCACGCTATTATATTATCTGTTTTGGATGTTTTATATGCATTATTATGTTATTTTATATTATTTTTGGGACTAACCTATTAACCTAGAGCCTAGTGCCAGTTCTTGTCCCCCCCCCCTATTTTAGAGTTTTGTAGAAAAGGAATACCAAACGGAGTCCAAACGGAATAAAACTTTCACGATGATCTTTCTTGGACCATAAGCAAACCAGAAGACTTAGAGATGAAGTCAGAGGAACCTCAAGGCAGCCACAAGGGTGGAGGGGGCGCCCTGGGGGGTAAGGCGCGCCCCCTATCTTGTGGGCCTCTCATGGGTCTCCTGGCCTAATTCTTTCGCCTAATATATACTCTTATACTCCAAAACCACCAAGGGCATCCATGAAAACACTTTTCCACCGCTGCAACCTTCTATACCCGTGAGATCCCATCTAGGGGCCTTTTCCAGCGTCTTGCCGGAGGGGGATTCAATCACGGAGGCCTTCTACATCAACACCATTGCCCTTTCGGTGAAACATGACTAGTTTACCTCAGACCTACGGGTCCATAGCTAGTAGCTAGATGGCTTCTTCTCTCTCTTTGATTCTCAATACCATGTTCTCCTCGATGTTCTTGGAGATCTATTCGATGTAATACTTTTTTGCGGTGTGTTTGCCGAGATCCGATGTATTGTGGATTTATGATCAGCTTATCTATGAATGTTATTTGAATCTCCTATGAATTCTTATATGCATGATTTGATGTCTTTGCAAGTCTCTTCGAATTATCGGTTTGGTTTGGCCAACTAGATTGGTTCTTCTTGCAATGGGAGAAGTGCTTAGGTTTGGGTTCAATCTTGTGGTGTCCTTGCCCAGTGACAGTAGGGGCAGCAAGGCATGTATTGTATTGTTGCCATCGAGGATAGAAAGATGGGGTTTTCATCATATTGCTTGAGTTAATTCCTCTACATCATGTCATCTTACTTAATGCATTTCTCCATTCTTTATGAACTTAATTATCTAGATGCATTCTTGATAGCGGTCGATGTGTGGAGGAATAGTAGTAGATGCAGAATCGTTTCGGTCTACTTAACACAGACGTGATGGCTATATTCATGATCATTGCCTTAGATATCGTCATAACTTTGCGCTTTTCTATCAATTGCTCGGCAATAATTTGTTCACCCACCGTATTATTTTCTATCTTGAGAGAAGCTTCTAGTGAAACCTATGGCCCCCGGGTCTCTTTTCCATCATATAAGTTCTCTTTTCCATCATACAAGTTTCCGATCCACAATGTTAGTTTCCGATCTACTATTCTTGCAATCTTTTACTTTCCGATCTATAAACCAAAAATATCAAAAATATTTACTTTATCGTTTATCTCTCTCTATCAGATCTCACTTTTGCAAGTAACCATGAAGGGATTGACAACCCCTTTATCACGTTAGGCACAAGTTTGTTTGATTGTTTGTGCAGGTATTAGGTGATTTGTGCATTGTCTCCTACTAGATTGATACCTTGGTTCTCAAACTGAGGGAAATACTTATCTCTAATTTGTCACATCACCCTTTCCTTTTCAAGGGAAAAACCAATGCAAGCTCAAGAAGTAGCACCCAAGTGACCAAAAATGGACTTGCTCTAGTACTATGCTTCACTTAAATGCAAGCTCAAGAAGTAGCAGGAAGAATCCTATGCTTCACTTAAATTTTTAGAGCCACGGACTTGCTCTAGTACTTCACTTGTATCTTTTTGAGCATGGTGTGCTTTGTTAATTTTGAAGAAACGCTCTCATGCTTCACTTAGATTTATTTGGGAGTTAGTAAATTTTGAAGAAATTCTCTCTTGTTTCACTTAGATTAATTTGAGAGAAAGAAAAAAAATTATGCTCACGATCTTCACTTATATTTGTTTGAGCTTACCAAAAGCAACATATGAAAATAGTTTCAAAGTGATAGATATCCAAGGAGGATATAACAAAAACTTTCATGAAGATCATTGGACAAAATAAACTTGATTCTTAGTAATGGTTTTGAGATATGACGATATGATATGTGAGTCATGTTGATGAGTAATTGTGCTTTAGTAAGAATATTGATGTTAAGGTTTGTGATTCCCTATGCAAGCACGAAAGTTAATAGTTATGCAATGAAATTTATATATTACTTATGGTGCATTATTTGGTGTTACTTATGCTTAATGCTTGGGTACGAGATTTTTCGCTTTTTGGTTGGTCGCTTCTCAATCTTTTTGCTAGCCTTCATTTTGCACTAAGTATGATCACTACTTGTGCATCAAAAACCATTTAAACCAGTTTTGCCATATGAGTCCACTATATCTACCTATATGCGGTATTTCTATGCCGTTCTAAGCAAATTTGCATGTGCCATCTCTAATGTTCAAAATAAATTTCTCTTTTGTGTGCTCTACTACTCGCGAGGCGATAAAGAGTAGCCAATATTTTCCATGCTAGATGTGTTATTCTCACGATGAGTGTTTATTCACTTGTCATTGCACGAGAGTACGACAAAGGTATTAGGGATGCCCAGTCCCAAAATTAAAAATGAATTTACTTTATGTCGGGGATATACCCCGCGGTGTGACCCGACATACAGTTAAGCATTGTAAGCCGGCGGACAGTTAAGAATTGTAAGCCGGCGGACAGTTAAGCATTGTAAGCCGGCAAACAGTTAAGCATTGTGAGCCGGTGAACAGTTAAGCATTGCAAGTCGGTAGACAGTTAAGATGGTAAGCCAGATTTATAAGCCAGATGGTAAGCCAGATGGTAAGCCAGATGGTAAGTCAGATTTGTAAGTCAGATGGTAAGCCAGATTTGTAAGCCAGATTTGTAAGCCAGATTGTAAGCCGGCAGATATTGGTAAGCTGGCTTACATTAAGAAGCCAAGACGTTAAGAAGCCCATGGTGAGAAGCCCATGATAAGACGTCAGAATAGGTTAAGTCCTAATCCGAGTTTGACTCTACATGTAACCCACCCTTTCAACTTGTATAAGGAGGGGTGGGGCACCCCAAGAGGGACAGGTTGAATAATCTTAAGGCTAGACATAATTAGGAGTGCCGACTTATACGGTGACTCCCTCATGATGATAATGAGACCTAGCCACAAACAACATGCAGGGTTGTTACCGGATGATGTTTCCCGGGGCCTGAAGCTGTCTAAACCCTTGTCTTGTGTTGCATCTCTCGATTACGATCAACCCCTCTGAAGCTACCACATGGATTCATTGGCCCCACGACTAAGTCCTCACACTAGGATATCTGTCGTGACTATTCCACGACACTTTATGTTGTCAAATAATAAATTCCTTGGAAAGTGTTGGTATGGAAGGCACCCATGGATATGGCTAGTCATGGAAAGTGAAAGTTATGGTGGAAAAAGGAATAAACTTTATTTTCTATTTGGGAACCGCCTATGATGTATCTAGCATGGAAAGCGTTGGGATGCTCCAAGTCGTTTTTGTTTGTAGGAAAAGTATGGCTCTCAAAAATAATTTTATCTCTCAATTTAAGCTTCGAGCTCTGGCACCTCTACAAATCACTACTTCCCTCCGCGAAGGGCCTTTCTTTTACTTACGCAATTTTTATTTTGAATTTGAGTCTCCATCTTCTCTTATAAAGCACCAACTAAGGGGAACTATGATCATATTTGAGCATTGGGTGTAGCTAATATTCGAGTGTGTTTCATGAATGGATCAATGATTGAGCATGATGGCTAGGGGTAACTTGCTTTAGTGTTGATATTTTGAAAGACGTGATTGCTTGTTGGTATGCGTGAGTATTAAAGTCTTCATGTCAAAACTAGACTATTGCTTTGAATCATATAAAATTCCATATGTCCATGCTATAAAGAAAAGAATTTGATGAACATGTTAGGCAACATTCCACATCAAAAAATATGTTTTTATCATTGACCTACTCAAGGACGAGCAGGAATTAAGCTTGGGGATGCTGATACATCTCCAACGTATCTATATTTTTTGATTGTTCCATGCTGTTATATTACCATTCTTGGATATTTTACAATCATTTATAGTCATTTTATATCATTTTAAGGTACTAACCTATTGACATAGTGCCAAGTGCCAGTTGCGATTTTCTGCATGTTTTTTACATCATAGGAAATCAATATCAGACGGAGTCCAAATGCCACGCAACTTTACGATGATTTGTTTTGGACCAAAAGGAAGAAGTTGGGCCCTGGTTGCACTTGGGGGGAGTCTCGAGGAGGGGACAACCCACCAGGGCGCGGCAGGAGGCCCAGGCGTGCCCTAGTGGGTTGTGCCCACCTCGGGTGCCCTCCGGACCGCCTCTTTGCTCTATAGATACCCCAATATTCCAGAAACCCTAGGGGAGGCGACGAAATATTCATCCAGCCGCCGCAGAGTCCAGAACCACCAGATCCAATCTAGACACCATCATGAAGGGGTTCACCACTTCCATTAGTGCGTCTCCTATGATGCGTGAGTAGTTCTTTGTAGACCTACGGGTCCGTAGTTAGTAGCTAGATGGCCTCCTTTCTCTCTCTCTCTCTCTCTATCTCTCTCTCGATTATTAATACAATGGTCTCTTGGAGATCCATATGATGTAAGTCTTTTGGCGGTATGTTTGTTGGGATTCGATGAACTTTGAGTTTATGATCAGATCTATGTTTTTATCCATGAAAGTTATTTGAGTCTTCTTTGATCTCTTATATGCACGATTGCTTATAGCCTCGTATTTCTTCTTTGATATTTGGGTTTTGTTTTGGCCAACTTGATCTATTTATCTTGCAATGGAAAGAGGTGCTTTGTAGTGGGTTTGATCTTACGGTGCTTGATCCCAGTGACAGAAAGGGAACCGACACGTATGTTGCTATTAAGGATAACAAGATGAGATCTATATCTGCTGCAATAGATAAACGGATCTTGTCTACATCATGTCATCATTATTATTGCATTACTCCGTTTTCTCACGAACTTAATACACTAGATGCATGCTGGATAGCGGTCGATGTGTGGAGTAATAGTAGTAGATGCAGGCAGGAGTCGGTCTACTAATCTTGGACATGATGCCTATATAATGATCATTGTCTGGATATAGACATAATTATTTGAAGTTCTATCAATTGCCCAACAGTAATTGTTTTCTCACCGTTTGCTATTTTTCTTGAGAGAAGCCACTAGTGAAACCTACGGCCCTCGGGTCTCTTTTCATCATGTTTGCCTTGCGATCTACTTTTTTCCTTGTGTTTATTTTCAGATCTATTAAACCAAAAATACAAAAATACCTTGCTGCAATTTATTCTTATTTATTTTATTTGGTGTTCGATCTATCAATCTACTACAAATTTACCTCACGTCTCTTGCCTATCTTGAGGCATTGTACCCCGAAAGGGATTGACAACCCCTTTAACACGTCGGGTTGCGAGGTGTTGTTCTTTGTGTGCAGGGGCTGTTTACATTGTGTTGCTTGGTTCTCCTATTGGTTCAATAACCTTGGTTTCATATCTGAGGGAAATACCTACCGTCGTTGTGCTGCATCATCCCTTCCTCTTTGGGGAAATACCGACATAGCTTCAAGCGATATCACATCCCATCTAAACAATTTCATTAATTTGTGTGATATGCAAAAGAAAAAGGATGTGGATAATGATATTGTTAAACTGAAGCAGTTTTGATTTTTTGCTTAGAGATCATGCTAAAACTTGGTTTTCATTTTTGCCTAAAAATAGTATTGATTCATGGAACAAGTGTAAAGATGCTTTCATATCTAAGTATTTTCCTCCCGCTAAGATCATCTCCCTAAGGAACGATATTATGAATTTTAAGCAAATTGATCATGAATATGTTGCACAATCTTTGGAGAGGATGAAATTGATGATACAAAATTGCCCTACATATGGTTTGAATTTGTGCATGATTATACAATTTTTTATGCCAGATTGAATTTGGCTTCTAGAAACCTTTTAGATTCGGCGCGGGAGGCACTTTTATGGAAATTACTTTATGAGAGGCTACTAAACTCCTAGATAATATTATGGTTAATTATTCTCAATGGCATACCGAAAGATCTTCCACTAGTAAAAAGTGCATGCAATTGAAGAAATTAATGTTTTGAGTGGAAAGATGGATGAACTTATGAAAATATTTGCTACTAAGAGTGCTTCTATTGATCCTAGTTATATGCCTTTGTCCACTTTGATTGATAATAATAATGAATCTATGGATGTGAATTTTGTTGGTAGGAACAATTTTGGTAATAACGTGTACAGAGGTAATTTTAATCCTAGGCCATTTCCTAGTAATTCCTTTAATAATTATGGTAATTCCTACAACAATTCTTATGGAAATTTTAAAAGATGCCCTCCGTTTTTTAGATTAGTTTTAAAGAATTTATGAGTTCGCAAAAGAATTTCAGTGCTTTGATTGAAGAAAATTTTCTAAAGATCGATGATTTGGCTAGGAACGTGGATAGAATTTCTCTTGATGTTGATTCTTTGAAACTTAGATCTATTCCACCCAAGCATGATTTTAGTGAGTCTCTCAAAGCCATGAGAATTTCCATTGATGAGTGTAAAGAAAGAACCGTTAAGATGCATGCTAAAAAAGATTTGTTTGAAAAAATGTGTTCTTCTAGTTTTCATGAAAATAATGATGAAGATCTTAAGATGATTGATGTGACTCCTATTGAATATTTGTTTTCTAATATAAATCTTGATAAAGATGGGACAAGAGATGATTCAACTTTAGTTAAAAGGCGTCCCAATGATTCGGAGCTTTTAGATCTAGATGCAAAAAATGATAAAAGTGGGATTGGAGAGGTCAAGACTTTAAGTAGCAATGAACCCACTCTTTTGGATTTCAAGGAATTTAATTATGATAACTGTTGTTTAATAGATTGTATTTCCTTGTTGCAATCCATGTTGAATTCTCCTCATGCTTATAATCAAAACAAAGCTTTTACTAAACATATTGTTGATGCTATGATGCGATGTTTTGAAGAAAAGCTTGAATTGGAAGTTTCTATCCCTAGAAAACTTTATGATGAGTGGGAACCTACTATTAAGATTAAAATTAAAGATTATGAGTGCCATGCTTTGTGTGATTTGGGTGCTAGCGTTTCCACAATTGCAAAAACTTCATGTGAAGTGTTAGGTTTCGGTGAATTTGATGATTGTTCTTTAAATTTGCATCTTGCGGATTCCATTATTAAGAAACCTATGGGAAGGATTAATGATGTTCTTATTATTGCAAATAGGAATTATATGCCCATAGATTTCATTGTTCTTGATATAGACTGCAATCCTACATAACCTATTATTCTTGGTAGACCCTTCCTTAGAACGATTGGTGCAATTATTGATATGAAAGAAGGAATCATTAGAATTCAATTTTCATTAAGGAAGGGCATGGAAAAATTTCCTATAAATAAAATTAAATTTCCATATGAATCTATTATGAGAGCTAGTTATGGATTGCATACCAAAGATGATTATACCTAGATCTATTCATGTTTTTATGCCTAGCTTAGGGCGTTAAACAATAGCGCTTGTTGGGAGGCATTTTATTTTTGGTCTTTGCTTTTTGTTCATGTTTTTCTTTGAATAATTCATCTATCCTATGGTTAGATGTGGTTTTGTGTTTTAATTAGTGTTTGTGCCAAGTAAGACCTTTGGGATAGCTTACGGTGATAGTTGTTTTGATCCTGCTGAAAAACAGAAACTTTCAGGCCCAGTAAATAATTTCCAGGAATTTATTGAAATGTCCTTTTGATCTAATTCTTTTTTCTCTTGGTTGGTGACAAATTGCCCTAGTTGTCCTAATTTTCAGAATTTTTGGAGTTACAGAAGTATTCGAGAGTTAAAGATTGGTACAGATTGTTTTGTTTTTGACAGATTCCGTTTTCTATGTGTTGTTTGCTTATTTTAATGAATCTATGGGTAGTATCAAGGGGTATGAAACATGGAAAAGTTGGAATACATTATATATTACACCAATATAAATAAATAATGAGTTTGCAACAGTACCATAAAGTGGTGGTTTATTTTCTTATACTAACGGAGCTTATGAGATTTTTTGTTGAGTTTTGTATTGTGAAGTTTTCAAGTTTTGGGTAAGGATTTGATGGACTAAGGAATAAGGAGTGGCAAGATCCTAAACTTGGGGATGCCCAAGGCACCCCAAGGTAATATTCAAGGACAACCAAGAGCCTAAGCTTGGGGATGCCCCGGAAGACATCCCCTCTTTCGTCTTCGTCTATCGGTAACTTTACTTGAGGCTATATTTTTATTCATCACATGATATGTGTTTTGCCTGGAGCGTCTTGTATGATTTGAGTCTTTGCTTTTTAGTTTTCCACAATCATCCTTGTTGTACACTCCTTTTGAGAGGGGCACGCATGAATCGTGATTTATTAGAATACTCTATGTGCTTCACTTATATCTTTTGAGCTAGGCAATATTACTCTAGTGCTTCACTTATATCTTTTTAGAGCACGACGGTGGTTTTATTTTATAGAAGTTGATGAACTCTCGTGCTTCATTTATATTATTTTGAGAGTCTCTAAACAACATGGTAATTTGCTTTGGTTATAAATTTAGTCCTAATATGATGGTGAACTGTTATGTGATGAAGTCGGAGCATGATTTATTTTTTTGATTGTCTTCCTTATGAGTGAAGGTCGGGGACGAGCGATGGTATTTTCCTACCAATCTATCCCCCTAGGACCATGCATGTAGTACTTCTTTTTGATAACTAATAGATTTTTGCAATAAGTATGTGAGTTCTTTACGAAAATCCGCATCTGAGCCCAGGCTCGGATGCTCCCGCTCAGAAAAAATTCAAAACAAATACTAAACAAATTCAAAAAAAATCCAAATTTGTTTTTGTAAAGTAGATAATTTGTTGCGTGAGGACCGCTGCAAATTTCAACTCATTTCAACATTTGAGCAGCTCTCGGCAAAAAAAAAGACAAATCGGGTCAAAACAGTTTGTGAACAGTAAACTTTTTTACACACCCTGATTTTGCCCTTTTTTTGCCGAGAGATGCTCAAATGTCCAAACGAGTTGAATTTTGCAGCGAACCTCACGCATCAAATTATCTACCACACAAAAAGAATTGGAATTTTTTGAATTTTTCTAGTATTTGTTTTGTTTTTTTCGTCGGCGCGGGTGCAGCTGAGCCCGGGAGCCAAATTGGCCTTCTTAGTTCTTTATGACTAATGTTGAGTCCATAGATTATATGCACTCTCACCCTTCCACCATTGCTAGCATCTCTTTTGTCGCACGACTCGCTGGTACTATACACCCACCATATACCTTCCTCAAAACAGCCACCATACCTACCTATTATGGCACTTCCATAGCCATTTCGAAATATATTGCCACGCACCTTTCCACCGTTTCGTTTATTATGACATGCTTTATCATTGTCATATTGCTTTGCATGATCATGTAGTTGACATTGTATTTATGGCAAAGCCACCTTTCATAACTCTTTCATACATGTCACTCTTGATTCATTGCACATCTCGGTACACCGCCGCAGGCATTCATATAGAGTCATATTTTGTTTTAAGTATCAAGTTGTAATTATTGAGTAGTAAGTAAATAAAAATGTGATGATCTTCATTATTAGAGCATTGTCCTAGTGAGGAAAGGATGATGGAGGCTATGATTCCCCCACAAGTCGGGATGAGACTCCGGACGAAAAAAAAGAGGCCAAAAAATTAGAAAGGCCCAAAGAAAAAAAAAATGAGAGAAAAAGATAGAGAGGGAAATATTACTATCCTTTTACCACACTCGTGCTTCAAAGTAGCACCATGATCATGGGAATTTTTTGTTATAGAACTTGGCTTGTATATTCCAATGATGGGCTTCCAAATTGCCCTAGGTCTTCGTGAGCAAGCGAGTTGGATGCACACCCACTTAGTTTCTTTTTGAGCTTTCATAAACTTATAGGTCTAGTGTATCCGTTGCATGGCAATCCCTACTCACTCACATTGATATCTGTTGATGGGCATCTCCATAGTCCGTTGATACGCCTAGTTGATGTGAGACTATTTCCCTCTTTTTGTCTTCTCCACAACCACCGTATTCTATTCCACTTATAGTCTATATCCATGGCTCACGCTCATGTATTGCGTGAAACTTGAAAAAGTTTGAGAACATCAAAAGTATGAAACAATTGCTTGGCTTGTCATCGGGGTTGTGCATGATTTAAATGTTTTGTGTGATGAAGATGAAGCATAGCCAGACTATATGATTTTGTAGGGATAGCTTTCTTTGGCCATGTTATTTTGAGAAGACATGATTGCTTTATTAGTATGCTTGAAGTATTATCATTTTTATGTCAATATTAAACTTTTGTTTTGAATCTTGAACATTCAGGCCACAATAAAGAAAATTACATGGATAAATATGTTAGGAAGTATTCCACATCAAAAATTCTGTTTTTATCATTTACCTACTCGAGGGCGAGCAGGAATTAAGCTTGGGGATGCTTGATACGTCTCCAACGTATCTATAATTTTTTATTGTTCCATGCTATTATATTATCTGTTCTGGATGTTTTATATGCATTATTATCCTATTTTATATGATTTTTGGGACTAACCTATTAACCTAGAGCCTAGTGTCAGTTCCTGTTTTTTTTTCTATTTTAGAGTTTCGCAGAAAAGGAATACCAAACGGAGTCCAAACAGAATAAAACTTTCACGATGATCTTTCTTGGACCAGAAGCAAACCAGGAGACTTGGAGATGAAGTCGGACGAGCGTCGAGGTGGCCACAAGGGTGGAGGGCGCGCCCCCTGTCTTGTGGGCCCATGTGGGTCTCCTGACCTAATTCTTTCGCCTATATATACTCTTATTCCCCCTAACCACCTGGGGCATCCACGAAAACACTTTTCCACCGTCGCAACCTTCTGTACCCGTGAGATCCCATCTAGGGGCCTTTCCGGCATCCTGCCGGAGGGGGATTCGATCGTGGAGGGCTTCTACATCAACACCATTGCCCTTCCCATGAAGCGTAGGTAGTTTACCTCAGACCTATGGGTCCATAGCTAGTAGCTAGATGGCTTCTTCTCTCTCTTTGATTCTCAATACCATGTTCTCCTCGATGTTCTTGGAGATCTATTCGATGTAATACTTTTTTGTGGTGTGTTTGTCGAGATCCAATGAGTTGTGGATTTATGATCAGCTTATCTATGAATATTATTTGAATCTCCTCTGAAATCTTGTATGCATGATTTGATGTCTTTGCAAGTCTCTTCGAATTATCGTTTGGTTTGGCCAACTAGATTGGTTTTTCTTGCAATGGGAGAAGTGCCTATCTTTGGGTTCAATTTTGCGGTGTCCTTTCCCAGTGACAGTAGGGGCAGCAAGGCACGTATTGTATTCTTGCCATCGAGGATAAAAAGATGCGGGTTTGATCATATTGCTTGAGTTAATTCCTCTACATCATGTCATCTTACTTAATGCATTACTCCGTTCTTTATGAACTTAATACTCTAGATGCATGCTGGATAGCGGTCGATGTGTGGAATAATAGTAGTAGATGCAGAATCGTTTCGGTCTACTTGACACAGACGTGATGCCTATATTCATGATCATTGCCTTAGATATCGTCATAACTTTGTGCTTTTCTATCAATTGGTTTATAGTAATTTGTTCACCCACCATATTATTTTCTATCTTGAGAGAAGCCTCTAGTGAAACCTATGGCCCCCGGGTCTCTTTTCCCTCATATAAGTTCTCTTTTCCATCATACAGGTTTCCGATCTACAATTTTAGTTTCCGATCTACTATCTTGCAGTCTTTTATTTTCTGATCTATAAAGCAAAAATACCAAAAACATTTACTTTACATTTATCTATCTCTATCAGATCTCACTTTTGCAAGTAACCATGAAGGGATTGACAACCCTTTTATCGCGTTGGGTGCAAGTTTGTTTGATTGTTTGTGCATGTATTAGGTGATTTGTGCATTGTCTCCTACTGGATTGATACATTGGTTCTCAAACTTGGGGAAATACTTATCTCTACTTTGCTGCATCACCTTTTCCTCTTCAAGGGAAAAACCAACGCAAGCTCAAGAAGTAGCACCGCCACCGCCGTTTCCAGCTCGTCCAACAACCGCCCCGCCAGACATCGTGCCCTGGCCAGCACCCCGTCCGCCATTACCATCAAGCTGATGATGCTGTTGCACAGGAAGGGGTGGAGGATCCTGTCGTTGCTGATTCAGAGCGTCCCCCGAAGGCGGCACCACCCCGGTGCCCCGGCCAGCCATCACCGGAGGGACGTGAGGTGCACGGCCACTGCGTGAAGGGAAGCCAACAATCGCGTGCCATCAAGCCCTAGGTCGAGACAATGGGGATGCTCACAAGAAATGACCTCCTGGTGCAAAGGATCGATCGACGGACTTCTAGTCTTCGCACAATGGGTAAACGCGATGGCCTGAGGCCTATCATCGACGGATACCACCTTGGCCGTATACCCAGTGGATGTGGCCTCCGGATCTCGAGGCCCACTTTTCTCAGGATCGGGCCCGAAAGAGCCCACCAGCTCTTTCAAACGCAGCGATCTGGCCGCCCTGATCCCGATCGGGATTGCCGGAATCGGCGGCGGTGCCGCCCGGTGTCCTCTCTTCTTTCCCACAACCTTCGTCCATGCCTCCGGTGGAACAAGATCGAGCAGGGTAAGTTTAGGCAAACTTACCTTGGGATTGGCCCCTTCCAAGGCTGGATCGCCGACGACGTCGTCCTCCGATGAACAACCTGCCGCACTATCTCCGTCTTCTCCCCGGAACGAAGCCCAACTCTGGGCGGATCGTCCGGAGGGAGCATCTCCTCCACGACCATAGCCACCTCCTCCTCGTCGTAGCCGTCGTTGAATAGCTCGCACACCATGTCAGATGGCGTCGACGAGTACATTTGCGGCGAGCCGCCGCCCGCCTCCCCATCCTCTTCGTCTTCATCCTCGTTAGCCAGCGCCCAGAATCGGTCGTCGATCTGCCGCCTGTCGCGCGAGCCGAGGGCCTGGCCATGCGCTACTGCGCCGGCTGACCTTGCGGTCGCCCCGTCATCCACAAACAAACCACTTGTATTGGAGGATGAGTCCCAGAATCGGCCGTCGATCTGCCGCCTGTCGCGCGAGCCGAGGGCCTGGCCATGCGCTAGTGCGCCGGCTAACCTCGCGGTCGCCCCGTCATCCACAAACAAACCACTTGTATTGGAGGATGAGCGTGCACACAAGTCCACCATGAATTTACACGCACACTATACCGTGAATGGGTAGCCGTCGTTGAATAGCTCGCACACCATGTCAGATGGCGTCGACGAGTACATCTGCGGCGAGCCGCCGCCCGCCTCCCCATCCTCTTCGTCTTCATCCTCGTTAGCCAGCGCCCAGAATCGGCCGTCGATCTGCCGCCTGTCGCGCGAGCCCGGGGCCTGGCCATGCGCTAGTGCGTCGGCTGACCTCGCGGTCGCCATCCACAAACAAACCTCTTGTATTGGAGGATGAGTGTGCACACAAGTCCACCATGAATTTACACGCACACTATACCGTGAATGGGCTTGTAGTCGTGGCTAGGTGGTGTATACCATTTTTTTTAATTTCTCATGTTCTTTGTACTTTCATGATATTTGATGATAGACCGAACTTTTTTAAAAAAATAAAAGGATTACACGCACACAAGTATGTGTTTTAGATAATAGGATGTTTGTGTTCAAAAAGAAATACTAGGATGTTTGCTGCACGTTATTAAAACACCACGTGATCAAATGTTACCATGATATCAAACGTACGTAAAAATTATCCCACGGAAGCGTTTCACTGTATCACATAGATTCGGTCAGTAGACGACTCTGAAGAGGGCAGATTCGTCTCCCACGCCATGCAAAAAAAAAAAAGATTCGTCTCCCACGCCGCCCACCGACGGTTAGCACGAGCGTCGCCCAGGCATGCCACCAGCCCAACACCCAACGCCCGCCCCTCACGTTGCGCTGCATGCAGGTACACGTACCATGCGACGTGGCAACCCGTTGGACAGCACAACCCTGCTCAAACGGTCTATAAAAACAGCGCCACCGCCATCGCTTCAATCCATCGGCATCCAGTTGACAATCCAATTCAATCCATAGCGCACCACACCCAAGAACACACTCACCGAGCAAGCAGTCCGTGAAGAGATGGCGCATTTCCAGGGCCAGCAGCACGGCCACCAGGCCACCCGCGTCGACGAGTACGGCAACCCTGTGACGGCCGGTCACGGCGTCATCGGGACCGAAGGCTTGGGGCACTTCCAGGGCCAGGGCCAGCAGCACGGCCACCCCACCACCCGCCTCGACGAGTACGGCAACCCGGTCACGGCCGGCCACGGCGTTGGGCTGGGATCCACCGGCACCGGAGTGCACGGCGGGTACGGGTCTACCGGCACCGGCACCCACGACACTGGCGGCCACGGCCGCCAGGTCGGTTTCGGTGCCACTGGCACGGGCACCCACGACGCTGGGGGCTATGGAGGCTCTGGAATTGCCCCTCGGCACGACACCACCGGCACTGGGGTTCACGACGCCGGTGGGTTGGGCACGCGGCATGCCGCCACCGGTACCCACGGCACAGGGCACACGGCCGGGTACGGCGCCACCGGGACCCATGGCACAGGCCACACCGCGGGGCTCGGCGGCACCGGCACAGGGATGACCGGGACCCATGGCACAGGCCATACCGCCGGGCTCGGCAGCATCGGCACAGGGATGACCGGGACCCATGGCACAGGCCACACCGCCGGGCTCGGTGGCACCGGCACAGGGATGGCCGGGACCCACGGCACAGGCCACACCGCCGGGCTCGGCGGCACCGGCACAGGGATGACCGGGACCCATGGCACAGGCCACACCGCCGGGCTCGGCGGCACCGGCACAGGGATCACCGGGACCCATGGCACAGGGCACACGGCCGGGTATGATGCCACCGGTACTCATGGCACAGGGCACACGGCCGGGTACGGCACGACCGGCACTGGGACCACCGGCGTCGGGATCGCCGGAACCCACGGCGCCGTCGGCACACACCCTCATGGCGGGGTAGCCGAGCACAAGACTCGTGGCATCCTCCACCGCTCTGGCAGCTCCAGCTCCAGCTCGGTACATAAGCAGTTTCCTTGCTTACATGTGTACTATGTGACTGTCTTACCAATCTTTTGTGTACTCACTTGTTTCTCTTGTCGATTGTGCAGTCATCCTCCGAGGACGACGGAATGGGCGGCAGGAGGAAGAAAGGCATGAAGCAGAAGATCAAGGAGAAGCTCCCCGGCGGTAACAAGGAGCAGACCACAGCCACCGGCGGCTACGGGCCAGGGTACACGGGGACCACCGGCACTGGCGGGACCTACGGAGCCACTGAGGGGACACACGAGAAGAAGGGCGTCATGGAGAAGATCAAGGAGAAGCTCCCTGGCGGACACAAGGACAACCAGCCCCACACCACGGCTACCGGCGGCTACGGACCTGGCACCACTGGCACCACTGGCACCGGCGGCTATGGTACAGGCACCACCGGCACAGCGGGGACGTACGGCGCCACTGAGGGCACCCACGAGAAGAAAGGCATGATGGAGAAGATCAAGGAGAAGCTCCCCGGCGGCCACCACTGAACTGAGCCTAACTTGCCTCGGCCTCGTACAGAGTAGTGAAGAATAAAGACTCGGGGAATCGCCGTGTGCACAATCAAGGGATAGTATTTAAGTGTTTTTATGTTATCCTTTTCTTTTCTTTTCTTTTTTTAACAAAATGTTATCTTTTTTATCCGCGTGATAGATGTTGCAGTACTGTAAAATGGCCTGGTTTCTGCGTACGTTTGTTTGGTTGGTTCGCACTTTCTTATCCGTGTCATAGAATCGATGTTGCAATACTGTGACATGCCCTGTAAACTACAACCACTTCTCTGACGCGAATCGGGAGATCTGGCCTCGAATCAATGGAGTATCTAGGAACTGTTCTTTTTCTGAACACGAGTATCTTGGAACTAGTGCTGTTCGATCCATCCACCCTTTTGCAGCTTACAGACTCGTTTGTACAATCCAAGGTGCTTAGAGAAATAAATTGGAGTTTTCTTAAACATCAATGCTTATTTGCTAAATGTTAGACTATGTATAGCTTCTGTACCTATGTACGTATATGGTATATATTGTAACACAACCATTATATATAATGAGATAAGCCACCCCTAGAGGGTTGTGCTGGTTCCCCAAAACTTATTGTCTTACATGGTATCACGCTAGGTTACGATCGCTCCCGCTTTTAAACCCTAATACCTGCACCGCCGCAGCCGCCGCCGCCTTCACCGCCGCCGCCGCGTCACCGATCGCGCCGCCGCCATGTCGAGCGCCGCCACCACCGGTTCCACTGCTGCGGGCTTCCTCCCGGCCTCTCTTGCGGCTCTGCTCAACCTCCCGCTCGATGACGTCTCTGTTCCGGCTCCGATCGGGACAAGGAGCATCGGCTCCGTCTTCTCCACGCCGCCGGCGCCCTCGCTTGGGCGTGACCTCGTGGTCCACACCGCGGCGCCGCCGTCCGCTGCGGACTCCGCAGGCGTCGTCCCGCCGCTCCTGCCGCAAGCGGATCACACTGCCCCGCTGGCGGGGTTGGCGGCGTCCGCCCCGGCCGCGGGCCTTGCGGCGTCCACACCGGCCGCGAGCTTTGCGGCGCCCGCCCTGGCTGCGGTCCCGCCTCCTCCCGCATCGGCTTCGGTGCCTCCGGCTGCCTCCATGGTGTTTGCACCCCAGGCAGCCTCCTCGATGGGATTGTCTTCGCCGCCGCCGTTTCACTTCGGTCATCTCATCACCATCAAGCTCTCCGCCGACAACTACATCTTCTGGCGTGCGCAGGTTCTCCCGCTCTTGGGGAGTCACTACCTGCTAGGCTACGTCGACGGATCGCTTCCCTGCCCACCCGCGCTGGTAGACAGCGTGCACGGTCCGGTCTACAATCCGGCCCATCGCGTCTGGACGGGGCAGGACCAGGCGAACCTCTCCTCCATCCAGGGGTCGCTCTCGCCGGCAGTTGCCGGCCTTGTTGTCTTCGCGAAGACGTCTCATGAGGCCTGGACCATCCTTGAGCGCACCTTTGCAGCGCAGTCCCAGGCTCGTGTCTCTGCACTCCGTCGTCAGCTTGGAGAGTGTCAGAAGCTTGACTCCACTACCACTGAGTTCTACAACAAGGTCAAGGGCCTCGCCGACACATTGGCCTCCGTTGGACAGCCCCTCACCGACTCCGAGTTCAACTCGTTTATTGTCAATGGTCTTGATGAGGAGTATGATGCCTTAGTCGAGATCATCAACGAGCGGGGCAACTCGACACCCATGCTGGCACACGAGGTTTTCTCTCGGCTCCTTCTCACTGAGCAACGGGTCGAGACTCGCCGCACCAGGGGCACTGGCTCCCTCTCGGCCAACGCCGCCACCAAGGGTGGCCGCTCTTCTTCATCACCCCGGTCTCCCTTGGGGCTGCCACCGTCGCCCGCCTCGGCCCCCCCACCTACTGCGACCTTACCGGGGGCTGGCGGTCCACGTGTGTGTCAGCTTTGTGGCCGCGATGGGCACTGGGCCTCCAAGTGTCATAAGCGCTTCCAGCGAAGCTTCCTTGGTCTTGGCAATGACGGCAAAGATACATGCAACAATGCCCGTCAGGTCGCCATGGCTGATCGTCCCGCGCCGCAGAAGCAACAGGGACACACTCAGTCCTACTCCATCGATCCACACTGGTACATGGACTCTGGGGCGACAGAGCATCTAACCAGCGAGATGGGGAAGCTTCACACTCGTGAATCCTATCATGGCTTCGACAAGATCCACACCGCCAATGGAGCAGGTATGCACATCTCTCATATTGGTCAAGCATCTCTTCTCACTAGACATGCCAATAGGAGTCTTCAGCTTCGCAATGTTCTTCGAGTTCCATCTGTGACCCGTAATCTTCTTTCAGTTCCTAAACTCACACGTGATAATAATGTGCTTTGTGAATTTCACCCTTTTGATCTTTTTATTAAGGATCGGGGCACGAGGGACATTCTTCTTAGTGGGCGGTTGTGCCAGGGCCTCTACCGTCTGGAGCATCCTGGTGTCGCTCGTGTTTTCAGTGGAGTTCGGGTCTCTCCGTCACAGTGGCATGCTCGTCTTGGTCACCCGGCCACACCTATTGTCCGTCATATTTTGCGTCGTCATGAGCTTCCTAGTTTGTCTAGTCATAAAGATGTAGCAGTGTGTGATGCTTGTCAGCAGGGAAGAGTCATCAACTTCCTTTTTCGGAGTCCAGTCGTGAGGTGAAACATCCTTTAGAACTTGTGTTTTCAGATGTATGGGGTCCTGCTCAGACTTCTGTCAGTGGTCATAATTACTATATCAGTTTCGTTGATGCTTATAGTCGCTTTACCTGGCTTTACCTTATTAAACGCAAATCTGATGTGTTTGATATTTTTGTTCAGTTTCAAAAACATGTTGAACGTCTTCTCAAGCACAAAATTGTTCATGTCCAGTCAGACTGGGGGGGCGAGTATCGCAACCTCAACTCTTTCTTTCAGTCGCTTGGGATAGCTCATCGTTTAGCATGTCCACATACACATCAGCAGAATGGTTCAGTCGAACGTAAGCATCGTCATATTGTTGAAGCTGGTCTTACTCTTTTGGCCCATGCATCTGTTCCGTTTCGGTTTTGGAGTGATGCTTTCACCACTGCATGCTTTCTCATCAACCGTACTCCTACTCGTGTTTTAAACATGAAGACTCCCATTGAGGTTCTCCTTAATGAACAACCTGATTATACCTTTCTCAAGGTATTTGGGTGTGCTTGCTGGCCGCATCTTCGTCCATATAACAAGCGCAAGCTTGAGTTTCATTCTAAGAAGTGTGTTTTTCTTGGCTATAGCTCTCTTCATAAAGGTTACAAATGTATTCATGTTCCCACTAATCGTGTCTATATATCTCGGGACGTCGTGTTTGATGAGCATGTTTTTCCCTTTGCCAACCTTCCTGTGTCCACTGTCGAACCACCATCCCTGCATTCATCCTCTGTTGCTTCTGACCTATTTGATGATGTTGCATACTCTCCTTTGCTGTTACCTAACCATGGTGCAGGAACCGGACGTGGAGCTCGTTTGGAGCTGTTGGAGGATTCACCATCATCATCGTCGTCTTCTGGTGGGCACGTCGATCGCCCTATGTTGCATGGCATCGATTCGCGTGCCCATGCATGGTCACCCGACGAGCCCGTCGCGCCGAGCATCTCCACTGCTCGGTCCGTTTCGCCAGCGGCCGCCGAGTCGCCCGCGGCTCGGCCCGTCACGCCGTCTTCGCCTGCGGCTCGGCCCGTCACGCCGTCTTCGCCCGCGGCTCGGGTCCTCACGTCGCCTTCATCAGCGGATCGGCCCGCGACACCGGCCGCGCCACGGCCCACTATGCCGAGCTCGCCATCGGCCCGGTCTGTGATGCCGGAGTCGCCAGCTGCTTCGTCTGCTCTGCCGGTTTCGCCGGTGGGTCGGCCTTCTTCGCCAACCGAGTCCGAGGCTACCGTGACTGGCTCCTCGTCACCGGCTGACTCGTCAACGTCGCCGTCCTCCAGCCCGTTGCAGGCTGCTCCGTCGACCTCGGTGGTTCCTGTGTCCCGACCACATACACGTAGTCGCAGTGGCATTTTCAAACCTAAGGAACGTAAGGATGGTACGGTTGCTTGGTTGGCTGCTTGTTTGGCTGCTGCTGTTGCGGATCCATCTTCTGAGCCTCGCTCATATCAGGCTGCCCTGCGCATTCCACATTGGCGAGAGGCTATGGAGCAGGAGTTTCATGCTCTTCTTCGTAACAAGACATGGACTCTCGTTCCTCCACCACCACGGGTAAATGTTATTGACTCAAAATGGGTATTCAAAGTGAAGAAGCATTCGGATGGATCTATTGAGCGTTACAAAGCGCGACTTGTTGCTCGCGGTTTTCGGCAGCGTCATGGTCTTGACTATGAGGACACCTTCAGTCCTGTCGTCAAGCCTACCACTATTCGGCTTCTTCTCTCCATTGCTGTTTCTCGTGGTTGGTCACTTCGTCAACTTGATGTGCAGAATGCTTTTCTACATGGATTTTTGGAGGAAGAGGTTTATATGAAACAGCCGCCTGGTTTCTCTGATCCTGATCGTCCTGACTATATCTGTCGTCTTTCCAAAGCACTATATGGTTTGAAGCAAGCTCCTCGTGCCTGGCATGCCCGCCTTGCCTCTACCCTTCGTGCTCATGGATTTGTGCCGTCTACTGCTGACACTTCGTTATTTCTTCTACAGAAGCCAGAAGTCACTATGTATCTTTTGGTATATGTCGATGATATTATCCTTGTCAGCTCTTCTCAGTATGCTGCTGATGCTCTTGTCTGCTCTCTTGGTGCTGATTTTGCGGTCAAAGATCTTGGGAAGCTTCACTACTTTCTTGGAGTTGAGGTCACTTCTCGTGCTACTGGTCTTGTCCTTACGCAGAAGAAGTACTCCTTGGAGTTGTTACAGAGAGCTGGCATGCTGAAGTGCAATCCGACCACCACACCCATGTCGTCTACCGACAAGATAACAGCTGTTGATGGTGAGCTTTTGTCTCCTGCGGGTGCCATAGAGTACAGGAGCATTGTTGGTGGACTTCAGTACTTGACGATCACGAGACCAGATATCTCTTATGCTGTTAACAGGGTTTGTCAGTATCTTCAGGCTCCCAGAGATACTCATTGGGCTGCTGTTAAACGCATTCTTCGTTATGTTCAGTTCACCCTGACATTTGGTATGCATATTCGGCCGACTTCCTCTCGGGTCCTTTCGGCCTTCTCTGATGCAGATTGGGCTGGTAGCCCAGATGACAGGCGATCCACGGGGGGTTATGCAGTATTCTTTGGCTCTAATTTGATCGCCTGGAGTGCTCGGAAACAGGCTACTGTGTCACGTAGCAGTACTGAAGCTGAGTACAAGGCTGTGGCTAATGCTACTGCAGAGATTATTTGGGTGCAGTCTTTGCTTCACGAGTTGGGTTTGTCTCAACCACAGCCTCCTATTCTTTGGTGTGATAACATCGGTGCTACATACCTTTCTGCAAATCCAGTATTTCATGCCCGAATGAAACACATTGAAGTTGACTATCACTTTGTACGGGAACGTGTATCACAGAAGCAACTCCAGATCAAGTTTATCTCATCTAAGGATCAACTTGCAGACATCTTCACTAAGCCTTTACCGCTGCCACAGTTTGAGGCTTGTAGGCGCAATCTTACCCTTCTCAGTTCTTTAGAAAGTGGCTAAGATTGAGGGAGGGTGTTAAACTATGTATAGCTTCTGTACCTATGTACGTATATGGTACATATTGTAACACAACCATTATATAATGAGATAAGCCACCCCTAGAGGGTTGTGCTGGTTCCCCAAAACTTATTGTCTTACACTAAACTAGCGCCGCGCCGCAAATTAGGCCGTTTTAGCGCCCGCGTTGCGCGGGCGGCTTCAGCGATGCGCAAAAACCGTGCGCGCGCTATAACGAGTGGGGCGCGCGGTCGGATACGCAATCCCGCGCGGTGTATTTGGGGGGCGCCCGTTTCCGCACGCGGCACACTTGAGCGCTCGCCCCGCACTCTCTCCTCTCCGCCTCCTACGACCCGCGCGCGCGCCGGCGCCGGCGAACTTCGCCACGGACGCATGCGCCGGCACCCCGCTCACCCTATTGTACTGCCGCGACCCCTCCCCTCGCCGCCGCCGAAAACCCTAGCGCGGGGAGCGTTGGCGTCGCCACCGCCGGAGCTCCGTCGAGTATCGGCCTCGCGCGCAACCTCTTCTTGCCGCCACGGATGACCACGTCGACGGGGGGCGTCGCGCCGGCGCCGTCCCGTGCCGCCGCCGCACCCTCGAAGCTCCCCAATGCGATGCGGCCGAAGAAGGGCAAGACATCCGCGAAGAAGAACAAGGCGACGGACGGCTCCGGCAGCTCGAAGGCGAGGGGAAAGAAGCTTGCAGGGCGTTTGACGGACGCGGCGGCTACCGAAGTGCCGGCAAGCTCACTCGTTGCATTTTGATGAATGTTTCAAACTCATTTTGTGTCCGAAATGTTTGTGTCCAAAATGCCGGCGAGTCGCGCGCGCTGTATTTTTACGCGCTGTTGGAGCGGCGCGCGCGCGCTACATTATAGCACGGCTGTTGAAGTCAGCGCTGACAGCCCGCTAAACCAGCCGAAGCGCGCGCGGCAAATAGATTTTTTACGCGCGGCGCGAAGCGCGGCTGTTGGAAATGCTCTTATACAGTATAGACGCGTCTTTTTTCTAGAAACACGCATCGGTGTTTCAGAAAAACTTGTTTTTTAGCACCTCCCTGAGCATCGCATCTCCCAAGGCCTTACAGAACCAATACCACGCATAATGATGATGCACAACATACGAAAAACTTGGTTTTTTTAGCACCTCCCTAAGCATCGCATCTCCCAAGGCCTTACAGAACCAATACCATGCATAATGATGATGCACAACATACATTCGTTGTCTTCAAAAAAGAACCAATACCGCTCTTTCCCGTCCAAGATTTTCTTTTGAGCAGTTGCGATACATCCGGGTACTGAGATACAGACTGTATAAGGGCGCGAGTTTTGTTTTTTCAGGGGGTATAAGGCGATACATCCGGGTACTGAGATACAGACTGTATAAGGGCGCGAGTTTTGTTTTTTCAGGGGGTATAAGGCGAGTTACAGGAGTGGCATAGCTTCAAGGAGGCCTTAATTTTAAGAAAGTATGAAATTCAAACTCTTAAGTTTTCAAAAATTCTGAAAAAGAATACACATATATGCAACGGATAAAATACTTCAATCGTGAGCTGCACAAAAGATAAAAAACCGAGTTTGAGGATGAACAGTCCATTTTTAAGCTAATAAAAACGCCCAGATATGCTAAAAGGCCTCATATTTGTATTTGACCTAAAGATTTACCCACATGTATATTATGTCTCTAGGTATATGTGTATTTTTGGAAAAAAATAAAACTGAGAAGTTTGATTTTGGTAGTTTTCAAATGAAGTCTCCATGGAGCTAGGTCTCCCATTTGACATTTTTCTAAGTTACAAGGCCTAATGGAGCCCAAACCTAGCTTGCAAGTATATAAGGATGAGTCACAAGGCCTAACATGGGCCCAAACATAGACATGCCTTGCTGGTTCCATCTGAGACCTCCGAGAGCAACTAGTTAACGATCGCTCCTTCGGGAGCCTTCCAACGATCAGTTGGAATGGGCTGATAGCGCGCAGCCGCCGCCACATATTGCGCAGGCCGTTTTCTCCGCACACAAAAATCCGCACACGTTTTTGGCTTCTTAGACGATTTTTTTGGTTTTTTGGCTTTTTATTTTTAACCGGTCTTCCTTACCTTTTGAAAGACAAAAATCGGGAAAAAATTGCATGAAAAAACGTTTTCCCTTTTTGCTTCTGCGGGAGGCATGTTTTTGCTTTCGTGAAAGACACCGTCATGCCTCTCGAAAATGAAAAAAATGTGTGTGTTTTTTTCCTTCCGTGGGAGTCACGGTTTTGCTTACACAAGAGGCACGGTTTTGCTTTCACGAGAGGAATAGCCGTGCCTCTCGAAAACAAAAAAATGTGTTTTATTTATTTTTTCCTTCCGTGAGAGGCACGGTTTTCCTCCGAGAGAGGCATGGTCGTGCCTCTCGAAATGACAAAAAAAAACACATTTTCTATTTATTTTTCTTCCGCGAGAGGCACGTTTTTTAGTGAAAAGAAAGTTCGTCAAAACCTATCAACAATGTGTCTAATTTTGAAAATCTAATCGGCGAATCCAATGATGAAAACGGTCTGAGATTTCGACGCCTGATTTAAGAGATAAAATATTTTGAATAAACAGATCCATGAAAAAAGGGACAACTCCCGGGTTGCAACAAGTGGCACATATGCAGCATGCCACTTGTCGCAAGCTGGGATGAGGAAGTGATCTTTGAAAGAAGTACTCCTCAATTAATGATTTCAGAGACCTCCTCTTCGGCGCCTTAGGCGCTGGTTCGCTTGGCTGGCGCTCGTAGTAGCCTCGCGTGGGTCGGCCCAGCCACGCGCTCACCTATTTCCATTTCATTAGATGCAGGTGTTCGTCTGTTCATCTCGTTTGTTCCTTTGTGTTCTTTTTGGTGTTGGTCCCTTCGTTCACAAATCTTAAAAAAACATGGATTAAAAAATTATGAATTTGAAAATAGTTCACCAATTTGAAAAGGTTCATCAATTCGAAAAAACGTTCTTCAATTTTTAAACACATTTCACAAAAAAAAAGTTCAACAAACTTGAAAAAAGTTCGTCCAATTTGGAAAAAGAATCATGTAATTAGAAAAAGGTTCATCGAATTTGAAAAAAAACATCAAAGACTTGAAAAAAGGTTCATCGATTATGAAAATAGTTCACCGAATTTGAAAAAAAATCATTAAAAATAAAAAATATTCATCAATTTTTTGGAAAAAATCACGAAGAAAGAAAGTTTCTCAAATCAGAAAAAGAAAAGAAAAAAGGACAGAAAAAAGGAAAAAGAAAAGAGAAAGAAGAAAAACAAAATATGTAGGTAATCGTAACAATTGAAGTGGCCAGGGTGGTTGTCGCGTCTTACACTAGTCCCGCCTCGCGGGATCGAATTCCAGCTCTCGCATAGTAGTTTGTAGTTTACAAACAGAAATTATATTCAAAATGGATCGGCCCAGCGCGGCGAAGGGGGTGTGCCCCCGTTTACGAGAATGGAAGAAAGGGGCGCTTAAGGCGTCGAATAGCATTTGGCGTTCATTCTTGTTACAAACCTGTTACGAACCGATTGAGAAGACCGGTCTAGTGAGTTTCCATAGGTGTTGTCCACCAGCGAACTCGCACCCTCCTTTCGAGCGATCTCGGTTTTTCCATCGAACTGATACCCTCCTTCCTATGATCCCTATTTATCGCATAGGTCGGCGGATAGACAGGTACAACCTCATGCTTAGCGCGACCTCTACTTGGGCCAGTTCAACTACCTCCTCCATTTAGGGCTTTTCCATTTTTGGAAAGAATCGAGAACCTTCCTGGACTGTTCTTTTGTTTCATTTTAGTTTTTCTGCATTTTTATTTTATTGTTGTTTTTCTTTTCATTTTTGTTTTTACTCCTTTTTATTTAGTTTTTTTTGTTCTTTTGGTGTTTTTATTTTCGTTTTTTCTTTTTTCTTTTAACTTTTTGGTTTTTCCTATTCCCCTTTACAATTTTCATGAATAATTGTTTAAAATCATGAACTATTTTGTAACCGTGAATATTTTCTGTTTTCCTGGATTTGTTTAAAATCATGAAGATATTTAAAAATCATGAATATTTTCTGTTTGCTCAGACATTTTTCGAAAACATGAATATTTTTTGAAGTCCCATTTTTTTGAAAAAATCACAACCATTTTCGGTATGCACAAACATTTTTCAAACTCACATTTGATTGAATCCGCCAATATTTTATGATGTTTTGAACTTTTATTTAAATTATGAACATTTATTGAATACGTGAATCTTTTTTCAAAATGACGAAACAATTTTGATCTCCTAGACATATTAAGAGTGTGAAAAATAAATAAATTCATGAATATTTTTTAATACATGATTATAATTTTGAAAATCATGACCAGATTTTGAATTCACAAACATTTTTAAATCATGAGCATTTTTGAATTCCTGAACAGTTTCATATTTGCAAATGCAAAATGTTCACAATTTTAAAAAACAGGAAATCCAACTTTTTCAAAACTGTGAACATAAGAGTAAAATGCATCATTAGTCTAAAATTATAGGAGGTGTGTCAGCTTAGTCATATAACTTCGAAACACATTTTTAGGTCCTAGAACTATTGGAGGTGTGTCAGATTGTTTCTATAACTACTAGAAGAACGCCCGTGCGTTGCAACGGGGTCACATTAACTTTAAAAGTTCAATATCAATTATGTTAATATTACATTGAATATTCTCATACATATTAAGTGACATCGACGACCTTTTTTACCATTAAATTCTCTCTCTCACACACACACATCCTCTCCCTCCCTCTTCCTCACTCTCTCCCCCCCTCTCCCTCACTCGGGAGGTGGGACGAAAATAAACCCGAAACGGAGACTACCAACTGAGACATTAGGAGTAGAGATCATTTAGTTGATAAGAATAAATAGAAAACAGTGTTAAAAAGGAGAAACAGATTAGAATACATTGAAAAACCAAAAGGACGATGTAAAAGGGGCTTCGCCCTGCCCCCCGGGCCTTGCCACCGAACCGGCTCAGCGGTCCAGTCCCCGCGCGGTCGTCTTCTCCTGTTCCCCGAGCCGCGTCGCTACTGAGACGGGCTCCCGCCCGACCACCTCGCTGGCATCGAAGGAGAATGGATAAGGGTGACGCCCTGCCTTCCCTACCCCATGGCCTCACTCCTCCTTGACGCCCCCTCCCAAATCCACTTCTCCTCCTCGCTCGCTCGATCCCGTCGATCTGGACGAAGTCAGACGCCACGGCCACCATGACCGAACCCGTCCACATGGCCACTGCCCTCCCTGCGGGCTAGGAGCTTGTCGAGGAGCTCCGAATGCCTTCGCTACTTCGTCTGCGCCAACGAGATCAAGTCCAGCACCCCCGCATCGACTTCGCTGCCGTCTTCCTCAACCTTGGGCCACCGCGACATTGCCGTTCGACCCGCACCGCCCCGAGCTCCCATGTCTTCCCCTAGGGCGCCATTGACACCGCCATGATCTCCTCTTGCCTTTCCCTTGTCTCCCCTCTCGTTTGCTCTCGTTAGGTATTTCGTCGTGGCCGAGAACCGTCGTCCACCATGGCCATTGCAGGGGTAGCCACCGAGCTCCTCGGATTGACCCCGTGGCACATGCCCGCTCCTATGCACGCCCATGCCCGAGCCTGCCGCTCTTCTTCCGCACCCGCGGGGCCACTCCCTCTCCATGCCCACGCCCGCTACACCGCGTCGGTCGCGCCCGCCGCTGCCGTCGCGGTCGCCGCAGCCACCGCACCACTATGCCCCGCGCGACACACACCCTGGTCACGCGCCACACTCTCGCTGGCTGCGCTCGCCCCGTCTGCTGCCCCCCTGCCTCGTGCCGCCTCCAGTCATGGCCATCTTCTGCCGGCCGCCCCCTCAGCCTCGCCTACTGCGTGTTGCTTCCTGCTGCTATGCGCTGCTCTACCGCTGGTACGCTGCTGCACCATGCCCTCGACACCGCCGTGGACAAATGTGGCGGAGGGATTGTTAATGGAGTACGAGAAGGAGGTGGCGGAGAAGGTGTGGAGAGTCAGGAGGTCTGGGGCAGTGTCACCTGGCTATGGTGGAGGTGTTTATCCGACAAGGAGCCGGAGTGGAAGGAGAGGTCACAATTGGAAAGAATCACAAAAAAAATCATAACCCGGAGATCTTAGTTCAAAAAAATGCTAATATCGATGGAAAACATAGAAAATGTTTGTTGTTATCAAGGAAAGGTAAAAATTTAGGAAAGTTAGGATTTTTGAACTGATTTCTATGCAAATGGGGGTTTATTGTTTGATAACGTGATATCAGTACCTGCCCTTTTTGTGACGTGTCTGATTAGGAAAGTTTGCAAATGTTAAGAAACTATTTATTGGGAGGAAAGTTGTGACGTGTCTGTTATTTGTTTCCTAAAACAAATTTCACTAATAAGTTAGGAAAGTTAGATTAAAATGTATTATTTGTTTCCTAAAAATCTGTTATTTGTTTCCTAAGACAAATTGAACCAATAAAAGGAATTAATTGATTTGCATAATTTAAGGAAGTTAGATTAAAATGTATTATTTATTTTCTGAAAATCTGTTATTTGTTTCCTAAAACAAATTGAACCAATAAAAGGAATCGATTGATTTAGATAAGTTAGGAAAGTTAGATTAAAATGTATTATTTGTTTCCTGAAAATCTGTTATTTGTTTCCTAAGACAAATTGAACCAATAAAAGAAATTGATTGATTTGCATAATTTAAGGAAGTTAGTTTAAAATGTATTATTTGTTTCCTGAAAATCTGTTATTTGTTTCTAAGACAAATTGAACCAATAAAAGGAATCGATTGATTTGCATAAGTTAGGAAAGTTAGATTAAAATGTATTATTTGTTTTCTGAAAATCTGTTATTTGTTTCCTAAGACAAATTGAACCAATAAAAGGAATCGATTGATTTGCATAATTTAAGGAAGTTAGATTAAAATAGCATAATTTAAGGAACTTGGAGGAGATCGAGGGGTGGGGCTGGCTAGGGGGTGGAGGTGGGACGAAAAAAACCGGACAAAAATAAACTGTACCAGGCTACCAAGTGCTCCATTAGGTAAACTGCAGTGCAAATAACTTGACTGCAATTTCCATTCAAGTATTCATTTGTAATTCTCCCTTTTTATTGCTATATGATATCTGATGCCTGATGCTTTTACCATATTAAAAGAACACATGCATTAGAAAAGAAATACGGTACCTTAGTACTTTTGTTCTTCTCTAGTGAGCAGGAGTCCTAGCATCTTCCTCCTGCGCATTTGTTGAAACAATCCTTTCATCATTGAAACTTCCGCAAAGCTAATAATACATGAGAACATGGCATGCGTGCCATCAGCACAAGCAGGATGTTGTCTTAGTAAGCATACATTTGTACATATAGTGTGCTGAAAATTGAAACCAGATTTTCACGCAAAATAAGTTTCCAAGGCATTCCTTTAATACTTTTAGTTCCTTATTTTGTTGCCCCTTGTTTCCATCTCTTCCAAATACAAAGATAGCAAGGAAGCCAATGCAAAACTGGGCCAGAGCATGAAAAGTGATGCCACATCTGGCATCGCAGTCTAGTGAGCCTCTGTTAGCACTTGATAAAATCAATTAGCAATAGCAACAATAACAGTGCACATGTATTAGCACTTAATATATAATCCCAACAAGAGGATCTGTTGTTGTAGAAGATGCAATGCACATTTGTCCAGCTTAATATATAATCAAATCACCAAAGAAGTACCTGTTTGTCTCACTTTATATTCTCAGAAGCTGAGACGGCTGGCTAGGATCAAGAAGCAGCAATGCAAGTGTCCCTCGCAGGTCATGTTTAACACTGAAGCAAAACAAATTTGCATTGGTGTAAAACTACAACTATTAGCTCTTTCACCTTGTCAGACAGTCCCTTCAATCCAAGAATATACAACATCTAGAAAAAATAAAACCAATGACATAATTAGTAAACAATTTCAGCGACAAAAGGATAAACAAATTGGATTTTTAAAACAAAACCTGCACCTGCACAAGTATATGTTATATTAACAAAAGTGCAGATCCCGTCCCACTCTTCACTTTTTGACAAAAAACTTCCGAATAGCAATCTTGGTGAGTGATCTCGACCGGGTTCGATCGTCATGGCGTGTCGTTCCTCCAGGAGTGGGTGCTGAGAGGAAGGATGGCAAACCTCCATTGTCAATCAGCCGGAGCTGCATCGTCATTTGGATCAGAGCATGGACGAAATTGAGATGGTAGAGGTTGAGGAATTTGTAGGACGTGAGGGTTTAGGGTGGGCATCACGAGAACTCACCCATATCTTGGGAGACGGCAGACCCGAGGTGCAGTCGTGTTCGTGCTTCAGGGGCTGCCACGTGCTGTCCTCGCCGCCATCGCCTGTCGATGCCACTTCAGCGCCACGAGCATGGGACTGAGGGACGAAGGAAAGAGAAGGGAAGGAAGCGAGCTAATGACGTACCTATGTTTGGTATGTAATACCCTCCATTAAGAGTAGATATTTTCTTAAAATCGGTTATTTTGTTTCCTAATTAATGTGATTGAGCAATTTAAGGTAAGGTTAATTAATTTAGATTTGATATTTAGAGATTGATCGTGATTGATTCTTTCACATAAAGATATTACTAAAAATAACTTGCACCAACATGGAAAGTTATGATCCGTTAAGATTTTTTTTCGTTGTGTGAGAGGGTGGCGCGAAACTAAACCAGTGGGGTGGGGGAGGGACGAAAAAAAACCAACGAAATAAAATGGTTGAAAGTGGTGGGACGAAAAAAAACCGTACGAGGCTACCAACTGTTCCATTAGGAGTAGAGATAACGACGGGAGTTTGGGCGTGTGCGGGACTCGATCGCGGGGTTTTTCTTGATTTTTCACGGCTGAGGGGGAGGTGGGAGGAAGTACCAAAGAAGTACCAAAAAAGACCGGGTGAGGTGGGACGCAAATAAAACCTGGAACGCGACCTACCAACTGAGACATTAGGAGTAGAGATAAAACTGCAGTTTTAATTCTAAAACTATTGGAGGTGTCTCAGTTTAGTCCTATAACTTTGAAACTGCAGGTCATTAGTGGCATGATGGCTTAAGCTCCGGTGAGGAGGGTAGACTGGTTATCTTTGCCTCAACCCACAACAGCAGAACGACACGTCACATAACGCCCAATTGCTACCCACATGTGGATGTTGTTGGGGTTGTGTCACTCTCGCCGACCTTTGCGCCAGCTTCGCGGTTTCTGTGCACTCCTTCGTGTTGTCCGACAACAGCGACAATTCCCCACCCATGGGCATGCTCATGCGCAAACAACAACCTACACGAACAACTCTACGACAAGGGTGTCAGAGCAACGACAATTTCATGAGAGAGAAAGACGTGTGATGGCCCGGCGGCCGCGCCGAGGGAGAAGGCCCTCCATGTGGACTAGCTTGGGGTCTCCCAGGAGGTCATGCCAAACCTCTCAGTGAGGTTGCACTGCAGCTCATGGCCACGTAGATGTTGGGCATGCAGGTTGCAGCACACCCTACAACGTTGAAGCGTATGAACCACTTTTGCGGAAGTAAACACATATAAAGGGATCATTCAAAAAAATGTGCCCTAGATGCTGGTCATGCAAGCTTAGGAGATGAGATGAACAAACTTACATAGTTTTGGGACCCAAACTGCAGCTTTGAAGTCATAGGACTGAAACGACAAACCTCCAATAATTTTAGGACCCAAAATAGCACTTTTGAAGTTATAGGACTAAACTGACACACCGTCAATAGTTTAACGACTTATGATACATTTTACTCCTTTTCAAATTCACATTTATGAATGCATAAAAATTTCAAACTCACATTTTTTTGAATCCGCTAACATTTAATGATTTTCCAAACATTTTTCCGAAGTCGAACATTTTTTGAATACGTGAACCCTTCTTCAAAACCACAGGAAAATTGAACTCAGAGACATTTTAAAAAAATCGTGAATATATTCTCAAATTCATGAACATTTTTTAATACATGATGATATATTTTTTTCAATCAGGACCACCTTTTGAATTTATGAAGATGTTTTGAAATCATAAGCATTTGATCAAATTTGCAAATTACAAAAATTTCACAAATGTTTAAAGAATATCTAGGAAATAAAAATATTCGCAAATACCTTTCAAAACCATGAACATTTTTTTGAGTACGCAAACCCTTTTTCAAAATCACAACAATTTTCTGAATCCCTAAATATTTTAGGATTTGCCAGACTATGTTTCAAAATCATATATATTTTTAAAATTAGCAAACATTTTCCTAAATCATGAACACTTTTTTAGATTTGTGAACTGAAAGAAAAAACTGGAAAAGACCAAAAGGAAAAAAGTATTCAAAATAGAAAAAGGAAAGAAAAGCTCAAGAAGGCCGAAAGGAGAAAATGGTCATGTAACTCAGACATACGTCAAAGATTTTTTTTTTGTCCTTTTAGAGAAATGTGCGTTTAAGAATGTAAATGCGAGCCATCGGACATTCAAAAAAATGTGAGCAAGCGAGAGTTGGCCCAGCCCAGTACCGACGCTAAACTTGCTCACCCTACATGATTACTCTTTTTTTATCATGCAAGTCGCGAAATAGGAACTCCCTGTTGGCGAACATAGCATGCAATTTTAAAAAAATTTCTATGCTCACGCAAGATCTATCTAGGAGAAACATAACAACAAGAGAGGGAGAGTGTGTCTACGTACCCTCGTAGACCGAAAGCGGAGGCGTTTGACAACGCGGTTGATGTAGTCAAACTTTTTCTAGCTTCGACCGAAAGTACCGAACGTATGGCACCTCCGAATTCTACACAAGTTGAGCTCGGTGACATTCCTCGCCCTCTTGATCCAGCAAGGTGTCGAGGAAGTAGATGAGTTCTGTCGATGGTGTGGTGATGGTGATGGTGAAATTATCCGCGCAGGGCTTCGCCTAAGCACCGCGACAATATGACCGGGGGTGTAAACTATGGAGGGGGGCGCCGCACACGGCTAACAGTTGATGTTGTGTGTTGTAGGCACC
>NC_041387.1:56583637-56637615 GCF_002162155.2 Triticum dicoccoides | reverse complement strand
CACACATATATATATATATATATATATATATATAGGTTGGAGGGGAGGAGAGGCATCCAAGGGGGCGCCCCAAGTAGGAGGAATCCTACTTGGGGTCCTCTCCCAATTCAGCCAACCCCCCTCTCCTATTCCTATTCGGAGTAGGAAAGGAAGAGGGGGAAGGGGGGATCCTATTCCGTTTTTCCTTTCCTCCCTTCCCTTTCCTTCTCCAATTTTTCCAACCCATATGGGTGGTGGGGGGGCGCATCAGCCCCTTTGTGGTTGATGTGTTTCCCCTCTTGGCCCATGAGGCCCATATCTTTTGCCGGGGGTGCCCGGAACCCCTTTTGGTGACTCGATAAGTACCCGGTGCTTCCCGAAACACTTTTGGTGTCCGAATACTTGTTGGGGAACGTGGTAATTTCGAAAAAGAAATCCTACAATCACGCAAGATCTATCTAGGTGATGCATAGCAATGAGAGGGGAGAGTGTGTCCACGTACCCTCGTAGACCGAAAGCGGAAGCGTTTCAATAACGCGGTTGATGTAGTCGGACTTCTTTGCGATCCAACCGATCAACCACCGAACGTACGACACCTCCGCGTTCAGCACATGTTCAGCTCGATGACGTCCCTCGTGCTCTTGATCCAGTTAAGGACAAGGGTGAGTTCCGTTAGCATGACGGCATGGTGACGGTGATGATGATGTTACCAGTGCAGGGTTTCGCCTAAGCACTACGATGGTATGATCGAGGTGTCTAACTGTGGTGGGGGGCACCGCAGACAGTTGGGAGAGAAACTTGTGTGTTCTAGGGTGCCCCCTGCCCCTGTATATAAAGGAGCAAGGGAGAAGGCCGGCCGGCCCCTAGGGCACGCCCCAAGAGGGGATTCCTACTAGGACTACTAGTCCTAGTAGGATTCCACGAAGAGGGAGAGAGGGGAAAGGAAGGAGAGGGAGAGGGAGTAGGAAAGAGGGGTGCCACCCCCTTCCCTAGTCCAATTCGGACCCAAGGGGGAGGGGGCGAGCGGTCTGCCCTGGCCACCCCACTCTCTCTCCACTAAGGCCCAATGTTGCCCATTAGTTCCTCGGGGTGGGGGGGGGGTCCGGTAACCCCTCCGGCACTCCAATTTTATCTGAAACTTTCTGGAACACTTCTGGTGTCCGAATATAGCCATCCAATATATCAATCTCTATGTCTCAACCATTTCGAGACTCCTTGTCACGTCCGTGATCTCATCCGGGATTCCGAACAAACTTCGGTCATCAAAAACACATAACTCATAATACATATTGTCATCGAACATTAAGCGTGCGGACCCTACGGGGTCGAGAACTATGTAGACATGACCGAGACACATCTCTGGTCAACAACCAATAGCGGAACCTGGATGCTCATATTGGATCCTACATATTGTATGAAGATCTTTATCGGTCAAACCGCATAACAACATACATTGTTCCCTTTGTGACCGGTGTGTTACTTGCCTGAGATTCGATCGTCGGTATCATCATACCTAGTTCAATCTCGTTACCGGCAAGTATCTTTACTTGTTCCGTAATACTTCATCCCACAACTAACTCATTAGTCACATTGCTTGCAAGGCTTATAGTGATGAGCATTACCGAGAGGGCCCAGAGATACTCTCTGAAACATGGAGTGACAAATCCTAATCTCGATCTATGCCAACCCAACAAACACCTTCAGAGACACCTGTAGAGCACCTTTATAATCACCCATTTACGTTGTGACGTTTGGTAGCACACAAAGTGTTCCTCCGGTATTCAGGAGTTGCATAATCTCATAGTCTGAGGAACATGTATAAGTCATGAAGAAAGAAGTAGCAATGAAACTGTAATGATCATAATGTCAAGCTAATGGATGGGTCATGTCCATCACATCATTCTCCTAATGATGTGATCCCGTTCATCAAATGACAACACATGTCCATGGTTAGGAAACTTAACCATCCTTGATTAACGAGCTAGTCAAGTAGAGGCATACTAGGGACATTATATTTTGTCTATGTATTCACACATGTACTAAGTTTCCGGTTAATACAATTCTAGCATGAATAGTAAACATTTATCATGAAATAAGGAAATAAATAATAAATTTATTATTGCCTCTAGGGCATATTTCCTTCAGTCTCCCACTTGCACTAGAGTCAACAATCTAGATTACAAAGTAATGATTCTAACACCCATGGAGTTTTGTGCTGATCATGTTTTGCTCGTGGAAGAGGCTTAGTCAACGGGTCTGCAACATTCAGATTCGTATGTATCTTGCAAGTCTCTATGTCCCCTTCCTACACTTGATGATGGATGGAATTGAAGCATCTCTTGATGTGCTTGGTTCTCTTGTGAAATCTGGATTCCTTTGCCAAGGCAATTGCACCAATATTGTCACAATAGATTTTCATTGGACCCGATGCACTAGGTATGACACCTAGATCGGATATGAACTCCTTCATCCAAACTCCTTCATTTGCTACTTTGGAAGCAGCAATGTACTCCGCTTCACACGTAGATCCCGCCACGACGCTCTGATTGGAACTACACCAACTGACAGCTCCTCCATTCAACATACCCGGATTGTGACTTAGAGTCATCCGGATCAGTGTCAAATCTTGCATCGACGTAACCATTTATGGCGAGCTCTTTGTCACCTCCATAAATGAGAAACATATCCTTAGTCCTTTTCAGGTATTTCAGGATGTTCTTGACCGTTGTCTAGTGCTCCACTCCGGGATTACTTTGGTACCTCCCTACTATACTTATAGCAAGGCTCACATCAGGTATGGTACACAACATTGCATACATGATAGAACCTATGGCTGAAGCATAGGGATGACTTTCGTTTTCTCTCTATTTTCTGCAGTGGTCGGGCATTGAGTCTGACTCAACTTCATACCTTATAACACAGGCAAGAACCCTTTATTTGACTGATCCATTTTGAACTTCTTCAAAACTTTATCAAGGTATGTGCTTTGTGAAAGTCCAATTAAGAGTCTTGATCTATCACTATAGATCTTGATGCCAAATATGTAAGCAGCTTCACCAAGGTCTTTCATTGAAAAACTCTTATTTAGGTATCCCTTTATGCTATCCAAAATTTTTATATCATTTCCAACCAACAATATGTCATCCACATATAATATTAGAAATTCTACAAAGCTCCCACTCACTTTCTTGTAAATACAGGCTTCTCCAAAAGTCTGTATAAAAGCATATGCTTTGATCACACTATCAAAGCATTTATTTCAACTCCGAGAGGCTTGCACCAGTCCATAAATGGATCGTTGGAGCTTGCGCACTTTGTTAGCACCCTTTGGATTGACAAAACCTTCTGGTTGCATCATATACAACCCTTCTTCCAAAAATCCATTCGGGGATGCAGTTTTGACATCATCTGCCAAATTTCATAATCATAAAATGCGGCAATTGCTAACATGATTCAGACAGACTTAAACATCGCTAGTGGTAAGAAAGTCTCATCGTAGTCAACTCCGTGAACTTGTCGAAAACCTTTCGCAACAAGTCGAGCTTTGTAGACAGTAACATTACCGTTAGTGTCGGTCTTTTTCTTGAAGATCCATTTATTTTCTATGGCTTGCCGATCATCGGGCAAGTCCACCAAAGTCCACACTTTGTTCTCATACATGGATGCCATCTCAGATTTCATGGCCTCAAGCCATTTCTCAGAATCTGGGCTCATCATCGCTTCCTCATAGTTTGTAGGTTCACCATGGTCTAGTAACATGACTTCCAGAATAGGATTACTATACCACTCTGGTGCGGATCTCACTCTGGAAGACCTACGAGGTTCGGTAGTAACTTGATCTGAAGTTTCATGATCATCATCATTAGCTTTCACACTAATTGGTGTATGTATCACTGGACCTGATTTCTATGATTAACTACTTTCCAATAAGGGAGAAGGTACAATTACCTCATCAAGTTCTACTTTCCTCCCACTCACTTCTTTCGAAAGAAACACCTTCTCTAGAAAGGATCCATTCTTAGCAACAAATATCTTGCCTTCAGATCTGTGATAGAAGGTGTACCCAACAGTCTCCTTTGGGTATCCTATGAAGACGCACTTCTCGGATTTGGGTCCATGCTTATCAGGTTGAAGCTTTTTCACATAAGCATCGTAGCCCCAAACTTTAAGAAATGACAACTTTGGTTTCTTGCCAAACCACAATTCATAAGGCGTCGTCTCAACCGATTTTGATGGTGCCCTATTTAAAGTGAATGCAGCCGTCTCTAAACCATAACCCCAAAACGATAGCGGTAAATTAGTAACAGACATCATAGATCACACCATATCCAATAAAGTACGGTTACAACGTTCGGACACACCATTTCGCTGTGGTGTTCCAGGTGGTGTAACCTGTGAAACTATTCCACAATGTTTCAAATGAAGACCAAACTCGTAACTCAAATATTCACCTCCACGATCAGATCGTAGAAACTTTATTTTCTTGTTATGGTGATTTTCCACTTCACTCTGAAATTCTTTGAACTTTTCAAATGTTTCATACTTATGCTTCATTAAGTAGATATAACCATATCTGCTCAAATCATCTGTGATGGTAAGAAAATAACGATACCCGCCATGAGCCTCAACACTCATTGGACCGCATACATCTATATGTATTATTTCCAACAAGTTAGTAGCTCGTTCCATTGTTCCGGAGAACAGAGTTTTAGTCATCTTGCCCATGAGGCACGGTTCGCAAGCACCAAATCAATCATAATCAAGTGATTCCAAAAGTCCATCAATATGGAGTTTCTTCATGCGCTTTACACCGATATGACCCAAACGGCAGTGCCACAAATAAGTTGCACTATCATTATCAACTTTTCATCTTTTGGCTTCAATATTATGAACATGTGTATCATCATGACCGAGATTCAACAAAAATAGACCACTCAGCAAGTGTGCATGACCATAAAAGATATTACTCATATAAATATAACAACCATTATTCTCTGATTTAAATGAATAACCGTCTCGCATCAAACAAGATCTAGATATAATGTTCATGCTCAACGCTGGCACCAAATAACATTTATTCAGGTCTAAAACTAATCCTGAAGGTAGATGTAGAGGTAGCATGCCGACGGCGATCACAACGACTTTGGAACCATTTCCCATGCGCATCGTCACCTCGTCCTTAGCCAATCTTCGTTTAATCTGTAGCCCATGTTTCGAGTTGCAAATATGAGCAACAGAACCAGTATCAAATACCTAGGCGCTACTACGAGCATTAGTAAGGTACACATCAATAACATGTGTATCAAATATACCTTTCACTTTTCCATCCTTCTTATACGCCAAATACTTGGGGCAGTTCCGCTTCCAGTGACCAGTCCCTTTGTAGCAGAAGCACTCAGTTTCAGGCTTAGGTCCAGACTTGGGTTTCTTCTCTTGAGCAGCAACTTTCTTGCCGTTCTTCTTGAAGTTAGCCTTCTTCCCTTTGCCCCTTTTCTTGAAACTAGTGGTCTTGTTGAGCATCAACACTTGATGCTCCTTTTTGATTTCTACCTCCGTAGCTTTAGCATCGCGAAGAGCTCAGGAATAGTCTTGTTCATCCCTTGCATATTATAGTTCATCATGAAGCCTTTATAGCTTGGTGGCAGTGATTGAAGAACTTTGTCAATAACACTATCATCAGAAAGATTAACTCCAGCTGAGTCAAGTGGTTATGGTACCCAGACATTCTGAGTATGTGTTCACTGACAGAACTATTCTCCTCCATTTTGCAGCTGTAGAACTTGTTGGAGAATTCATATCTCTCAACTCGGGCATTTGTTTGAAATATTAACTTCAACTCTTGGAACATTGCATATACTCCATGATGTTTAAAACGTCTTTGAAGTCCCGATTCTAAGCCGTAAAGCATGGCACACTAAACTATCAAGTAGTCATCAGCTTTGCTCTGCCAGACGTTCTTAACGTCATCAGTAGCATTTGCAGCAGGCCTGGCACCCAACAGTGCTTCCAGGACGTAATTCTTCTGTGCAGCAATGAGGATAATCCTCAAGTTTTATGGACCCAATCCGTGTAGTTGTTGCCATCATCTTTCAACTTAGCTTTCTCTAGGAATGCATTAAAATTCAAAGGAACGGTAACACGGGCCATTGATCTACAATAACATAGACATGCAAAATAACTATCATGACTAAGTTCATGATAAATTAAAGTTCAATTAATCATATTACATAAGAACTCACACTTAGATAGACATCCCTCTAGTCATCTAAATGATCAAGTGGTCCAAAAAAACTAAACCATGTCTGATCCTCACGTGAGATGGAGTAGTTTTCAATGGTGAACCTCACTATGTTGATCATATCTACTATATGATTCACGTTCGACCTTTCGGTCTTAGTGTTCCGAGGCCATATCTGCATATGCTAGGCTCATCAAGTTTAACCTGAGTATTTTGCATGTGCAAAACTGGCTTGCACCCATTGTATGTGAACATAGAGCTTGTCACACCCGATCATTGCTACCTCTTGAGCTTGCATTGGTTTTTCCCTTGAAGAGGAAAGGGTGATGCAGCAAAGTAGCGTAAGTATTTCCCTCAATTTTGAGAACCAAGGTATCAATCTAGAAGGAGATAACACACAAGTCACCTAGTACCTGCACAAACAATCAAGAACCTTGCAACCAACGTGATAAAGGGATTGTCAATCCCTTCACGGTCACTCGCAAAAGTGAGATCTAATAAAAATAGTAAAGTAAATATTTTTGGTATTTTTGTTGTATAGGTTGGAAAGTAAAGATTGCAAAATACTAAACGAGATGCGATATAATGGAAAAGAAATGTAATATAATAAGAAAGAGACCCGAGGGTGATAGGTTTCACTAGTGGCTTCTCTCGAGATAGCATGTATTACAGTGGGTGAACAAATTACTGCCGAGCAATTGATAGAAAAGCGCATAGTTATGAAGATATCTAAGGCAATGATCATGGACATAGGCATCACGTCCGTGTCAAGTAGACCGGAACAATTCTGCATCTACTACTATTACTCCACACATCGACCGCTGCCCAGCATGCATCTAGAGTATTAAGTTCATAAGAACGGAGTAACGCATTAAGCAAGATGACATGATGTAGAGGAATAAACTCAGCAATATGATATAAACCCCATCTTTTTATCCTCGATGGCAATAATACAGTACGTGCCTTGCTGCCCCTACTGTCACTGGGAAAGGACACCGCAAGATTGAACCCAAAGCTAAGCAATTCTCCCATTGCAACAAAGATCAATCTAGTAGGCCAAACTAAACCAATAATTTGAAGAGACTTGCAAAGATATCAAATCATGCATGTAAGAATTCAGAGAAGAACCAAATAATATTCATAGATAATCTGATCATAAATCCACAATTCATCTGATCTCGACAAACACACTGCAAAAGAATATTACATCGAATAGATCTCCAAGAACATCAAGGAGAACTTTGTATTGAGAATCAAAGAGAGATAAGAAGCCATCTAGCTAATAACTATGGACCCGAAGGTCTGTGGTAAACTACTCATGCTTCATTGGAGAGGCAAGGGTGTTGATGTAGAAGCCCTTCGTGATCAATTCCCCCTTCGGCAGGATGCCAGAAATGGCCCCAAGATGGGATCTCACGGGTACAAAAGGTTGCAGCGGTGAAGAAGTGGTTTCGTGGCTCCCCCTGATGTTTCTAGGGTATAAGAGTACATATAGGCGAAAGAAGTGCGTCGGTGGGGCTACGAGGGTCCCACAAGGGTGTGGGCACGCCTACCCCTCTGGGCGCGCCCTCCTGCCTCTTGGACGCCTCGTGGCGTTTCTGACTTCAACTCCATGTCTTCTGGATTGCTTTCGGTCCAAGAAAGATCACCGTGGAGGTTTCATTCCGTTTGGACTCCGTTTGGTATTCCTTTTCTGCAAAACTCTAAAATAGGCAAAAAAACAGAAACTGGCACTAGGCCTTCGGTTAATAGGTTAGTCCCAAAAATAATATAAAATAGCATATTAAATCCCATTAAACATCTAAAACAGGTAATATAATAGCATGGAACAATAAAAAATTATAGATAAGTTGGAGACGTATCAAGCATCCCCAAGCTTAATTCCTGCTCGTCCTCAAGTAGGTAAATGATAAAAACAGAATTTTTGATGTGGAATGCTACCTAGCATATTTATCAATGTAATTTTATTTATTGTGTCATGAATGTTCAGATCCGAAAGATTCAAGACAAAAGTTTAATATTAACATAAAAATAATAATACTTCAAGCATACTGACAAAGCAACATCCCTACAAAATCATATAGTTTGGCTATGCTCCATCTTCGTCACTCAAAATATCCAAATCATCCACAACCCTGGTTTCAGCCAAACAATTGTTTCATACTTTAGTATTCTCAAACTTTTTCAACTTTCACGCAATACATGAGCGTGAGCCATGGACATAGCACTATAGGTGGAATAGAGTGGTGGTTGCGGAGAAGACAAAAATAAGGAGATAGTCTCACATCAACTAGGTGTATCAACGGGCTATGGAGATGCCCATCAATAGATATCAATGTGAGTGAGTAGGGATTGCCATGCAACGGATGCAGTAGAGCTATAAATGTATGAAAGCTGAAAAAGAAACTAAGTGGGTGTGCATCCAACTTGCTTGCTCATGAAGACCTAGGGCATTTGAGGAAGCCCATCGTTGGAATGTACAAGACAAGTTCTATAATGAAAAATTCCCACTAGTATATGAAAGTGACAAAATGAGAGACTCTCTATCATGAAGATCATGGTGCTACTTTGAAGCACAAGTGTGGAAAAAGGATAGTAGCATTCTCCCTTCTCTCTTTTTTTATTTATTTTTTTGGCTTCTTTGGCCTCTTTTTTTTCATTGGCTTCTTTGGCCTCTTTTTTATTTCCTCACACGGGACAATGCTCTAATAATGATCATGACACTTCTATTTATTTACAGCTCAAGGATTACAACTCGATACTTAGAGCAAAATATGACTCTATATGAATGCCTCTGGCGGTGCACCAGGATGTGCAATGATTCAAGAGTGACATGTATGAAAGAATTATGAAAGGTGGCTTTGCCACAAATACGATGTCAACTACATGATCATGCAAAGCAATATGACAATGATGAAGCGTGTCATAATAAACGGAACGGTGTAAAGTTGCATGGCAATATATCTCGGAATGGCTATGGAAATGCCATAATAGGTAGGTATGGTGGCTGTTTTGAGGAAGGTAAATTGTGGGTTTATGGTACCGGAGAAAGTTGCGCGGTACTAGAGAGGCTAGCAATGGTGGAAGGATGAGAGTGCGTATAATCCATGGACTCAACATTAGTCATAAAGAACTCACATACTTATTGCAAAAATCTACAAGTCATCAAAACCAAGCACTACATGCATGCTCCTAGTGGAAGGGTTGGTAGGATTTAACCATCGCGCAATCCCGACCTCCACACATAAGGAAGACAATCAAAGAAACACCTCATGCTTCAAATTTGTTACACAACGGTTACCATACGTGCATGCTACGGGACTTACAAACCTCAACACAAGTATTTCTCAAATTCACAATTACTCTACTAGCATGACTCTAATTCACCATCCTCATATCTCAAAACAATCATCAAGAATCAAACTTCTCATAGTACTCAACGCACTTTTTATGAAAGTTTTTATTATACCCATCTTGGATGCCTATCATATTAGGACTAAATTTATAACCAAAGAAAATTATCATGATGTTCTAAAAGACTCTCAAAATAATATAAGTGAAGCATGAGAGATAAAAAATTTCTATAAAATAAAACCACCGCCGCGCTCTAAAAAGATATAAGTGAAGCACTAGAGCAATATTGTCTGCTCAAAAGATATAAGTGAAGCACATAGAGTATTCTAATAAATTCTGATTCATGCGTGTCTCTCCCCAAAAGGTGTGTACAGCAAGGATGATTGTGGTGAACTAAAAAGCAAAGACTCAAATCATACAAGACACTTCAAGCAAAACACATATCCATGTGGTGAATAAAAATATAGCCTCAAGTAAAGTTACTGATAGACACAGACGAAAGAGGGGATGCCTTCCGGGGCATCCCCAAGCTTAGGCTCTTGGTTGTCCTTAAATTTTACCTTGGGGTGCCTTGGGCATCCCCAATCTTAGGCTCTTTCCACTCCTTATTCTAAAATCCATCAAATCTTTACCCAAAACTTGAAAACTTCACAACAGAAAACTTCAACAGAAAACCTCATGAGCTCCGTTAGTATAAGAAAGGGACAATTCCATTTATCCCCCTAACTTGAACCCACACCTGGCATTTACCCCTAATTTTCGAGTATGCTCAAAAATACCCCTCTTCCGTCTAGTACCGTTATAGGAATGCCCTTCCGTGCCGTTTCCGTCAGGTCAAAGGGCTTTGACCGTCTCCATGGCGTTTCTTGGACAATTATACCCCTCCTTACAAGTGGGGCCAATCAGTAAAAAAAATTGAGGCCCACCATACCGGTTCGCCCTCCTTCAACCTCTCGACGCACACGAAATGGAAGAGAGGAGCTCGGGCTCCGGCCATCGCCGGAGAATCGCGGCCATGGAGCGCTCCTAGAGGACCATAGAGAGACCACGAGTTTCTGCCGCACCCTACAGAGATGAGCCATGCGCCCTGGGGCCTAGGGAGGCATCGCCCTGCTCAACAGATGCGCGGTCATGGCGGGGCGCTGTTGGGGTCCACGCCATGGCCAACCATTTGGAGAGGGATAATGCTTCTCCACGATGAGGGATGTGCTCTGGCGGAAGGAATCGAAGAGGGGAGGCCCCAAGGCTCGGCATCGACGGCGCACTTCTTCTCTTCCCCAACTCCGTCGGCGCCGTCTTTCGTGCGTGTGGCAAACGGACTCCTAGAGCTCCAAAATTGCGTCCATGATCTTCGCCATAGTCTAATTTGTCTTCTCTCTGAAGGGATTGGCCCGTGATAGCCCTAATCGCTGGCGCCCCTTTCCTTCTTCCTCGGCTCCGGTCCACCGCCGCCGCGGTCGATCTCCGGCCATGGTGAGCCCCCGGTCTCTACGCAATATTTCTTGCGTGCCTTGGGGTTTCCTGAAGTCATTCTTGTCGTTTATTTGGAGCCGCACGACCCTGAGCACGTCTTCCTGCAAGCTCCAAGCTCCGTCGCCCACTGCCCTCGTTGCCGCTGCTCGAGCTCACGGATGCCCGTCCCCCCGACCACCCCACGCTCTTCGTCCACCTATGTTCACTCTGGATTCGCGCCAGCAGCCTAGCAGGACCACTCTGCAGCACCTAGACCGCCGGCATCCTCGTGTACGTCGCCACCGTGCCTTCGTGCACGCGCCGGTGTTTAACCACGATTGTTAAAAACTTGTTTAATTAGCCTAACCCTCTCTGTTAATTATTACACTGGCCCATGGGCCCCCTAGTAACCAAAACAGATAATAAATATCTTAAAAAGACAATGGCATGTGGGCCCCCAACTCTAATTTGACTAGTCCCTGTTGATAGGTCTTTTTTTTCTACTGATTGGCCCCACTTGTAAGGAGGGGTATAATTGTCCAAGAAACGTCATGGAGACGGTCAAAGCCCTTTGACCTAACGGAAACGGCACGGAAGGGCATTCCTATAACGGTACTAGACGGAAGAGGGGTATTTTTGAGCATACTCGAAAATTAGGGGCAAATGCCAGGTGTGGGTTCAAGTTAGGGGGAGAAATGGAATTGTCCCTATAAGAAAATAAACCACCGCTTTAAGGTACTGTAATGAACTCATTATTTATTTATATTTCTGTTAAACCTACTGTATTCCAAATTCTCTATGGTTCATACCCCCCGATACTACTCATAGATTCATCAAAATAAGCAAACAACACACGAAAAACAGAATCTGTCAAAAACAGAACAGTGTGTAGCAATCTGTAACTTTCAAATACTTATGTAACTCTAAAAATTCTTAAATAAATTGGTGGACGTGAGTAATTACTCTATTAACGATCTTCAAAAATAATCAACCTAAAATCACCCTTCAGTAAAAAATTACAGCTATTTTCGTGAGCACAAAAGTTTCTGTTTTTTACAGCAAGATCGCAAGGACTTCACCCAAGTCTTCCTAAAGATTCTACTTGGCACAAACACTAATTAAAACATAAAAGCACATCTAAACAGAGGGTAGATGAACTATTTATTACTAAACAGGAGCTAAAAGCAAAGAACAATAATAAAATTGGGTTGCCTCCCAACAAGTGCTATCGTTTAACGCCCCTAGCTAGGCATAAAAACACGAATAGATCTAGGTCTTGCTATAATAATGATAGGGCAAATCGCGAAAACTCATCTCATACTCCCTACGTTCAGCAGCAAGTTTTCTTTATGGCAAGCAAAAGTAATCAAACGGGCTAAATTTAATGGGGAAAAACTCCCCAAGATCAAGCTCCAGAGGAATTGGTTCCTCCTTTGGCCCCTCGTATTGCACAACCAATTCATCATTATAAGCATTCTTTTTGCAAAAAGTGATAAGACTTTGTTCAAGAGGAAAACCTAACCCATTGTTCTGAATAGCAAAATTATCATTAAGTTCAGAAATCCTATCAACTAGAACATCGGTAGGAACCTTTTTTCTAAGATTTTCATTATAAGCAAAATGATCTAAAGATCGTAGACACATTATGTCTTCTTGATTAAAAATAATTGCTTCTATGGGAGGACGACCAACATCCACCCTATAATGTGCAAAAATTTCATTGGCCTCTTTTATTATAAATCTGAACTCATGTGCTAGAAAGATGGTAGCTGCTCGCTTAACGGAAGAATGCTCAATGTTGGAAAACTCTAGAAAAATCCTTTGTATGCAAGGATGCATGTGGATAAATTGTCTTTCAAGTTCAACTACGAGCAAAGATATAGCATCTGCGAGACTACTAGTTCTATGAAGAATAGACCCACCCATGGTGGGCAAAGCACCGAGACAAGTATAGAAATCTTGAATAACTCCTTTCCCAATAATATTACCATTACCAATCCGGAACTTTTTAGTATGTAAAATAGTAGGTTCTTCATGAGGATTCAAAAGCATCAAAGTTTCCCCCATCGTTACTACTATCTTTTTCAATGATAACCCCCCCAGTTTCAGACATGATCGCAACAAACCATACTAACGAACGAACACACAAGAGGCAAGCGAAAATAGATGAATAGAAGAGGGGCAAAGAAAAGGTAAAGGTTTTCAAAAATCGTTTTAGAAGTGGGGGAGAGGAAAACGAGAGGCGAATGGCAAATAATATAATGCGAGGGAGAAGATTTTAGGATGGGTACTTGGTATGTCTTGACTTGGCATAGATCTCCCCGGCAACGGCGCTAGAAATCCTTCTTGCTACCTCTTGAGCTTGCGGTTTTTCCCTTGAAGAGGAAAGGGTGATGCAGCAAAGTAGTGTAAGTATTTCCCTCAGTTTTGAGAACCAAGGTATCAATCCAGTAGGAGACAACACACAAGTCACCTAGTATCTGGACAAACAATCAAGAACCTTGCAACCAACGTGATAAAGGGGTTCTCAATCCCTTCATGGTCACTCGCAAAAGTGAGATCTAATTAAAATAGTAAAGTAAATATTTTTGGTATTTTTGTTGTATTGATTGGAAAGTAAAGATTGCAAAATAGTAAATGAGATGTGATATAATGGAAAAGAAATGTAATATAATAAGAAAGAGACCTGGGGATCATAGGTTTCACTAGTGGCTTCTCTCGAGATAACATGTATTACGGTGGGTGAACAAATTACTGTCGAGCAATTGATAGAAAAGCGCATAGTTATGAAGATATCTAAGGCAATGATCATGAACATAGGCATCACGTCTGGGTCGAGTAGACCAAAACGATTCTGCATCTACTACTATTACTCCACACATCGACCGCTATCCAGCATGCATCTAGAGTATTAAGTTCATAAGAACGGAGTAACGCATTAAGCAACATGACATGATGTAGAGGGATAAACTCAAGAAATATGATATAAATCCCATCTTTTTATCCTCGATGACAACAATACATTGCCTTGCTGCCCCTACTGTCACTGGGAAAGGACACCGCAAGATTGAACCCAAAGCTAAGCACTTCTCCCGTTGCAAGAAAGATCAATCTAGTAGGCCAAACTAAACCGATAATTTGAAGAGACTTGCAAAGATATCAAATCATGCATATAAGAATTCAGAGAAGAACCAAATAATATTCATAGATAATCTGATAATAAATCCACAATTCGTCAGATCTCGATAAACACACCGCAAAAGAATATTACATCGAATAGATCTCCAAGAACATCAAGGAGAACTTTGTATTGAGAATCAAAGAGAGAGAAGAAGCCATCTAGCTAATGACTATAGACCTGAAGGTCTATGGTAAAATACTCACGCCTCATCGGAGAGGCAATGGTGTTGATGTAGAAGCCCTCCGTGATCGATTCCCCCTCCAGCAGGACGCCAGAAAAGTCCTCAAGATGGAATCTCACAGGTACAGAAGGTTGCGGCGGTGGAAACGTGGTTTTGTGGCTCCCCCTGATGTTTCTAGGGTATAATAGGATATATATATAGTTGAAAGAAGTACGTCGGTGGAGATATGAGGGGCCCACGAGGGTAGGGGCGCGACGTACCCCCTTGGGCACGCCCTCCTGCCTCGTGGCGTTTCTGGCTTCAACTCCAAGTCTTCTGGATTGCTTTCAGTCCAAGAAAGATCATCGCGGAGGTTTCATTCCATTTGGACTCCGTTTGGTATTCCTTTTCTACAAAACTCTAAAATAGGCAAAAAATAGAAACTGACACTGGGCCTCTGGTTAATAGGTTAGTCCCAAAAATAATATAAAAGAGCATATTAAAGCCCATTAAACATCCAAAACAGATAATATAATAGCATGGAACAATCAAAAATTATAGATATGTTGGAGACGTATCAATCATCATGTGGTGTCTCGGCACGATGAACTCTAGCAACTGTGCCTACTCAGGGAGAACACTTGTACCTTGAAATTTAGTAAGGGATCATCTTATAATGCTGTCGCCGTACTAAGCAAAATAAGATGCATAAAATATAAACATCACATGCAATCAAAATATGTGGCATGATATGCCATCATCATCTTGTGCTCATGATCTCCATCACCGAAGCATCGTAATATGATCTCCATCGTCACCAGCGTGACACCTTGATCTCCATCGTAGCATCATTGTCGTCTCGCCAACTATTGCTTCTACGACCATCGCTACCGCTTAGTGATAAAGTAAAACAATTACATGGCGATTGCATTGCATACAATAAAGTGACAACCATATGGCTCCTGCCAGTTGCCGATAACTCTGTTACAAAACATGATCATCTGATACAAAAATTTATATCACATCATGTCTTAACCATATCACTGTTGGAAAAATGCCCTAGAGGCAATAATAAATTGATTATTATTATATTTCCTTGTTCATGATAATCGTTTATTATCCATGCTAGAATTGTATTGATAGGAAACTCAGATACATGTGTGGATACATAGACAACACCATGTCCCTAGTAAGCCTCTAGTTGACTAGCTCGTTAATCAATAGATGGTTACGGTTTCCTGACCATGGACATTGGATGTCGTTGATAACGGGATCACATCATTAGGAGAATGATGTGATGGACAAGACCCAATCCTAAGCCTAGCACAAGATCATGTAGTTCGTATGCTAAAGCTTTTCTAATGTCAAGTATCATTTCCTTAGACCATGAGATTGTGCAACTCCCGGATACCGTAGGAGTGCTTTGGGTGTGCCAAACGTCACAACGTAACTGGGTGGCTATAAAGGTACACTACGGGTATCTCTGAAAGTGTCTATTGGGTTGGCACGAATCGAGATTGGGATTTGTCACTCCGTGTAAATGGAGAGGTATCTCTGGGCCCACTCGGTAGGACATCATCATAATGTGCACAATGTGACCAAGGGGTTGATCACGGGATGATGTGTTACGGAACGAGTAAAGAGACTTGCCGGTAACGAGATTGAACAAGGTATCGGTATACCGACGATCGAATCTCGGGCAAGTACCATACCGCTAGACAAAGGGAATTGTATACGGGATCGATTGAGTCCTTGACATCGTGGTTCATCCGATGAGATCATCGTGGAACATGTGGGAGCCAACATGGGTATCCAGATCCCGCTGTTGGTTATTGACCGGAGAACATCTCGGTCATGTCTGCATGTCTCCCGAACCCGTAGGGTCTACACACTTAAGGTTCGATGACGCTAGGGTTATAAAGGAAGCTTGTATGTGGTTACCGAATGTTGTTCAGAGTCCCGGATGAGATCCCGGACGTCACGAGGAGTTCCGGAATGGTCCGGAGGTAAATATTTATATATATGAAGTCCTGTTTCGGCCATTGGGACAAGTTTCGGGGTCATCGGTATTGTACCGGGACCACCGGAAGGGTCCCGGGGGCCCACCGGGTGGGGCCACCTGCCCCGGGGGGCCACATGGGCTGTAGGGGGTGCGCCTTGGCCTACATGGGCCAAGGGCACCAGCCCCTAGAGGCCCATGCGCCAAGATATAGGAAAAAGGGGAGAGTCCTAAAAGGGGAAGGCACCTCCGAGGTGCCTTGGGGAGGATGGACTCCTCCCCCCCCTCTTAGCCGCACCCCTTCCTTGGAGGAAGGGGCAAGGCTGCGCCTCTCCCCTCTCCCCTGCCCCTATATATAGTGGAGGGGAGGGAGGGCATCCATACCTGAGCCCTTGGCGCCTCCCTCCCTCCCGTGACACCTCCTCCTCTCCCGTAGGTGCTTGGCGAAGCCCTGCAGGATTGCCACGCTCCTCCATCACCACCACGCCGTTGTGCTGCTGCTGGATGGAGTCTTCCTCAACCTCTCCCTCTCTCCTTGCTGGATCAAGGCGTGGGAGACATCGTCGAGCTGTACGTGTGTTGAACGCGGAGGTGCCGTCCGTTCGGCACTAGGATCATCGGTGATCTGAATCACGACGAGTACGACTCCATCAACTCCGTTCACTTGAACGCTTCCGCTTAGCGATCTACAAGGGTATGTAGATGCACTCTCCTTCCCCTCGTTGCTAGTCTCTCCATAGATAGATCTTGGTGACACGTAGGAAAATTTTGAATTTATGCTATGTTCACCAACAGTGGCATCATGAGCTAGGTCTATTGCGTAGATTCTTTGCACGAGTAGAACACAAAGTAGTTGTGGGCGTCGATATTGTTCAATATGCTTGCCGTTACTAGTCTTATCTTGATTCGGCGGCATCGTGGGATGAAGCGGCCCGGACCAACCTTACACGTACGCTTACGTGAGACCGGTTCCACCGACAAACATGCACTAGTTGCATAAGGTGGCTGGCGGGTGTCTGTCTCTCCCACTTTAGTCGGATCGGATTCGATGAAAAGGGTCCTTATGAAGGGTAAATAGCAATTGGCATATCACGTTGTGGTTCATGCGTAGGTAAGAAACGTTCTTGCTAGAAACCCATAGCAGCCACGTAAAACATGCAAACAACAATTAGAGGACGTCTAACTTGTTTTTGCAGGGTATGCTATGTGATGTGATATGGCCAAAGGATGTGATGAATGATATATGTGATGTATGAGATTGATCATGTTCTTGTAATAGGAATCACGACTTGCATGTCGATGAGTATGACAACCGGCAGGAGCCATAGGAGTTGTCTTTATTTATTTGTGACCTGCGAGTCAACTTAAACGTCATGTAATTACTTTACTTTATTGCTAACCGTTAGCCATAGTAGTAGAAGTAATAGTTGGCGAGGCAACTTCATGAAGACACGATGATGGAGATCATGATGATGGAGATCATGGTGTCATGCCGGTGACGATGATGATCATGGAGCCCCGAAGATGGAGATCAAAAGGAGCAAAGTGATGATGGCCATATCATGTCACTATTTGATTGCATGTGATGTTTATCATGTTTATACATCTTATTTGCTTAGAACGATGGTAGTAAATAAGATGATCCCTTACAACAATTTCAAGAAGTGTTCTCCCCTAACTGTGCACCGTTGCGACAGTTCGTGTTTCGAAGCACCACGTGATGATCGGGTGTTAGATTCTAACGTTCACATACAACGGGTGTAAGACAGATTTACACACGCGAAACACTTAGGGTTAACTTGACGAGCCTAGCATGTACAGACATGGCCTCGGAACACGGAGACCGAAAGGTCGAGCATGAGTCGTATAGAAGATACGATCAACATGAAGATGTTCACCGATGATGACTAGTCCGTCTCACGTGATGATCGGACACGGCCTAGTTTGACTCGGATCATGTAATCACTTAGATGACTAGAGGGATGTCTATCTGAGTGGGAGTTCATAAGATGAACTTAATTATCCTGAACATAGCCAAAAGGATTTTGCAAATTATGTCGTAGCTCACGCTATAGTTCTACTATTTAGATATGTTCCTAGAGAAAAATTAGTTGAAAGTTGATAGTAGCAATTATGCGGACTAGGTCCGTAAACTGAGGATTGTCCTCATTGCTTCATAGAAGGCTTATGTCCTTAATGCACTGCTCAGTGTGCTGAACCTCGAACGTTGTCTGTGGTTGTTGCGAACATCTGACATACACGTTTTGATAACTACGTGATAGTTCAGTTAAACGGTTTAGAGTTGAGGCACCAAAGACGTTTTTGAAACATCGCGAAACATATGAGATGTTTTGAGGGCTGAAATTGGGATTTCAGGCTCGTGCCCATGTCAAGAGGTATAAGACCTCCGATGACTTTCTTAACCTGCAAACTAAGGAGAAAAGCTCAATTGTTGAGCTTGTGCTCAGATTGTCTAAGTACAACAATCATTTGAATCGAGTGGGAGTTGATCTTCCAGATAAGACAGTGATGGTTCTCCAAAGTCATTGCCACCAAGCTGTTAGAGCTTTGTGATGAACTATAACATATCAGGGATAGATATGATGATCCTTGAGGTATTCGCGATGTTTGACACCGCGAAAGTAGAAATCAAGAAGGAGCATCAATTGTTGATGGTTGGTGAAACCACTAGTTTCAAGAAGGGTAAGGGCAAGAAGGGATACTTCATGAAACGGCAAATCAGCTGCTGCTCTAGTGAAGAAACCCAAGGTAAAACCCAAACCCGAGACTAAGTGCTTCTGTAATAAGGGGAACAACCACTAGAGCAGAATTACCCTAGATACTTGGTAGATAAGAAGGTTGGCAAGGTCGATAGAAGTATATTGGATATACATTGTGTTAATGTGTACTTTGCTAGTACTCCTAGTAGCACCAGGGTATTAGATACTGGTTCGGTTGCTAAGTGTTAGTAACTCGAAATAAAAGCTACGGAATAAAACGGAGACTGGCTAAAGGTGAGCTGACGATATGTGTTGGAAGTGTTTCCAAGTTTGATGTGATCTAACATCGCACGCTCCCTCTACCATCAAGATTAGTATTAAACCTGAATAAGTGCTCTTGCACCTATAGGAATGGTTTATTGAATCTTGATCGTAGGGATACACATTTTCATGCCAAAAGATATAAGATAGTAATGATAGTACCACTTACTTGTGGCACTGCCATGTAAGTCATATTGGTATAAAACGCATGAAGAAGCTCCATATTGATGGATCTTTGGGCTCACTCGTTTTTGAAAAGTTTGAGACATGCGAACCATGTCTATTGGTGTATATGCATGAAGAAACTCCATGCAAATGGACCGTTTTGACTCACTTGATTTTGAATCACTTGGGACATGCAAATCATACCACATGGGCAAGATGACTGAAAAGCCTCGTTTTCAGTAAGATGGAACAAGATAGCAACTTGTTGGAAGTAACACATTTTGATGTGTGCAGTCCAATGAGTGCTGAGGCATGCAGTGAATATCGTTATGTTCTTACTTCACAGATGATTCGAGTAGATGTTGAGTATATTTACTTGATGAATCACAAGTATGAATTATTGAAAGCTTCAAGTAATTTCAGTGTGAAGTTGAAAGATCGTCGTGACAAGAGGATAAAAGATCTATGATATGATCATAGAGATGAATATCTGAATCACGAGTTTGGCATAGAATTAAGACATTGTGGAAATTGTTTCACAACTGATACAGCCTGGAACACCATAGTGTGATGGTGTGTCCAAACGTCATAATTGCACCCTATTGGATATGGTGCATACCATGATGTCTCTTATCGAGTTACCACTATCGTTCATGGGTTAGGCATTAGAGACAACCGCATTCACTTTAAATAGGGCACCACATAATTTCGTTGAGACGACACCGTATGAACTATGGTTTGGAGAAACCTAAGTTGCCGTTTCTTGAAAGTTTGTGGCTGCGACGCTTATGTGAAAAGGTTTCAGGTTGATAAGCTCGAACCCAAAGCAGATAAAATGCATCTTCATAGGACACCCAAAAACAGTTGGGTATACCTCCTAATTCAGATCCGAAAGCAATAGGGATTGTTTCTTGAATCGGGTCCTTTTTCGAGGAAAGGTTTCTCTCGAAAAGTTGAGTGGGAGGATGGTGGAGACTTGATGAGGTTATTGAATCGTCACTTCAACAAGTGTGTAGCAGGGCACAGGAAGTTGTTCCTGTGGCACGTACACCAACTGAAGTGGAAGCTTATGATAGTGATCATGAAACTTCGGATCGAGTCACTACCAAACCTCGTGGGATGACAAGGATGCGTACTACTTCAGAGTGGTACGTAATCCTGTCTTGGAAGTCATGTTGCTAGACAACAAATGAACCTACGAGCTATGGAGAAGCGATGGTGGGCCCGGATTCCGATAAATGGCTCAAGGCCATAAAACCCGAGAGAGGATCCATGTATAAAAACAAAGTGTAGACTTTGGAAGAACTACTTGATGGTCGTAAGGCTGTTAGGTACATATGGATTTTGAAAGGAAGACAGACAATGATGGTAAGTGTCACCATTGAGAAAGCTCGACTTGTCGTTAAGATGTTTTTCGACAAGTTCAAGGAGTTGACTACGATGAGACTTTCTCACTCGTAGCGATGATAAGAGTCTGTTGGAATTATATTAGCAATTACTGCATTATTTATGAAATCTTGCAGATAGGATGTCAAAACATTGTTTCCTCGATGTTTTTTCTTGAGGAAAGGTTGTATGTGATATAACCGGAAGGTTTTGTCAATCCTGAAAGATGCTAATAAGTATGCAAAACTCCAGCAATCCTTCTAAGGACTGGAGTAAGCATCTCGGAGTTGGAATGTATGCTTTGATGAGATGATCAAAGATTTTGGGTTTATACAAAGTTTATGAGAAACTTGTATTTCCAAAGAAGTGAGTGGGAGCACTATAGAATTTCTGATGAGTATATGTTGTTGACATATTATGGATCAGAAATGATGTAGGATTTCTGTAAAGCATATAGGGTTATTTGGAAAGTGTTTTTCAATGGAAAGCCTGGATTAAGCTACTTGAACATTGAGCATCAAGATCTATATGGATAGATCAAAACGCTTAATGGTACTTTCAAATGAGCACATACCTTGACATGATCTTGAAGTTGTTCAAGATGGATCAGTCAAAGAAGGAGTTCTTGCCTGAGTTGTAAGGTATGAAGTTAAGACTTAAAGCTCGACCACGGCAGAATAGAGAGAAAGGATGAAGGTCGTCCCCTATGCTTAAGACATAGGCTCTACAGTATGCTATGCTGTGTGCCGCACCTGAAGTGTGCCTTGCCATGAGTCAGTCAAGGGGTACAAGAGTGATCCAAGAACGGATCACAGGACAGTGGTCAAAGTTATCCTTAGTAACTAGTGGACTAAGGAATTTTCTCGATTATGGAGGTGGTAAAAGTGTTCGTCGTAAAGGGTTACGCCGATGCAAACTTTGACACTAATCCAGATTATTCTGAGTAGTAAACTGGATTCGTATAGTAGAACAGTTATTTGGAATAGCTCCAAATAGAACGTGGTAGCTGCATCTAGGAGATGACATAGAGATTTGTAAAGCACACACGGATCTGAAAGGTTCAGACCCGTTGACTAAAACCTCTCTCACAAGCAACATGATCAAACCCAGAACTCATCGAGTGTTAATCACATGGTAAATGTGAACTAGATTATTGACTCTAGTAAACTCTTTGGGTGTTAGTCACATGGGGATGTGACCTTGAGTGTTAATCACATATCGATGTGAACTAGATTATTGACTCTAGTGCAAGTGGGAGACTATTGGAAATATGCCCTAGAGGCAATAATAAATTGATTATTATTATATTTCCTTGTTCATGATAATCGTTTATTATCCATGCTAGAATTGTATTGATAGGAAACTCAGATACATGTGTGGATACATAGACAACACCATGTCCCTAGTAAGCCTCTAGTTGACTAGCTCGTTGATCAATAGATGGTTACGGTTTCCTGACCATGGACATTGGATGTCATTGATAACAGGATCACATCATTAGGAGAATGATGTGATGGACAAGACCCAATCCTAAGCCTAGCACAAGATCATGTAGTTCGTATGCTAAAGCTTTTCTAATGTCAAGTATCATTTCCTTAGACCATGAGATTGTGCAACTCCCGGATACCGTAGGAGTGCTTTGGGTGTGCCAAACGTCACAACGTAACTGGGTGGCTATAAAGGTACACTACGGGTATCTCTGAAAGTGTCTGTTGGGTTGGCACGAATCGAGATTGGGATTTTGTCACTCCGTGTAAACGGAGAGGTATCTCTGGGCCCACTCGGTAGGACATCATCATAATGTGCACAATGTGACCAAGGGGTTGATCACGGGATGATGTGTTACGGAACGAGTAAAGAGACTTGCCGGTAACGAGATTGAACAAGGTATCGGTATACCGACGTGATCTTGACGTGAGCACATGCCTTGACGTGATCTTGAAGGTGTTCAAGATGGATCAGTCAAAGAAGGAGTTCTTGCCTGAGTTGTAAGGTATGAAGTTAAGACTTAAAGCTCGACCATGGCAGAATAGAGAGAAAGGAACGAAGGTCGTCCCCTATGCTTAAGACATAGGCTCTACAGTATGCTATGCTGTGTACCGCACCTGAAGTGTGCTTTACCATGAGTCAGTCAAGGGGTACAAGAGTGATCCAAGAATGGATCACAGGACAGCGGTCAAAGTTATCCTTAGTAACTAGTGGACTAAGGAATTTTCTCAATTATGGAGGTGGTAAAAGAGTTCGTCGTAAAGGGTTACGTCGATGCAAGCTTAACACCTATCCGGATAGCTCTGAGTAGAGATACCGGATACGTATAATGGAGCAACAATTTAGAATAGCTCCAAGTAGAACAGTTATTTGGAATAGCTCCAAATAGAACGTGGTAGCTGCATCTAGGAGATGACATAAAGATTTGTAAAGCACACACGGATCTGAAAGGTTCAGACCCGTTGACTATAACCTCTCTCACAAGCATAACATGATCAAACCCAGAACTCATCGAGTGTTAATCACATGGTAAATGTGAACTAGATTATTGACTCTAGTAAACTCTTTGGGTGTTAGTCACATGGGGATGTGACCTTGAGTGTTAATCACATATCGATGTGAACTAGATTATTGACTCTAGTGCAAGTGGGAGACTGTTGGAAATATGCCCTAGAGGCAATAATAAATTGATTATTATTATATTTCCTTGTTCATGATAATCGTTTATTATCCATGCTAGAATTGTATTGATAGGAAACTCAGATACATGTGTGGATACATAGACAACACCATGTCCCTAGTAAGCCTCTAGTTGACTAGCTCGTTAATCAATAGATGGTTAGGGTTTCCTGACCATGGACATTGGATGTCGTTGATAACGGGATCACATCATTAGGAGAATGATGTGATGGACAAGACCCAATCCTAAGCATAGCACTAGATCGTGTAGTTCGTATGCTGAAGCTTTTCTAATGTCAAGTATCATTTCCTTAGACCATGAGATTGTGCAACTCCCGGATACCGTAGGAGTGCTTTGGGTGTGCCAAACGTCACAACGTAACTGGGTGGCTATAAAGGTACACTACGGGTATCTCTGAAAGTGTCTGTTGGGTTGGCACGAATCGAGATTGGGATTTGTCACTCCGTGTAAACGGAGAGGTATCTCTGGGCCCACTCGGTAGGACATCATCATAATGTGCACAATGTGACCAAGGGGTTGATCACGGGATGATGTGTTACGGAACGAGTAAAGAGACTTGCCGGTAACGAGATTGAACAAGGTATCGGTATACCGACGATCGAATCTCGGGCAAGTACCATACCGCTAGACAAAGGGAATTGTATACGGGATCGATTGAGTCCTTGACATTGTGGTTCATCCGATGAGATCATCGTGGAACATGTGGGAGTCAACATGGGTATCCAGATCCCTCTGTTGGTTATTGACCGGAGAACATCTCGGTCATGTCTGCATGTCTCCCGAACACGTAGGGTCTACACACTTAAGGTTCGATGACGCTAGAGTTATAAAGGAAGCTTGTATGTGGTTACCGAATGTTGTTAAGAGTCCCGGATGAGATCCCGGACGTCACGAGGAGTTCCGGAATGGTCCGGAGGTAAAGATTTATATATAGGAAGTCCTGTTTCGGCCATCGGGACAAGTTTCGGGGTCATCGGTATTGTACCGGGACCACCGGAAGGGTCCCGGGGGCCCACCGGGTGGGGCCACCTGCCCCGGGGGGCCACATGGGCTGTAGGGGGTGCGCCTTGGCCTACATGGGCCAAGGGCACCAGCCCCTAGAGGCCCATGCGCCAAGATATAGGAAAAAGGGGAGAGTCCTAAAAGGGGAAGGCACCTCCGAGGTGCCTTGGGGAGGATGGACTCCTCCCCCCCTCTTAGCCGCACCCCTTCCTTGGAGGAAGGGGCAAGGCTGCGCCTCCCCCCTCTCCCCTGCCCCTATATATAGTGGAGGGGAGGGAGGGCATCCATACCTGAGCCCTTGGCGCCTCCCTCCCTCCCGTGACACCTCCTCCTCTCCCGTAGGTGCTTGGCGAAGCCCTGCAGGATTGCCACGCTCCTCCATCACCACCACGCCGTTGTGCTGCTGCTGGATGGAGTCTTCCTCAACCTCTCCCTCTCTCCTTGCTGGATCAAGGCGTGGGAGACATCGTCGAGCTGTACGTGTGTTGAACGCGGAGGTGCCGTCCGTTCGGCACTAGGATCATCAGTGAACTGAATCACGACGAGTACGACTCCATCAACTCCGTTCACTTGAACGCTTCCGCTTAGCGATCTACAAGGGTATGTAGATGCACTCTCCTTCCCCTCGTTGCTAGTCTCTCCATAGATAGATCTTGGTGACACGTAGGAAAATTTTGAATTTATGCTACGTTCACCAACAATCACATCACAGCAAGCCCTGTAAAAACAAGTTAGACGTCCTCTACTTTGTTGTTGCAAGTTTTACATGGCTGCTACGGGCTTCTAGCAAGAACCGTTCTTACCTACGCATCAAAACCACAACGATTTTTCGTCAAGTGTGCTGTTTTGACCTTCAACAAGGACTGGCCGTAGTCAAACTCGATTCAATTAAAGTTGGAGAAATAGACACCCGCCAGCCACCTATGTGCAAAGGCACGTCGGTAGAACCAGTCTCATGAAAGCAGTCATGTAATGTTGGTCCGGGCCGCTTCATCCGATAATACCGTCGAATCAAAGTAAGATGTTGGTGGTAAGCAATATGACTATTATCGCCCACAACTATTTGTGTTCTACTCATGCATATAACATCTACACATAGACCTGGCTCAGATGCCACTGTTGGGGAACGCGGTAATTTCAAAAAAAATCCTACGATCATGCAAGATCTATCTAGGTGATGCATAGCAACGAGAGGGGAGAATGTGTCCACGTACCTTCGTAGACCAAAAGTGGAAGCGTTTCAATAACACGGTTGATTTAGTCGAACTTCTTCGCGATCCAACCGATCAAGTATCGAATGTACGGCACCTCCGTGTTCAGCACACGTTCAGGTCAATGACGTCCCTCGTTCTCTTGATCCAGTAGAGGGCGAGGGTGAGTTCCGTCAGCATGACGGCATGGCGACGGTGATGATGATGTTACCGGCACAGGCTTCGCCTAAGCACTATGATGGTATGATCGAGGTGTGTAACTGTGGAGGGGACACCACACATGGTTGGGAGAGAAACTTGTGTGTTCTAGGGTTCCCCTGCCCCTGTATATAAAGGAGCAAGGGGGGAGGCCGGCCGCCCCCTAGGGCGCGCCCCAAGAGGGGAGTCCTATTGGACTACTAGTCCTAGTAGGATTCCACCAAGAGGGAGAGAGGGGAAAGGAAGGAGAGGGAGAGGGAGTAGGAAAGGGGGGCGCTGTCGGTGTCAAAACCGGCGGATCTCGGGTAGGGGGTCCCGAACTGTGCATCTAAGGCTAATGGTAACAGGAGGCGGGGGACACGATGTTTAACCAGGTTTGGGCCCTCTCTATGGAGGTAATACCCTACTTCCTGCTTGATTGATCTTGATGATATGAGTATTACAAGAGTTGATCTACCACGAGATCGATGGGGCTAACCCTAGAAGCTAGCCTATGATTCTGATTGTCCCTGTCCTATGGACTAAACCCTCTGGTTTATATAGACACCGGAGGGGGCTAGGGTTACACAGAGTCGGTTACAAAGAAGGAAATATACATATCTGAATCGCCAAGCTTGCCTTGCACGCAAAGGAGAGTCCCATCCGGACACGGGAGGAAGTCTTCTATCTAGTATCTTCATAGTCCAATAGTCCGTCCAAAGTATATAGTTCGGCTGTCCGAGGACCCCTTAATCCAGGACTCCCTCAGTAGCCCCTGAACCAGGCTTCAATGATGATTTGAGTTCGTCGCGCAGATTGTCTTCGGCATTGCAAGGCGGGTTCCTTCTCCGAATACTCCCAAGGAGATCTTGAACACAAGAATCGTGTCCGGCTCTGCAAAAACAAATTCAACATACCACCGTAGAGAGCATAATATTTCATGGATCTAATTTGTTGACAGTTTATTCATAGCGTGACATCACTCCACGACCCAGTTATTATTCGAACCGTTTTATCAGTGTGCCCCAACACAATTTACGAGGCAGTTTCATTGGCACGTCTTGTCGAAGCAGAGATCGTGTCCCCTTATCACGGGATACTCATTAATACAGGTGTGGGTAACCCAACCGAGCTATTAGCACGACGCTTGGGGAATAAGCGAGCTTTAGGGCATGTAGGGAGGCGCACGGTATGCCTTTATAAAGGAATAAGGATTCCCCTCTCTCACCCATGCCTTCTGCTTCCTCTGCTCATCCATTCTCGAGCTCCAACACCCAAGCTTTCGCCTTCTCCGCAAAAACACTCCAAACATGTCCGGTGCAGGAGGCAAGTGGATGGCCTTCTCCGTCAAGAAGGAAGACATCAAGAAATTCCGGGGGACCGGATATTTGTCCAAGGACAGCGCGCATCGGCTTCCGGCCAAGGGGCAGGTCGTCCCTACCCCAGAGCCCCAGGAAAGGGTGGTATTCCTCTCCCATTTCGTCCGCAGGCTGGGATTCCCCCTACACCCGTTCGTCCGCGGACTAATGTTTTATTACGGGCTAGATTTCCATGATTTGGCTCCCAACTCCATCCTCAACATCTCAGCATTTATTATCGTGTGCGAGACCTTTCTCTGCATCCCACCTCACTTTGGCCTATGGCTGAAGACTTTCAACGTGAAGCCAAAAGTGGTGAGCGGCCAACAAGAGGAGTGCGGAGGCGCCACGGTGGGTAAGATGCCCAATGTCACCTGGCCCGAAGGCTCTTTTGTGGAGACCGTAAAGGGGTGGCAATCGGGGTGGTTCTACATCACTGAACCGCGTGACACTAACTGGGTAGCAACCCCCGAATTCCGATCCGGCGTTCCCATGCGGCTCACCTCCTGGAAGGAGAAGGGCCTATCCTGGAGTTTAGCAGAAGAACTGACCGAACTCCAGACATGTGTCTGAAACATGGTGAGCAAGAAAATCAAGCTCGTCAATGTGATCCAAGTCATGCTCTTCCACTGGATTCTTCCATGCCAGAGACGGGTTTACAATTTGTGGGAGTTCGACCTGGCCGAACACCAGATGCTGAAAGAGCTCTTCGACTCAATGCATGAAGACATCTGGAAGGTGCTTTTCAAGGCCGGCGAGACACCACCGCTCATGACCGAAGATCGCGGGCTCAGCGCAAAATGCCGAGATAATCCGGTGAGTTATCATATTCGTGAGACATGCCCTATTACTAACATGCATGTGGGAGGAACCTAAGCCTCCATACCAATCTTTCGGGATTGGGTAGCGGTAGCGGAGAGAATCAACTGTCCGGCCCCGCAACCTGAAGATCCAGAATCACCTCTCCTGGCGAGGATGTTATTTTCGGTGCCCTATGAGGTACCCAAGAAGAAGGCCAAGAAGGCAGCCACGGGGACCAGAGATGGTCTCCGATGCAAGGGTGCTTCGGACATGACATCCGAGGACACCGAGACGAACTCCTCCACCGAATATGACGACAAGGAGGAGGAAATCCGTCCCCCACCTACTGGGGGGAGGAAAAGGAAGGTCTCCACGCACGGGGAGGCCGAAACGTCCAAGAATGGAAAGACTTTCCTTCCGGACTACTCCGCCGCAATTACCAACAGCGGCGAGGAGTGGGAACCTAGGGCCAAGCCCCTAGAGAGATCGTAAGTATCCGGACATACTAGTATGCCAGATCTATTTGCTTTATCGCGTCTTACCGTACCAGACATGCTCCTGCAGTACAGCCAAGTCCAACATCGAGATATACTCCTCTTCGGAGGGATCGTTGGACTCGGCGGCAATGAACAGCGAGTCTCTTTCGACAGCCTCCTCCCCTAAGGGTGCGGACAACACCGAGGTGTTGTCTCGAAGGATGCCTGGCCAAGGGGAGACCGTTCTAGAGACGTAGAAGGGTAAAACCCCGGTTGCCGAACACTTGGGGGGCAAGGCCCCCACAGACACCGAGTTTGGGGGCCGCAACCAGTTTGGCCCAAGCCGAATTCAGCTCCGGAAGCCCAAGGGGTTCCGGATTCAGGAAAGAGGGCCGCCCCTAGCAAGGGGAGCGAGCCGTCTGTACCGATGACCTCCGTCCATCCGGAGGCACCGGACAGGTTGCTGGAAGCGCTTCGCGGCGCTTCCATTGATGAAGAACATCATACTCTAATGAGTATGGTGATTAAGAAGGTCCAGTCCGCCAAAAGCAGACTGACAGAAGCATGCGCTAGCCTTCTAACAGGCTTTGAGGTAAGCAATAAAATTGTGGAAAAATATCATAGTATAGATAGTAGCCCCTGATGCTCTGTTAGGTGTTCAGAAAGAAAAGCCAAATAGAGGATCAAATAATAGTCGCAGGAGTCTAACAAGAGATGTCTTATGTGAATAAGCAGGCGTCGTTGCTAGCCGCTGCCGCTCGTACTACGGAGGTCTCCATACTAAATCAGAGCCTGGAGCGGACCGAGGAAGAACTCGGCCTTGTGAAGAGGCAGCTGGAGGAGAGCCAAGGTATATAGTACCCTGCCTTTATACTTATGAGTGATAATTGGTTCGCGCTGATGAAAGTGTTATGAATTGTTGTAGGGGCCACGACCGAGGTGGTGACCCTAAAGAAGGTGTTAGCCGACGCCGAAGACAAAGCGGCCAAGGAACGCGCCACATGCAAGAAGCATGAGGCCCGGGTCGGCGAGGTGTAACAAGAGCTCCAGGATGCCGTCAAGAAGTGCGAATCCTTGGAGCATGACTCAAAGACTAAAGAGTCTGAGCTTGCCAAGGCCCTCCAGAGCGCACAAGACTCCAGAGCCGAAGCCCAGCGAGCCCTCCAGGAAGTCCAGGAGGCCCAAAAGATTGCAGCGGATAAGGCTTTTCTTATGCAAAGCAAGCATGTGAAGGAGACATTCTTTTTACTTACCTGAATTCGGAGTTCTCCAGGAGCGTTTGCGGATCTATCGCACAGCATATCAGATGCCGCGGAGTTCTACTGAGCCGAAGAAGGGAGCTCGACGGAGAAGTTGTTCTGGTCCCAGTACCTTGGGCTAGAGCATCTGAGGCCCTTGAGCGACCAGCTGAAACAGTTAGTCGAACTGCACAAGGTGGCCGAACTGGCCATGAAGGACCTTATAGTCCGGTTGTGGCCGGCCAAGCCCCTGCCTAACAGTTACTTCAGACTCGTTAAGCGGCTTGTGAGTGCCTGCCCGCGACCAGACGTCATAAAGCGGTCGGTTTGCATTGAGGGTGCATGCATGGCGTTTGCCCATGCAAAGATGCATTGGGAAAAGATGAATGCCAAGGCGCTCATGACCAAGGGACCGCCAGAGGGCAAGGAGCACCGTCGTCCTGAAATGTATTATGATGATGTCCTAGAGGGAGCCCTCCTTGTGGCGGAACAATGTGCGAAGGATGTAATCTTTGAATGAATACATTCATTTTATCTTATCCTGTAATATAAAACAAGTTCGCGATGCAATATGTATTGCATGTTTATTTAAAATTGTCTCTCCTATTCGGCCGTTTATGAAATTTTGAGAGTTGGCCAGTCGTCGGCTTCTGCCCTCATGTAGCTAGTACAGGGGTGTTCGGGATGAGTTTAAACACTCTTTATCCAAGTCTTTTGGTCCTTTAAGGAGGTGTTTAGCACGACGAACAAGGCAATCGGACTATACAGCTTTATAACTCTCACTTAGCCATAAGAGCTCTATAACTTTAAATTTTGGCAAAGCCCCTAGTATTCGGAAGGCCGAACTTGGGGCGCTATACATGCCTAAATCAGGCAATAACCGATTCCTCGCTTGAAGCGGAAAAAAATCATTAAGAATTTTGAGACCTCTCGAACAGCGACCAGCTCTCGCTACATCATGACAGTCATTTTAGGCTTTCTCTACTGAGGTGCTCGTCCGGAAGAACCGGGACACAATCACAGTAGTTCTGCCTATGCCGCCTTAGCCGATATAGCGGAATGTAAGGTGGCAAAACATGGGAGCTGGGCAAACCCAACATTTGACCAAAGACATGATTTGGAGCCAATGCATATAATGCTATAAGTTTGGGGTGCCGAGCTACACTATAAAGTGTTCGGACTTTCTTGTCGTGTTATGGGTGCATTGAAGCCCCTGGTGATTTAAAGCGTACCAGAATGTACGAATGCAGTAAGTACAAAGACAAGGAAAAAGATGAATAAAAAGCAAAACACGTCAAGTTAATGTCCATTGTAATTTGAATAATACGTCAAAGCGTATTTGCACCACTCGTGCGAGAGGCGAACAAGGCTATTTAACATGCCGTCTACCGAGAGCAGGCTGCGTGCGGGTATGTAAACAGGAATAATGATCATTAACAAAGACCACCTGGGAGTTCCTTGTACGTCAAAGCCCCTGGCTTCTCTTGGTGTATTCCTCCACGATGGGTTCGATGATCAGGTTATCAAAAAAAGGCCTCAAGAAGAGAAAACCTGAAAGGAGAAGAAAAAGTGAGGGTATGTGGATCCAGGAGCGGTTGAGCCGTGGTGTGGACCACGGTCTAGCTGTGCCTTTGTCTATGCCCATGGTATCTTAAGTGCGTAGTTATGTACGCGTGGCACAAATTGTACCGCTTGATTGGGACTAGAACGGAGGCCGAATTGCTAGGTGAGCTCTGGGCGAGCCGGACGATTCTGTTGTCGAGTAGTTCAGACTCGTTTAAGATTGTCCGGGGGCCTTATTGCCGAATTGAGGTTCTGCCTAGGAAGGCCGCTCTGTGTTTCTGTTGCTAGTGCCATGGTGTGCTCCTTAGTATGGAGGGAGCGCTCTGTATTCCCATTGACTTTTATGATGCTGCGAGGTCCGGGCATTTTGAGCTTGAGGTAGGCATAGTGTGGTACCACATTGAATCGAGCGAATGCGGTTCGTTCGAGCAGTGCATGATAACCACTGCGGAAGGGGACGATGTCGAAGATCAACTCCTCGCTTCAGAAATTATCTGGTGATCCGAAGACCACTTCCAGCGTGATTGAGCCTGTGCAATAGGCCTCTACACATGGTATGACACCTTTAAAGGTGGTTTTGGTGGGTTTGATCCTTGCAAGATCGATGCCCATTTTGCGCACTGTTTCTTGATACAACAGGTTCAAGCTGCTGCCACCGTCCATGACGACTCGTGTGAGGTGGAATCCATCGATAATGGGGTCAAGGACCAGTGCGGCTGAACTGCCATGACGAATACTAGTCGGATGGTCTCTGCGGTCGAAGGTAATCGGACAGGAGGACCATGGACTGAATTTTGGGGCGACCGGCTCCATCGCATAGACGTCCCTTAGTGCACGCTTCCGCTCCCGCTTGGGTATATGGGCCACGTATATCATATTCACCATTTTGACTTGGGGAAGGAATTTCTTATGTCCCCCTGTGTTCGGTGGCCTGGGCTCCTCATCGTCATCGCTGGGCATCCCATTTTCCTTGTTTTCGGCATTTAACTTGCCGGCCTATTTAAACACCCAACATTCTGTGTTGGTGTGGTTGGCTGGTTTATCGGGGGTGCCATGAATTTGACATGGACGATCAAGGATGCGGTCCAAACTGGACGGACCCGGATTGTTTCTTTTAAATGGCTTCTTCCACTGACCGAACTTGGAGCCACTGAACCCAGCATTGACGGTCGTGTCTTCGGCGTTATCGCCATTATTTCAATGCTTGAATCTGCTGCGTCGGGGTTTGCCGTTGCTGTCTCTGGTGTCTGAAGCGCCAGGCTTTCCTGATGTGCAGCTGCTACGGGCTAACCAGCTATCCTTGCCCGCACAAAAGCGGGTCATAAGTGTTGTTAGGGCTGCCATGGATTTCGGCTTCTCTTGGCTGAGGTGTCAGGCTAGCCACTCGCCGCGGATATTATGCTTAAAGGCCGCTAGGGCTTCGGCATCCGGACAGTCGACAATTTGGTTCTTTTTAGTTAAGAACCGAGTCCAGAATTTTCTGGCTGACTCTCCGGGCTGTTGGGTTATGTGACTTAAGTCATCAGCGTCTGGTGATCGTACATAAGTGCCTTGAAAGTTGTCGAGAAATGCATCTTCTAGGTTCTCCCAACTGCCAATGGAGTTTTCTGGCAAACTGTTTAACCAGTGTGAAGCTGGTCCCTTGAGTTTTAGTGGGAGGTACTTGATGGCATGAAGATCATCACCGCGGGCCATGTGAATATTGAGAAGGAAGTCTTCGATCTAGACCGCGGGATCGGTTGTCCCATCATATGGTTCAATGTTCACGGGTTTAAACCCTTCTGGGAATTCATGTTCCATTACTTCATCCGTGAAGCATAGGGGGTGTGCGGTGCTCTGTGCCGAGCCACTTCGCGACGTAGTTCCGATGTAGCTGGCCTGCTATATTCGGCTCGAGTGGATTTGTATGTAGTGTATCCGGCGTGATGATCATCGTCGCGTGTTGAGGTGCACCCCTGTGATCCGTAGATCGATCTTGACTATCCTGCTTTGTCTTCTAACTCGTACCGCGGGTCATGTTTGTATCTGAAAGATCGAGGATGTCGCCTAGAGGGGGGGGGGTGAATAGGCGTTTTAAAATAATTATAGTTTAGGCTTGAACAAATGCGGAATAAACCTAGCGGTTAATTTGTCAAGCACAAAACCTAAAACAACTAGGCTCACCTATGTGCACCAACAACTTATGCTAAGCAATATAAGCAACTATGTGATAGCAAGATATATGACAAAGAACAATATGGCTATCACAAAGTAAAGTGCATAAGTAAAGGGCTCGAGTAAGAGATAACCGAGGCACGCGGAGACGACGATGTATCCCGAAGTTCACACCCTTGCGGATGCTAATCTCCGTTTGGAGCGGTGTGGAGGCACAATGCTCCCCAAGAAGCCACTAGGGCCACCGTAATCTCCTCACGCCCTCGCACAATGCAAGATGCCGTGAAACCACTAAGGGACCCTTGAGGGCGGTCACCGAACCCGTACAAATGGCAACCCTTGGGGCGGTCACCGAACCCGTACACTTTGGCAACCCTTGGGGGCGGCCACCGGAACCCGTCAAATTGCTCGGGGCGATCTCCACAACCTAATTGGAGACCCTGACACTTGCCCGGAGCTTTACACCATAATGATTGACCTCCGAACACCACCAACCGTCTAGGGCGCCCAAGCACCCAAGATGAACAAGCTCAAGGGCACCAAGCACCCAAGAGTAATAAGCTTCTCAACTTGTAACTTCCACGTATCACGTGGAGAACTCAAACCGATGCACCAAATGCAATGGCAAGGGCACACGGAGTGCCCAAGTCCTTCTCTCCCAAGTCCCACCAAAGCAACTAATGCTAGGGAGGAAAATGAGAGGAAGAACGAAAGAAGAACACAAAGAACTCCAAGATCTAGATCCAAGGGGTTCCCCTCACTTAGAGGAGAAAGTGATTGGTGGAAATGTGGATCTAGATCTCCTCTCTCTTTTCCCTCAAGAACTAGCAAGAATCATTGGAGGGATTGAGAGTTAGCAAGCTCGAAGAAGGTCAACAATGGGGGCAAAAACGAGCTCAAGAGGTGGGGAACCATTGGGGAAGAAGACCCCCTTAAATAGGTCCCCACGAATCTGCCCGTTATGTGCAGAAACCTGTAGGACCGGTACAACCGGTGCACGAACCGGTACAACCGGCCAAAGCAGAGGAAAAACCAACCTGGGAAAAGCTCTAAGCGGTACAACAGCCTGGGGAACCGGTAGTACCGGTTAAACCGGTTAAACCGGTCAACAACCGCCCAAGAACCGCTCCAAAACAGAAACTAGTCCGGTGGTAGAGCGGTACATGGCCGGTACAACCTCCGGACCAATTCTGGAGCGGTACAACCGCTCCAAACACCGGTTGTACCGGTCAACCGGTACAACCTCTCTACGGGGCGGTACAACCTCTCTATGTAAAACAGGCAATATCAAAACAGCCACAACTTTCGCATACGAGCTCCGAATTCGATGAAACCAAGTTTGTTGGAAAGCTAGCAACAAGGGTTAACACAATCTTGATAGAAATATCAATAAGAAGCAAATGAGAAAAGGCCCATAAGAAAAAGGTGAGAACCCTTCATTGGATAAGACCGGTAAAACCTCCAACACCGAAAACATCATAGAAGACGCATGCGAACTCCGTTTTCGATGAACTCAAGCTTGTCATCAAGATGACCATAAGCTCTAAGACTCACAAAGAGAACCAAACAAGAACAAAGAAACATGATGCAAGGATGCAATGGTTTGAGCTCTCTACTAACGATATGATCAAGCTACCAACTTGAGAGCCCCCCTTGATAGTACGGCAAACGATCCTATAACCCGGTCTCCCAACTACCACCACGAGACCGGTAAAATAGAAAACCTATCAAGGGAAAACCTTTGCCTTGCACATGGTCCACTTGAGCTAGATGAAGATGATCTTGACTCCCTCAGGTTGGACGACCTTTCTTGATTGCGTTGGCTCGATGAAGACTAGATGATTGCTCCCCCATAGTCCACTATGGGTGAGCTACTCTTTGGCACATCTTCACAAGTCCATTGACACCACAATGGATGGCAAGATTCAAACTTGATTGCTCCCCCATACTCCATTATGGGTGAGCCACTCTTCGTGTTGCTCCACTTGAACTTGCACACAGCAAACTTGATGACGATCACCACTTGATGTCATCCTCCATGGGTTGTATGGGATCTTCCTCTTGACGCAAGACCATGGAAACATACCTAACCCCACAAAGAACTCTCACGTAGACCATGGGTTAGTACACAAAGCGTAATGGACAATGCTTACCATACCATGGGAACACTTGGCCCCTCTCGGTACAACTTGTGCGCTTTGTGTGTTGATCAACTTGAATCACTCTCTGTACTTAGTCTAGATTAACCTTGAATCTTTCCAACTCTCTTCATTTGGATGATGTCTTGAAGGTAAACATGAATGATCACATAATCTTCTTCTTCAAGACATGCTTGCAATAAGCTCAACACTCACATGACCAATCTTTGGATAATTCCTTAATAGCACCTTGGTCAAATCATAAACTCCTTGAAACCAACACATGGACTCCAAGAAAAGCCTATGGACAAACCCTTCAAATATAACTCAAGGCAACCATTAGTCCATAGAGATTGTCATCAATTGCCAAAACCAAACATGGGGGCACCGCATGTTCTTACAATCTCCCACATTTTGGTAATTGATGACAATCACTTTCAAGAGAGTTTATACAAGGAATTATGCATCACCATGCAATGCAACAACCAATAATGCATGCGAATGAGATGCAAATGCTAAGGAAACAAAAACCAAAGCTACTCCACAAAACTCTCTGAAACTTCTCCCCCATTGGCATCGATTGCCAAAATGGGCGAAAAGCTTAGAAGGCCAATATAAATTGTGGTCCTCCATAAATTGTGTATTTCTCAACAAGAGAGTGGAATGCAATACACATATCCGACTGCCAATACTTGGAGGAAGACAAACTATATTGATGCCCAAAGATTGCAACAAAAAGATATGCCACAAAGACATAACAAAGAGAGACACAAGCAATCAGAAGATACCAATTGAAGCAAGCAATCAACGGAAATCAATTGAACCAACTAGATCAATGATCCTACATGCCACAAGAATAAAGATATTGTGAAAAGCGCGGAGGAGTGTTCTAAATAAACTAGAGAAGCTCCCCATGATTTGTGCACACAAAAGAATTTTTGTATTTGAATACAAAGTGCACAAAATAGGATGATAGCTCCCCCAAAATCAATAGAAACTCACATCCAGTGCAAGTGAGCATATAGGAAACAAAGCCTAGCGCTTGCAACAAGCACATGGTTGAGCAACATGTAAAAGAGGCAACTTAAGAATAGGCTCAACCAAAATGATGTGTGTGAGTCATGGCGAAGCACTTGAGGAGACTAAGATTAGGATGAGCATTAAGCATCAACATAGTCTTGAAAGAATGAGGCACATGGTGCAAGGCCTATCATTCCCACACACAACTGGCAAATGGGTTCACAAGCTTACTAATAAGCAAAAGAAAACCTATGCTTGTGACAACCCGTGGTCAAGATAGACGAGGGGAGGCTCATCAAGACGAGGGATACCAATTAAGATGGCAAAAACCTCGTAAAGATAAGCAAGAGGAAAATAATCTTCACCACACAAGAGTGCAACAAGATGCAACGATAGAGGACACGCACTCAAGGCAAAAGCTTTCACGGAGCCACCAAAGAAATAACATAAGAAAGACAAGGTGGACGTGAAAGAAAAGATATCAACTAGAGATGTAATTTCTCTCAAGTGTATAAGGTTCTATGTAGACTAAATCATGATGATATATATATCTACAAAGAAGGATGTACACCCGAAATAGTTACAACACGAAGGAACAAGATATCCACAAGGAAGTCATAAATATACCAATAAGATATTTGCTTGAAAGCATAGCACTTGGCTAGATAAGGTCTTATTGTATATAAATGAAGTCCAAACACACATCCATCAAAGGCATCACAACTAGCAACGAGAGATCATCGTTGGGATGCTTTGAGAAAGGAAACAAGTATCACAAGATATGAAATGAATATCATGCCAAGATGCAACCTACACAAGGTTGAATGCAAGAGGAGAAAGCATGAATAGATACTTGTTACCGATATATCATTGGAAGGATGTAGTAGATACCAATTGAAGGTAGATAGTAGTTCATTGATCATCCTTGCTTGACTCCAATATGCACATGGTGACAACACCTTCCTTGTGAGTGAGCCGAGCATCCAATGCGTCTCCAAATGTTCCTAGAAGAACAACACAAACTAAATGGTACCCAAACTCATCGGGACCAAATAGTTAGAAACACCAATACATAGGACAAACTCCACATAAATATGTGCATATGAATTTCATCCACATCTCATCCAAATTGAGACTAGGTGGAGTTCCCCTTATATATTGAGGTACAGAAAGAAAGCATGCCAAATGAAATACATGAAGTAAACATGCATGCTCAAGACTTTCAAAATCCGAAACCTAAAACAAAGAAATGCCAAGTGAAAATGATACCAAATGGAGAAATCATCACTTGGAATATATCATTAAAGATACATCAAGGAATGAGATATCCATTGATACACACTAAACTAAAGATGTCAAACTCTCAAAGAGAGGATGGTTCCAAACAAACCAGGCTCTCAATAAAGTTTCATGATGGCACAAGGTACCAAAAGAAAACGGCTTGCCTTCCACCAACACACACTTGATAAGGATCACAAGAAGAGTGTTCTAAAGAAAATAGGATAGCTCCCCCACGAGTTGTGCACTAGAGAGAATTTGCTTTTGAATACAAAATGCACAAGGTGGTATCACCGCTTTCACTATATCTAGAAAACACTAGACAAGAACAAGAAATTAACAAGATCCACAAGTGGTATGGAAGACAACGGGAGTTGACACAAACCTTGGCAAGAGAAAAGGCAAATAAAAACAAAAGCCAATGTAAAGATGATCAATAAATTCTACCACACATGAGTGACTACCACTTGTCAAAAGACAAGAAGTATTTGGAAATAATTCCCGTTGGTAGATAGCAAGGATATCCAACATCATCTTCACACCAAACACAAGCAAATTGCAACTTGTAGAGCTAACATGCCACCTAGGAACAAGATAATTTACAATATCAATTCTAGGTGACAATATCTCAAATGTACACATTTTCTAGGCTTGTAATATGCACTTAGCATATTACTCCCCCATAATGTGATACCAATAAGAACTAAAAAAGAGGCAATAAGAGGATCCAACATGAGATAATCAATGGAATTTTTAGAATTTGAATTTCTCATGAGAGATATACCACCTAGCGACTAGATAATCTTGTAATATCAATACTAGATGGTATTCCTCATGTACACACATTTATAGGATTGTGAGGTGCACAAAGCACATCACTCCCCCAAAATGGGATGTTCCATTGATCTCTCACACGAGCCAACTAGGATACAAACAGGAAGCCAAAAAGGCTCAACGCACGACGCACACGTACATGATGTTCAAACCAACACACACATACTTGATTGCTCAAGATAAGCAAGTTGGAAGCGCAACATATACAAACACATGCAAGGAACAAAACCAAAACATGCAAGGGGGCAAGTAACTTTCAAGGTAAACAATTTAAGTACAAGTTACCGCAAGGAGGCACATTGGATATAAGATAGAAACTTGATAATCCAATTGACTTGGCTTGAGACAAAGAGAATGATGAAGTCCCCTTAATTCTTCATAATGTAGCCAAGTCTCCAATGCCCTCCAGCAACACCTATTGATCAAGTTTGAGCTTGTTGGTCCCCAACCAAGTTGGGTCCTAAGAGGTTAGTCATAATAGGTTTGGCTACCCAAATGGTTCTTTGCTTGACACCACTTTGAGTACCAACAAACTTGGCAAACACATTGCCAACCTTATCCTTACAAAGAGAATAGATATCATCAATAATAATTGGGTTGGATAAGTTACCACTAGTGCATGAAGAAGCGACGTGACCTTTCTCACGACATAAGTAGCAACGTCTACTCTTCACTTTCTTCTCACTTGATTTCTCAATTTGAGAAGCATTAACTTGAGTCTGCTTGGGAAGAGGCCTTTCTTCAACTTGATGTTGAGCATGAGATTGAACTTGTGCCCTCTTCCCTTGTTGCTTGACACTAATGGCCTTCTTCTTCAATGGGCAAGATCTAACATGATGCCCTTCAACTTTGCACTTGAAGCAAACAATCTTAGCCGAATTCTTGACTTGTTCTTGGCCCTTCTTCTTGTTCAACTTGGACTTCTTCTTCTTGTTGGAGTTGAATCCAAGTCCACCTTTGTCATTGGGGGATTTTTGCACACTCAAGATATTGTTGAGTGTGGCCTTCCCTTCATGACACATTTCCAAGTCTTTCTTCAAAGAAGTGACTTGGGCCTTGAGCTCTTTGATTTCCTCTACATGGTTAGTCTCAACACAAGTACTAGCGGAAGTATAAGCTTCATCGTTAGAGCAACAAGGCAAGGAAAGCAATTCATCATAAGATGTACCAACATTGTGAGTAGATGAATTACAAGGACTAGCACATGGCAATATACTATTTTGACTAGAAATAGTGCTAGTATCCACATGAGGCTCACTAGATGTTACCTTAACAATCATGGCCTCATGAGCTATCTTTAGCACACTATGGGATACTAGAAGATCATCATGAGAGCTTGAGAGCTTTTCATGACTTTCTTCCAATTTCCCATAATTGCAAGATAGCACCTCAAGTTGACCCCGTAGCTCAACATTCTCCTTCAAAATGGATGCTTCACAAGTAATAGAATTAGTAGCACAAGCATCATCATTAACAACAAGAGGAGAAGGCAACTTGGCAAGCTCTTTTAAATAAGAAGCTTCAAGTTGAGCATGAGACTCGGTGAGTTTGATGAGCTCACCCTTGATGACCCTTGAGCCATTTTCGAGGTGCTCAAAATCCTCAAGGAGTCTAGCATGAGCAACTTCAAGCTTAGCATTTTTAGTTTCAAAAACATTGGCCACCTTAAGAGCTCTATCAGTAGATTCCTTCACTTTAGACAATTCTAGAGCAAAAGTCTCCTCAAGAGATTCCTTGGTGGTTTGTTCAAGTTCAAGAGCTTGAGAGAGGTCCGCAATCTCATTAGCGTAATCACGCCCATGACCTTCCATTTTAACAATGGTGGCCTCATGCTCCTATAGATGAGATTCCAACTCCTCAATGTATTTCTTGCCATCAATGGCAATGGACATTATTTCCATGAAGTTGGAACGAGCAATTTTATTTTTATGAAGAGCTTTAAAAATCATTTCCCCCTTAGTTTTTAAGGAGGCAACATTATCATTCTCTTCATCATTATCCTCATCATCATTAGCATCAACATCATCATCAAGAGACATATTGGGGTACAAAGTAGGAGATACCTTTGACGCCTTAGCCATAAGGCAAAAAGCAATAGATGATGATGTAGGATCCCTTGAGGCACCATTAAACACCACATCTTGTTCCATGGAGTGTTCGGTTTCCACTACATTGTTAGCACAACAATTCGAGGAAATAGATGCATTTTTATCATGGCAACAAGACATAGCAAGCATATCATCATGAGATTTAGTCAAGAAATTTCTACATGATATGCAAGGACTATCAACACAAGCATGTGAAACATTTGGAGTGCTCGAAGTGTTAAAGCCCAAAAAAGAAGGAGCATTGCAATAATATAGTGATGAAGGATCATCCACAATAAGCATAATATCATCATTGCAATGACCAACACTACTCACCATGTCATTACCTTGTGGCAAACCACATGTAGGTGAAGTAGAAGAAGTTGAGAAGACTATACGACCAGAGGTGGAGGGAGAACAATCATCCCCACAAATCTTGGACACACCATATTTATCTTGAAGATTCGTCCACAACTCATGAGCATCTCGGAACGGCATGAGTTGAAATATAACTACATTGCTCAAAGCATCGAAAAGCACATTAGAAGCTTGAGCATTGAGATAAGAGTTCTTCTCATCCTCTAAAGATAATCTTTGGGGATCCTTTGGAGGAGAAAAACCCATATCTACAATTCGCTCTAAATTTGGGTCCATGACCCTAAAGAGATTAAGCATGTGAATTACCCAAACATCAAAATTTGTGCCATCGAAACTAAGAGTGTCAGAGAATCCTAATCCCCTAGTCGACATCTTTACTCTCTAGGCGGTAAAGCCTAATAAAGAGAGACGAGGCTCTGATACCAATTGAAAGATCGAGTATGTCGCCTAGAGGGGGGGGGTGAATAGGCGTTTTAAAATAATTACGGTTTAGGCTTGAACAAATGCGGAATAAACCTAGCAGTTAATTTGTCAAGCACAAAACCTAAAACAACTAGGCTCACCTATGTGCACCAACAACTTATGCTAAGCAATATAAGCGACTATGTGATAGCAAGATATATGACAAAGAACAATATGGCTATCACAAAGTAAAGTGCATAAGTAAAGGGCTCGGGTAAGACATAACCGAGGCACGCGGAGACGACGATGTATCCCGAAGTTCACACCCTTGCGGATGCTAATCTCTGTTTGGAGCGGTGTGGAGGCACAATGCTCCCCAAGAAGCCACTAGGGCCACCGTAATCTCCTCACGCCCTCGCACAATGCAAGATGCCGTGAATCCACTAAGGGACCCTTGAGGGCGGTCACCGAACCCGTACAAATGGCAACCCTTGGGGGCGGTCACCGAACCCATACACTTTGGCAACCCTTGGGGGCGGTCACCGGAACCCGTCAAATTGCTCGGGGAGATCTCCACAACCTAATTGGAGACCCCGACGCTTGCCCGGAGCTTTACACCACAATGATTGAGCTCCGAACACCACCAACCGTCTAGGGCGCCCAAGCACCCAAGATGAACAAGCTCAAGGGCACCAAGCACCCAAGAGTAATAAGCTTCTCAACTTGTAACTTCCACGTATCACGTGGAGAACTCAAACCGATGCACCAAATGCAATGGCAAGGGCACACGGAGTGCCCAAGTCCTTATCTCCCAAATCCCACCAAAGCAACTAATGCTAGGGAGGAAAATGAGAGGAAGAACGAAAGAAGAACACAAAGAACTCCAAGATCTAGATCCAAGGGGTTCCCCTCACTTAGAGGAGAAAGTGATTGGTGGAAATGTGGATCTAGATCTCCTCTCTCTTTTCCCTCAAGAACTAGCAAGAATCATTGGAGGGATTGAGAGTTAGCAAGCTCGAAGAAGGTCAACAATGGGGGCAAAAACGAGCTCAAGAGGTGGGGAACCATTGGGGAAGAAGACCCCCTTAAATAGGTCCCCACGAATCTGCCCGTTATGTGCAGAAACCTGTAGGACCGGTACAACCGGTGCACGAACCGGTACAACCGGCCAAAGCAGAGGAAAAACCAACCTGGGAAAAGCTCTAAGCGGTACAACAGCCTGGGGAACCGGTAGTACCGGTTAAACCGGTTAAACCGGTCAATAACCGCCCAAGAACCGCTCCAAAACAGAAACTAGTCCGGTGGTAGAGCGGTACATGGCTGGTACAACCTCCGGACCAATTCTGGAGCGGTACAACCGCTCCAAATACCGGTTGTACCGGTCAACCGGTACAACCTCTCTACGGGGTGGTACAACCTCTCTATGTAAAACAGGCAATATCAGAACAGCCACAACTTACGCATACGAGCTCCGAATTCAATGAAACCAAGTTTGTTGGAAAGCTAGAAACAAGGGCTAACACAATCTTGATAGAAATATCAATAAGAAGCAAATGAGAAAAGGCCCATAAGAAAAAGGTGAGAACCCTTCCTTGGATAAGACCGGTAAAACCTCCAACACCGAAAACATCATAGAAGACGCATGCGAACTCCGTTTTCGATGAACTCAAGCTTGTAATCAAGATGACCATAAGCTCTAAGACTCACAAAGAGAACCAAACAAGAACAAAGAAACATGATGCAAGGATGCAATGGTTTGAGCTCTCTACTAACGATACGATCAAGCTACCAACTTGAGAGCCCCCTTGATAGTACGGCAAACGATCCTATAACCCGGTCTCCCAACTACCACCACGAGACCGGTAAAATAGAAAACCTATCAAGGGCAAACCTTTGCCTTGCACATGGTCCACTTGAGCTAGATGAAGACGATCTTGACTCCCTCAGGTTGGACCACCTTTCTTGATTGCGTTGGCTCGATGAAGACTAGATGATTGCTCCCCCATAGTCCACTATGGGTGAGCGACTCTTCGGCACATCTTCACAAGTCCATTGACACCACAATGGATGGAAAGATTCAAACTTGATTGCTCCCCCATACTCCATTATGGGTGAGCCACTCTTCGTGTTGCTCCACTTGAACTTGCACACAGCAAACTTGATGACGATCACCACTTGATGTCATCCTCCATGGGTTGTATGGGATCTTCCTCTTGACGCAAGACCATGGAAACATACCTAACCCCACAAAGAACTCTCACGTAGACCATGGGTTAGTACACAAAGCGTAATGGACAATGCTTACCATACCATGGGAACACTTGGTCCCTCTCGGTACAACTTGTGCGCTTTGTGTGTTGATCAACTTGAATCACTCTCTATACTTAGTCTAGATTAACCTTGAATCTTTCCAACTCTCTTCATTTGGATGATGTCTTGAAGGTAAACATGAATGATCACATAATCTTCTTCTTCAAGACATGCTTGCAATAAGCTCAACACTCACATGACCAATCTTTGGATAATTCCTTAATAGCACCTTGGTCAAATCATAAACTCCTTGAAACCAACACATGGACTCCAAGAAAAGCCTATGGACAAACCCTTCAAATATAACTCAAGGCAACCATTAGTCCATGGAGATTGTCATCAATTGCCAAAACCAAACATGGGGGCACCGCATGTTCTTACAATCTCCCCCATTTTGGTAATTGATGACAATCACTTTCAAGAGAGTTTATACAAGGAATTATGCATCACCCGTATGTTCCCAGCCACGAGGCAGACGGTCAGCCGTATCATGGCTGGTAGTATGGTCTCTAATGCCTCGTCCTTGAATTGAGGTAGTAACCTGTGTCTGGGGTAACTTCTAGTTGGGCGCTCGAGTCCGTATTCCTCGGCTGCCAGGACCTCGGTCCATTTATCAGTGAGCAAATCTTGATTAGCTTGAAGCTGCTGCTAATTTTTCTTCAGGCTCTTTGCAGTGGCTATAAGCCGGCGCTTGAAGCGCTCCTGTTCAACGGGATCCTCTGGTACGGTAAATTCTTCATCGCCGAGGCTCACCTCATCCTCGGAGGGGGCCATGTAGTTGTCCTCATCCGAGTTTTCATTCGTGGCCTGTTCATCAGGGCTGGCTTGCCCGTCCTCCCGTCCGGCCTGTTCGAATCCTAGCAGCGCGGGGTCGTCTTCATTATCTTCGGCATCGTCCGGAGTGCTATTGTCTCCTGTGCCGGTATTGCTGTTCTTACCATGGCGTGGTTTAGAGAGGAGCCGCTGACGTTGGTGCTTCGGCTGCTTCTCGGGAGGTTTGTCCTCACCTGTATCCTTTTTGCCCTCACCACTATCTTCTTTGGGGGTATCCACCATGTAAATGCCGTATGACGAGGTGGCTGTCCAGCGCTCTATGGGCGGTGGTTCCTCTTCTTCTCCCGCATCGTCGTCCATACTGTTGATGTCTTCGGAGTCAAAGTCAAGCATATCGGTCAAGTCGTCGAAAGTGGCTATCAAGTGGGTGGTGGGTGGGCAGCGAAGTTCTTCATCGTCCGTTTCCCACTCAAGCCGGACATAGTTCGGCCAAGAATCTCCTGACAAGGAGAGAGATCTTAATGAATTTAACACATCGCCCAAGGGCGAGTGTTGAAAGATGTCTGCGGAGGTAAACTCCAAGATCGGCGCCCAATCAGATTCGACGGGCGCGGACACACGCGGTTCAGAACCTATATCCGGAGACGAGTCCGAGAATCCAATGGCACTGGCCTCGCTAAAGGTCGAATCTGTGTTCAGCTCAAGCGCCGTAGAGTATGCAGCTTCCGTGGTGGGGTCCAGCCCCCTGTCCGTGGACGGCGCAATCTGTTCTGGATCTAGGGCCAGGACAGTCACAGGTGCTGTCTCCTGAGCATAGTCTGATGACAAATTTAAGTTGTGTTCATCGTAGCTACAGGGAGCGGCTGTCGCGGGTTCGAATCCGTCGAAGATTAAGTCTACGCGGGCGTTGGCGAGGTAATTCAAACTTCCAAACCCGACCTCATGGCCAGGGGCGTAGCTATCGGTCTGCTCCAGATGGCCAAGTGAGTTGGCGTGTAGTGCAAAGCCGCCGAATACGAAGATCTGCCCGGGGAGGAAAGTCTCACCCCGGACCGCGTTGTTGTAGATGATTGAGGGAGCCATCAAGCCTTATGATGAAGACACAGTGGAACTCTCAATGAAAGCACCAATGTCGGTGTCAAAACTGGCGGATCTCGGGTAGGGGGTCCCGAACTGTGCGTCTAAGGCTAATGGTAACAGGAGGCGGGGGACACGATGTTTACCCAGGTTTGGGCCCTCTCTATGGAGGTAATACCCTACTTCCTACTTGATTGATCTTGATGATATGAGTATTACAAGAGTTGATCTACCACGAGATCGATGGTGCTAACCCTAGAAGCTAGCCTATGATTCTGATTGTCCTTGTCCTACGGACTAAACCCTCCGGTTTATATAGACACCGGAGGGGGCTAGGGTTACATAGTGTCGGTTACAGAGAAGGAAATCTACATATCCGAATCTCCAAGCTTGCCTTCCACGCAAAGGAGAGTCCCATCTGGACACGGGACGAAGTCTCCTATCTTGTATCTTCATAGTCCAACAATCCGGCCAAAGTATATAGTCCGACTGTCCGAGGACCCCTTAATCCAGGACTCCCTCAGGTGTCGCCCCCCTTTCCTAGTCCAATTCGGACCCAATGGGGAGGGGGCGCGCGGCCTGCCCTGGCCACCCCTCTCTCTCTCCACTAAGGCCCAATGTGGCCCATTAGTTCCCCCGAGGGGTTCCGGTAACCCCTCCGGCACTCCGGTTTTATCCGAAACTTTCCGGAACACTTCCGGTGTCCGAATATAGCTCTCCAGTATATAAATCTTTATGTCTCGGCCATTTTGAGACTCCTCATCATGTCCGTGATCTCATTCGGGACTCCGGACAAACTTCGGTCATCAAAAACACATAACTCATAATACATATCATCATCGAAGTTAAGCGTGCGGACCATACGGGTTCGAGAACTATGTAAACATGACCGAGACACATCTCTGGTCAATAACCAATAGCGGAACCTGGATGCTCATATTGGCTCCTACATATTCTACTAAAATCTTTATCGGTCAAACTGCATAACAACATACGTTGTTCCCTTTGTCATCAGTATGTTCTTGCCCGAGATTCGATCGTCGGTATCATCATATATACCTAGTTAAATCTCGTTACCGGCAAGTCTCTTACTCGTTCCGTAATACTTCATCCCACAACTAACTCATTAGTCACATTGCTTGCAAGGCTTATAGTGATGAGCATTACCGAGAGGGCCCAGAGATACCTCTCCAAAACAAAGAGTGACAAATCCTAGTCTGGATCTATGCCAACCCAACAAACAGCTTCCGAGACACCTGTAGAGCACCTTTATAATCACCCATTTACGTTGTGATGTTTGGTAGCACACAAAGTGTTCCTTCGGTATTCAGGAGTTGCATAATCTCATAGTCTGAGGAACGTGTATAAGTCATGAAAAAAGCAGTAGCAATGAAACTGTAACAATCATAATGCTAAGCTAACGGATGGGTCATGTCCATCACATTATTCTCCTAATGATGTGATCCCATTCATCAAATGAAAACACATGTCCATGGTTAGGAACCTTAACCATCTTTGATTAACGAGCTAGTCAAGTAGAGGCATACTAGGGATATTATGTTTTGTCTATGTATTCACACATGTACTAATTTCCGGTTAATACAATTATAGCATGAATAATAAACACTTATCATGAAATAAGGAAATAAATAATAACTTTATTATTTTCTCTAGGGCATATTTCCTTCAATACTATCGTCCTATATATCAATTTTTACCTCTCGACCATTTTGAGACTACTCGTCATGTACGTGATCTCGTCCGGGACTCCGAACAACATTCGGTCACCAAATCACATAACTCATATAATACAAAATCGTCATCAAACGTTAAGCGCGTGGACCCCACGGGTTCGAGAACTATGTAGACATGACCGAGACACCTCTCTGGTTAATAACCAATGGCGGAACGTGGATGCTCATATTGGCTCCCACATATTCTACGAAGATCTTTATCAATCAAACTGTTATGACAACATACGTTATTCCCTTTTTCCATCGGTATGTTACTTGCCCGAGATTCGATCGTCGGTATCTTCATACCTAGTTCAATCTCGTTGCCGACAATTCTCTTTACTCATTCCGTAATGCAACATCCTGCAACTAACTCATTAGTCACTTTGCTTGCAAGGCTTCTTATGTTGTGCATTACCGAGAGGGCCCAGAGATACCTCTTCGATACTCGGAGTGACGAATCCTAATCTCGATCTATGCCAACCCAACAAACACCTTCAGAGATACCTGTAGAGCATCTTTATAATCACCCAGTTACGTTGTGAAGTTTGATAGCACACAAGGTATTCCTATGGTATCCAGGAGTTGCATAATCTTATAGTCGAAGGAATATGTATTTGACATGAAGAAAGCAATAGCAATAAAACTGAATGATCAATATGCTATGCTAACGGATGAGTCTTGTCCATCACATCATTCTCCTAATTATGTGGTCTCGTTCATTAAATGACAACATATGTCTATGGTTAGGAAACTTAACCATCTTTGATTAACGAGCTTGTCTAGTAGAGGCTTACTAGGGACACGGTGTTTTGTCTATGTATCCACACATGTATCAAGTTTATGGTTAATACAATTCTAGCAAAAAAATAAAACATTTATCATGATAAAAGGACATATAAACTAATAAATTTATTATTGCCTCTAGGACATATTTCCTTCACTCCCCTCCTTTCCATCCTCTGGTTTCCGCTTGTAGCCGGAGCATGTAGGAACTTTTGACATAGGTACTCAAAATCTTCCTGAGTTTTTTTTCTCAAGTAGCATTCTCTAGGTCAGCATCGCTCCCTTCCATAAGCACTTGTGTTGCCTTGTGATGATCTTGGTGATGAATGTGTCGATGGAGAACCTTGATGTAGGGACTCAAAATCTTCCCAAGTAGCATCATGTGGCCATCGTCGATCTGTTTCATGAGCACTTGCGCCACATTGTGATTTTTTGAGCAAACATAGCGGGGGGAAACCCCCACTGTAACTCTTTTTCATTAATATTTGTGGAACATATACAGGTGCCTGTACACAAAAATGAACAAAAGTAACAAATTTACAAGTAATATAGCCAAGATTGCATTCCCTATTTTAGACTTGGTTTTGCCTTCTTGATGATGGTATCAAGGTGCTCATTGAAGCAGGCAATGCAGTAGATTAAGCTTTTGGTTTTATTGTCAAAGATGATAGTGATTCTATGCTTCCATAGGCTCCAATATCTAGCAATTAAGCATTCCTTGTAGAATTTTGTGTTGTTTATTTTATTTCCATCCATCAGCATCTTTGTCAGATCATAATCTATGTTCCATTGAAACCCTAGTGCAAGCCAAAAGTTTTGGCTAAAATGACAACTAAAAAATAGATGCATCAAACATTCATTAGGTTCATCATTACATAACCCACATATGTTGTTTTCAATGTAAAAGTTATTCCTGAGTAGTAGATCTCTGGTGTTTAGCATGTCCTGTATGAGTAATCAGAAGAAGCATTTCTATTTTGGCAAGTTGTAAGACTTCCATATCCATTGATAGGGCTCCGGCGCATCAGGTGGGTTTCCAATATATAACAAATTGAATATTTGGTTGGAGTATTTTCTAGAACTCCAGTAGAACTGCCATGAGTCTTTTTCATTCATGTTTCTCCTGCCATTCATTATGTATAATAATTGATGGCTTTGTTGAACAACAATAGAGGACATAGGGGTATGGAACTTCTCATAAAAACTGTCATGCTTAATGTTGCTCATCATGGCAATAGTGGTGTCTTTATCCCTTGCACCCTGTTCAAGAATTCATCCGACTAACCAGTTAACTTGCCGATTAATCCCTACTCGTAGGGTCACCGAGTAGCCGATAAACCGATAAATCGTCCGATTAATTGATTAAATGGCCGATTAACTTGCCGATTAGCCTATTAATCCCCTACTCGCTAGCCGACCAAGCAGCTACCAGTTAACGATTTCCTCAACAATGCTCTTGCATATGAGAAGAGGTGGCGCATTTGGTCCTTCATGGGATGATCTTGCTGACCCATCACCACTCCATCCACGAGTACTTGTGCCACCTTGTAATGATCTTGCTAACGAATGCGTCAACGGAGAACCTTGAGTGAAATCTGCAAAGAAGCATGAACATAAGGCAGAGTAGGCACCACTTGATGCGCTGGAGAACAAATTTCTTTAATTGGAAGACATGAAAGACTGGGGGGGGTTCTATTTCTTTTTTTGCATGTGAGGGAGGATTATACTTTTTTCTGCATGTGAGGGGGGATTCTACTCTCCATCGAGGGGGGAACAAATTTCTTCAATTGAGAGGTATGAAAGACGAGTGAATTCTACTTCTACTCGATGGAGAGGGAGGGGGAACCCATTTCTTCAGTTGACAGATAGGCGGGTGAATTCTACTTCTACTCAATGGAGAGGGAAGGGAAACAAATTTCTTCAATTGAGATACATGAAAGGCCGAGTGAATTATACTGGAAGGTGTAGCTGGAGCTTGTAGGCCATTGTCCCGATCTTTTGCATTATCTTGTATGGTGTGCACAATGAACAACTAATGACCTCACGTATGGTTGAAGCTTTAATAATACCATATCACCTTCCTGGAAAAATCTTCTCACTGTTTTTCTTATATATCGGAGACTTCAACTTATGTTGTGCTCGAAGTAAATGTTGACTTGATCATCCATCCATTGACGAATATCCACCAGATCAACTGAATTGGAAAGCCGGAATGCCAAATGTGACGCCCCCGATTCAATCGTACACTAATCATGCACGCAAACGTGTACGATCAAGATCAGGGACTCACGGGAAGATATCACAACACAACTCTAAAACATAATAAGTCATACAAGCATCATAATACAAGCCAGGGCCCTCGAGGGCTCGAATACAAGTGCTCGATCATAGACGAGTCAGCGGAAGCAACAATATCTGAGTACAGACATAAGTTAAACAAGTTTGCCTTAAGAAGGCTAGCACAAACTGGGATACAGATCGAAAGAAGCGTAGGCCTCCTGCCTGGGATCCTCCTAACTACTCTTGGTCGTCGTCAGCGGCCTGCACGTAGTAGTAGGCACCTCCGGTGTAGTAGGGGTCGTCGTCGACGGTGGCGTCTGGCTCCAGGGCTCCAGCATCTGGTTGCGACAACCAGGTAGAAGGGAAAGGGGAAAAGAGGGAGAAAAGCAACCGTGAGTACTCATCCAAAGTACTCGCAAGCAAGGAGCTACACTACATATGCATGGGTATATGTGTAAAGGGCCATATCGGTGGACTGAACTGCAGAATGCCAGAATAAGAGGGGGATAGCTAATCCTGTCGAAGACTACGCTTCTGGCAGCCTCCGTCTTGCAGCATGTAGAAGAGAGTAGATTGAAGTCCTCCAAGTAGCATCTCCAAGTAGCATCGCATAGCATAAACCTACCCGGCGATCCTCTCCTCGTCGCCCTGTAGAAAAGCGACCACCGGGTTGTTTGTGGAACTTGGAAGGGTGTGTTTTATTAAGTATCCGGTTCTAGTTGTCATAAGGTCAAGGTACAACTCCAAGTCGTCCTGTTACCGAAGATCACGGCTATTCGAATAGATTAACTTCCCTGCAGGGGTGCACCAACTTACCCAGCACGCTTGATCCCATTTGGCCGGACACACTTTCCTGGGTCATGCCCGGCCGCGGAAGATCAACACGTCGCAGCCCCACCTAGGCAAAACAGAGAGGCCAGCACGCCGGTCTAAACCTAAGTGCGCAGGGGTATGGGCCCATCGCCCTGAGCACACCTGCACGTTGCGTGGGCGGCCGGAAGCAGACCTAGCCTAGCAGGCGTTCCAGTCCAATCCGGCACGCGCCGCTCCGTCGCTGACGTCTGAAGTGCTTCGGCTGATACCACGACGCCGGGATACCCATAACTACTCCCGCGTAGATGGTTAGTGCGTATAGGCTCGTAACCAACTCAGATCAAATACCAAGATCTCGTTAAGCGTGTTAAATATCCGCGAACGCTGAACAGGGCCAGGCCCACCTCTCTCCTAGGTGGTCTCAACCTGCCCTGTCGCTCCGCCACAAAGTAACAGTCGGGGGCCGTCGGGAACCCAGGCCCACCTCTACCGGGATGGAGCCACCTGCCCCTTCAGCCCCATCTCCGAACAGTATCACAGGTAATGTAACTGTGTAAAGTATATCGTATATGCCTGTGATCACCCCCCGAAGTGATCACGGCCCAGTAGTATAGCATGGCAGACGGACAAGAGTGTAGGGCCACTGATGGAACACTAGCATCCTATACTAAGCAGTAGGATAGCAGGTAATGGTAACAACAGTAGTAGCAAGGACAGGCTATGCAGCAGTATAGGATTAACTGAAAGCAGTAACATGCTACACTACTCTAATGCAAGCAGTATAGAGAAGAGTAGGCGATATCTGGTGATCAAAGGGGGGGCTTGCCTGGTTGCTTTGCCAAGAGAGAGGGGTCGTCGGTGATGTAGTCGACCATAGGGGCATCAACATCGTCACGAGGTCTACCAGAGAGAAGAGGGGGGAGAAACAGTAAATACATAGCAAGCAAGTGCATAACAGGACAACAAGCAGAGCTAGACTTGTTCTAACGCGGTAGTAGGTGATACCGACGAAGGGGGAAAGCATCCGGGAAAGTATTCCCGGTGTTTCATGTTTTCGGACAAATGAACCGGAGGGGGAAAGTTGCGTGTTTGATATGTTAGGGGTGTGTGGTGGACGAACGGGCTGCGTATTCGGAATCGTCTCGTCGTTCTGAGCAACTTTCATGTTGAAAATATTTTAATCCGAGTTACGGATTAAAAGATATGATTTTCTAAAGATTTTATTACTTTCTGGAATTTAATTAATTAATTAATTAATTCGAAAAAATGGATTTATGACATTAGCATGATGTCATGCTGACGTCAGCAGTCAACAGAGTTGACTTGGTCAACCTGACATGTGGGTCCAAGGGGGGACCCACCTGTCATCCTCTAATTAGGTTAATTAGGGTTTAGGTTAATCTAATTACAGTTTAATTAAACTTAACTAGTTAATTAAATTAATTAAACCGGATTAATTAACTTAATTAATTCATTAGTTAATTAATTAATTAATAATTAATTTTATTAATCATTTTTATTTTATAATTTCATTTTTAATTCTCTCTTTTTTTTAACCGTTCTGGGGTGTGGGCCCCCGTTGTCATAGGGCCACTAGGCCACAGCGGTTCGGGCTAACGGGTGCTGGGTGGAGATGGGCGCAATGGGTGTCCAGCACCCGTTCGTTCGAGTGCACGCCAGTGCGGGCGGACCCGGCAGGGGGGGCGGTGCAGGGGGAGGCCGGTGGCCACGGCGCCGGCCAGGCGACCGGGGCGGCGAGGAAGCAGCACAGGCGAGGGCACGACGACCTGGGGAGGTAGCGGCACGGCGGGTGCGGTGGGTAGAGGAGGCAGCAGCAGCCGTGGAGCAGGGGCACGGGGCGTGGGATGGTCGAGGGAGCGGGGCGAGGAGGCTGTGAGCAGGAGCGGGCAGAGCACCATCTCGGGCGCGGGCGTCCGGCAGCGATGGCTGTGGGCGCGGGTGGGCGCGCACGGGCGCGTGCAGGGGGGTGCCGGTCCAGTCACGGCGCGGGGAGAAGGTCGCGGCCGTGAGCGCGCGGTATGGGGTCATCCGGAGCGCGTGGTGAGCGCGTGCGGCAGGAGGAAGAGCAGCAAGACCGGGGCACGCGGTGCGCGGCACCGTGGTTCGAGCACGCGGGCGGGAGGAGGAGAGGACGGTGCCTCACCGACGTTGCAGAGACGAGGGTCGGCGAGGCTCGGTGGAGCATTTGGGGAGGAGGACGGGGACGCGGTGACGCAGGGGAGGAGCGGCGATGGCGTCCGGCATGGTCGTCCTGGTCGGTGGCGATGGTCGGTCCGGCTCAGGGCGGCGACAGTGGGGCAGCGCAGGCGAGGCGGCGCCTGGCGTCGGCGATGACGAGGGGTCGGGGGCGCGTCCAGATCGGGGAGAGGGGGCGGTGAGGGTTGGTGGGTGGATCGGGCGCGGGGATCTCTTCCCCCAGGCAC
>NC_041387.1:56575156-56583139 GCF_002162155.2 Triticum dicoccoides | reverse complement strand
TTGGGTTAGGGTTTGTCAGGGGTGGGGGTTATGGGAGTGAGGGGTGTGGCCGGTTGGGCCGGTGGCCGAACGGGCCGGCCTGCTGGGCCGAAGCCCAGTGGGGGGGGCCTTTCTCTCTTTTCCTTTTTTTTGTTTGTTTTCTGTTTTCTTTTATTATTTCTTTCTTTCTTTATTTTAGTTGCATTTTAATTTAGTAAAATATACACTTAGCATTTTAACTTAGTCCATAGTCACAAAAATAAATCTAGACCCCAAATAACTTAGTTTGACATTTTATTTATTATAAAAGGTATTTAATTAATCTCTTTGCTACTGTTTTATTTATCTCATAGTATTTAAACATTTTATAAATGTGCGGTTTTCCCATCATAATTATCTATGCAATATTTGGTTCACTCCGAACATTTTAGTTTTAAGTTTGGAAACTTTTGTTCTTTGCCTATGTTTTAAATTTGAATTTGAATCGGGTTCAAATCAACGTGAGTTTAACCACAGTAATGGAGGTGACGTGGCATCATTAGCTTGGGATTACTGTAGTCTAATTATCCGGGCGTCACAATTCTCCTCCACTACAAGAAATCTCGTCCCGAGATTTAAGAGGGGAGTAAAAAAGGGGGGGTTCTGGTTATTCTAATGGATCTTCTTGAAGAAGTTAGTCCCTTTCATTGATGTCTTCAATTCTTTATTCCAAAGCATCATGATGAAGTTGTCGTCCTTTCTTCGGGGAACTCCATCATACTTACGAATAGGTAAGGGGCAGCTCTACAATGATAGGAGGTTATAAGGAAAATTCATCTGGGGTATCCCAAGAATGAACATATGAGTATCTCTCGAGTTGAACAAATTACACCTATCGAGAGCAAAGTAAGACGGTGCAATAAGAAGTTTCAAGCGGATAGGCAATCGTTCATTGCCTGAAGCAGAGTGCGAAAGGGGTTCTGAGCAACGGGAATAAGTATTGTGTCCGATACCAGAATAGATCAACAGGCAAGTGGCCCGTGAATTACATACAAAGTCAAGCACGAGGAATAACTTTGACAACAGGTTGTACAGGAGAGTCAGGTTTCGTTCCGGGGACCTGTGGGTTATGGGCCCACCATGTGGGTTAAAAGTAGAAAGGGGGGGCTGACATCTTGTACGATCACGATAGCAAGGCATGTCAGAGAGTAGCATGTCAGTTATGTCGGCAACAATGTCGGTACCAAGGGCGAGGGACGAAGAGAACCATTTTCCTGCTCGTTGAACGAGGCGGACCAGTAGGCGAAGTTATCGTCCATCGGTGGTTACCGGAATGTCATCAACAAAAGTAACAGGGTCTTACTGACAGAATTGTACAACGAGGTGTTTACATAAGCAGGAGAATATTACTGCTCAGATCATATAGTTCACAAGAAAGGTTAAACCAACAATGGAAGGAAAATATGATCATCAGATTAAACAGAACAATGGAAAGGAAATTATGTTTAAACACATATTTCAAGGGTATATCCTTCCCAAGGGCAAGCAGAGCATGATATCCATGTCAGGATATAATGTAGAAAACTCTTGAGGTAGGGGAGAGAATTTTCATGACATTGCCCATACAACGGTGTTTGGGTAATTGAGCAAGAAACATTTAGCATTGGGCTTCAAAGGTCTTGTTGAAAATCGGAGTACCATAGACATGTTTCGAGATAGCATTGACATGGTCATCAGGTGAAGATCAGACTTTGGAAACACGAAGGATCCATCAGGAATGACTTGTAGAATAAGTCTTACAATTTCCTCATGGATGAATGGATAACCTTGCTGAAAGGAATCTATAATGATAGGTCCTCCAGCCGGGGGGGGGGGTGCTAGGCATGACATCATGTTACCGGGTCATTAAAGGATCAACACCATAACTCTTGGAAAGTTGTCCCAACCATCATATCTGACCGAGATTCATATCCAATTGGTGTCATGAAACCTCAGACTCAGGGGGTCCGAGAGGAAAAAGGTGCAACACAAATCGTCGAAATGACATTGCAAGATCCTCGAGAAATGAACTATGGAAGCGGGTTTCTGAAGCAATAGTTCATCATTAAACCAAGAAGAGGACAAGGAGGTGTCTGGTGAACTCAACGGCAATTCACCGAGATTCCCAAAAGATGGATTTCCACAATTAAGTGAACAAGGAGATAACATTTGTCAGATCAAATGATATAAGGAAGTATGCTCGAGGTAAACATACACAATTAACATTGGTTGAAAGGTGCGCCCGAAATATGGGTTGGGTTGCACGACCAATGTCAGAATGGTGATTCAATAAGCCATAGTCGTAGAATGAAACTATAGACCAATAACTTCAAAGAAAGAGGGTTGCTCGAAGTTTAGAATTTACACATCACAGACCATTTGTCGGTATTCCGGTTAGAAACATCACGGGGACCAAGAAAAGAATGGTGATGTTAATACGTATCACTGGTATCAAGAATTCTTAAGGGTGGTGAATTTCTCACAACATTGAGGACATAAGAGATGTTAATGTTCCAAGGTAAAGAAGAAAAATTACTCAAGGAACTCAAGGTATAACACCAAACAAGAACAAGCTTGTGTTGGTGGGAAGGCAATAAAGTGGTCGATGATAATGCAGATCATCGAGGGCAAGGATGGTATTTCTCATCATGAACTCATTTGATATCCTGGAAGAGCTCATAAGGTTGATGATGATCACGACACACTTTGTCGAGAGATTTCAAGATGTAATCGATCGGCGATGACATCAAGTCAAATGAATGATGAAGTGAAAGGTTATTGGAACCAAGGGTACGGCACAAACTCGAAATCAAGCTTGTTGTCCAAGGAGAAATGATATGATGAGGAAGATCAACGTAAGCTTAGCTCATCATCAAATAATTGTGCTACGGGAAGAAGGACCGGGTAGCACAGTTAAAATTTAACATGGTAATGATATAGCCGATCAGGCTAGGAATGACTTGAAGGATTATTAAACTCGTAAGCAACCAGATTTACTTAGATTTATTGAATTGGAGTGCGGGATCGATTCACTTATCGGTGTTCTCGGTTGACGACAACCCAGAACCCAGGAAAATTGGAATCGGTGAGAGATAACAGTTGATGAAGAACCCATAAGAAGTTATGTAGTACCCTGACATTCTTGCGGTACCAGAGGGTATACTCAAGGGTAGAGCGGGATAGAGGTTGGACAAGTGAAATCATTTGCAGAAGGCAAGCACTTAAACTTGTCCAAGAAATGGGAAAGAAGAACAATATGGTCTAAACCACGGTCGCAAAAGACCAAGAATAGATAAGAGAAGAAGTTATAACAAGGGGATTATTATTACTACGAGAAGCTTCCATGATAAGTTCCACCTCGGGTCCATGGGCATGAACACAAAGTTCAAGGTCGACTCCCACTTCTCCAAAGCATAACCTTACATTCACTTCTCGTTTCGATAATGGCATTAGTTGTTAAAAGTTTTACCTGGTGTAATACCAGATGAGTATGACTCGTGAAAACTTTCGAGTTCACACATATTAAGGAAGGCATAGGTTCAACCCATCGGGGCATCTTAGAATCATATACCAAATCTTCAGAAGTAATTAACTCAAGCTCGAAGGCAGAGCATGGTTGAGAAAGCAGAGGATACATTTACCAAAGGCATTATGTATCAGAGGAAATGCTCACAAGGTTATTGAATATGAAGGGCGTTGTCAGATAAAACCCAACAAAGGATCTGGTGGTCCACAAGGGATCTGACGTGAGCATCAGTACTCAACTAGAGGAAGAAGAATGCAAGGAGGTTAGATTATAGAAACAACTGACTAACTCAATTTGTCAAATGCAAAGGAATTATGATTTCCAAATCAAGGGATCAGAAGCAATGCTCTGATTAGGGATGGATAAGTTGAATAGCCTTATGGTACAATCAACGACAATTGGATTGGTCGAGAACCAATTCCAGTTAAAAGAATGGCAGCTCAGCCGGAAAAGTAACTTATAAGGATCAAAGATGATTGCGTGTATTCGCAAACATATTGAGTCAACAGACTCAAAAATGATAATGACAAGGAATGTCAATAAGACTACGAGAGTTATGGGATTAACCATAATGCAAGCAAGCAAGAATTTCAAGAGCCAAAGGCTCCAGAGGATTTTAGGCAGATCGAATAGTATTTTGAAGACTTTTGTGAAACACATGAACAACTGGGGATGAGCGGATACTCGACAAGTGCGAAGATTTATTTGAAGGGGTATTCATGTGGCAAAGAACTGCTAGGCAGTAGGCACAAAGAATTCTCGGAATAATAGAGAAAACTTCGGGGTATCTTGTAATAACAAGATCAATGGGGGATGATCGTAAGAAAGGCAAGTGTAAGTAGTTATCCATACGGATTTATCGGTGGTCAGGAATAGCCAAGTGATGGGAACAAGTCTCAAGAGAACATCAAAGAGTATCTTAGGAATCTTCTGATGTAGCAGGCAATCCTCTGCAATAAGGGGCTCTTCGGGTGGATGCGATCACGAGATCCTAATCTTAGAGTTAGCAAATTCATTTAACCCGAATAGTAGAGAGATCAGAGTCCCAGAGTATAGACGAGGAATAAAAGATCCTAATACCACCCGATGGCGACGTGGGCCCGTAAGGCACACAACCAAGTTAGTAAAAGTTTTTGCAATGTCTAGACTCGACTTCGGCCAAGGAGTGTGGAAGGGGGATTCCTACAGGCAGTCGGCTCTGATACCAACTTGTGACGCCCCCAATTCAATCGTACACTAATCATGCACGCAAACGTGTACGATCAAGATCAGGGACTCACGGGAAGATATCACAACACAACTCTAAAACATAAATAAGTCATACAAGCATCATAATACAAGCCAGGGGCCTCGAGGGCTCGAATACAAGTGCTCGATCATAGACGAGTCAGCGGAAGCAACAATATCTGAGTACAGACATAAGTTAAACAAGTTTGCCTTAAGAAGGCTAGCACAAACTGGGATACAGATCGAAAGAAGCGTAGGCCTCCTACCTGGGATCCTCCTAACTACTCTTGGTTGTCGTCAGCGGCCTGCACGTAGTAGTAGGCACCTCCGGTGTAGTAGGGGTCGTCGTCAACGGTGGCGTCTGGCTCCAGGGCTCCAGCATCTGGTTGCGACAACCAGGTAGAAGGGAAAGGGGAAAAGAGGGAGAAAAGCAACCGTGAGTACTCATCCAAAGTACTCGCAAGCAAGGAGCTACACTACATATGCATGGGTATATGTGTAAAGGGCCATATCGGTGGACTGAACTGCAGAATGCCAGAATACGAGGGGGATAGCTAATCCTGTCGAAGACTACGCTTCTGGCAGCCTCCGTCTTGCAGCATGTAGAAGAGAGTAGATTGAAGTCCTCCAAGTAGCATCTCCAAGTAGCATCGCATAGCATAAACCTACCCGGCGATCCTCTCCTCGTCGCCCTGTAGAAAAGCGACCACCGGGTTGTTTGTGGAACTTGGAAGGGTGTGTTTTATTAAGTATCCGGTTCTAGTTGTCATAAGGTCAAGGTACAACTCCAAGTCGTCCTGTTACCGAAGATCACGGCTATTCGAATAGATTAACTTCCCATGCAGGAGTGCACCAACTTACCCAGCATGCTTGATCCCATTTGGCCGGACACACTTTCCTGGGTCATGCCCGGCCGCGGAAGATCAACACGTCGCAGCCCCACCTAGGCAAAACAGAGAGGCCAGCACGCCGGTCTAAACCTAAGCGCGCAGGGGTCTGGGCCCATCGCCCTGAGCACACCTGCACGTTGCGTGGGCGGCCGGAAGCAGACCTAGCCTAGCAGGTGTTCCAGTCCAATCCGGCGCGCACCGCTCCGTCGCTGACGTCTGAAGTGCTTCGGCTGATACCACGACGCCGGGATACCCATAACTACTCCCGCGTAGATGGTTAGTACGTATAGGCTCGTAACCAACTCAGATCAAATACCAAGATCTCGTTAAGCGTGTTAAATATCCGCGAACGCCGAACAGGGCCAGGCCCACCTCTCTCCTAGGTGGTCTCAACCTGCCCTGTCGCTCCGCCACAAAGTAACAGTCGGGGGCCGTCGGGAACCCAGGCCCACCTCTACCGGGATGGAGCCACCTGCCCCTTCAGCCCCATCTCCGAACAGTATCACAGGTAATGTAACTGTGTAAAGTATATCGTATATGCCCGTGATCACCCCCCGAAGTGATCACGACCCAGTAGTATAGCATGGCAGACGGACAAGAGTGTAGGGCCACTGATGGAACACTAGCATCCTATACTAAGCAGTAGGATAGCAGGTAATGGTAACAACAGTAGTAGCAAGGACAGGCTATGCAGCAGTATAGGATTAACTGAAAGCAGTAACATGCTACACTACTCTAATGCAAGCAGTATAGAGAAGAGTAGGCGATATCTGGTGATCAAAGGGGGGGCTTGCCTGGTTGCTCTGGCAAGAGAGAGGGGGTCGTCGGTGATGTAGTCGACCACAGGGGCATCAACATCGTCACGGGGTCTACCGGAGAGAAGAGGGGGGAGAACCAGTAAATACATAGCAAGCAAGTGCATAACAGGACAACAAGCAGAGCTAGACGTGTTCTAACGCGGTAGTAGGTGATACCGACGAAGGGGGAAAGCATCCGGGAAAGTATTCCCGGTGTTTCATGTTTTCGGACAGATGAACCGGAGGGGGAAAGTTGCGTGTTTGATATGTTAGGGGTGTGTGGTGGACGAACGGGCTGCGTATCCAGAATCGTCTCGTCGTTCTGAGCAACTTTCATGTTGAAAATATTTTAATCCGAGTTACGGATTAAAAGATATGATTTTCTAAAAAATTTATTAATTTCTGGAATTTAATTAATTAATTAATTAATTCGAAAAAAATGGATTTATGACGTCAGCATGATGTCATGCTGACGTCAGCAGTCAACAGAGTTGACTTGGTCAACCTGACATGTGGGTCCGGGGGGGGACCCACCTGTCATCCTCTAATTAGGTTAATTAGGGTTTAGGTTAATCTAATTACAGTTTAATTAAACTTAACTAGTTAATTAAATTAATTAAACCGGATTAATTAACTTAATTAATTCATTAGTTAATTAATTAATTAATAATTAATTTTATTAATCATTTTTATTTTATAATTTCATTTTTAATTCTCTCTTTTTTTTAACCGTTCTGGGGTGTGGGCCCCCGTTGTCATAGGGCCACTAGGCCACAGCGGTTCGGGCTAACGGGTGCTGGGTGGAGATGGGCGCAATGGGTGTCCAGCACCCGTTCGTTCGAGTGCACGCCAGTGCGGGCGGACCCGGCAGGGGAGGGGGCGGTGCAGGGGGAGGCCGGTGGCCACGGCGCCGGCCAGGCGGCCGGGGCGGCGAGGAAGCAGCACATGCGAGGCCACGACGACCTGGGGAGGTAGCGGCACGGCGGGTGCGGTGGGTAGAGGAGGCAGCAGCAGCCGTGGAGCAGGGGCACGGGGCGTGGGATGGTCGAGGGAGCGGGGCGAGGAGGCCGTGAGCAGGAGCGGGCAGAGCACCGTCTCGGGCGCGGGCGTCCGGCAGCGATGGCCGTGGGTGCGGGTGGGCGCGCACGGGCGCGTGCAGGGGGGTGCCGGTCCAGTCGCGGCGCCGGGAGAAGGTCGCGGCCGTAAGCGCACGGTATGGGGTCATCCGGAGCGCGTGATGAGCGCGTGCGGCAGGAGGAAGAGCAGCAAGACCGGGGCACGCGGTGCGCGGCACCGTGGTTCGAGCACGCGGGCGGGAGGAGGAGAGGACGGTGCCTCACCGACGTTGCAGAGACGAGGGTCGGCGAGGCTCGGTGGAGCCTTTGGGGAGGAGGACGGGGACGCGGCGACGCAGGGGAGGAGGGGCGATGGCGTCCGGCGTGGTCGTCCCGGTCGGTGGCGATGGTCGGTCCGGCTCAGGGCGGCGACAGTGGGGCAGTGCAGGCGAGGCGGCGCCTGGCGTCGGCGATGACGAGGGGTCGGGGGC
>NC_041387.1:56545274-56574736 GCF_002162155.2 Triticum dicoccoides | reverse complement strand
GCGAGTGGGGGTCTCGTCCCCAATCCAATCTGGATCGGGAGGGAGGTGGGAACGCCGTGGGGGGGGAGTGCGGGTGGTTGGGTTAGGGTTTGTCAGGGGTGGGGGTTATGGGAGTGAGGGGTGTGGCCGGTTGGGCCGGTGGCCGAACGGGCCGGCCTGCTGGGCCGAAGCCCAGTGGGGGGGGGGCCTTTCTCTCTTTTCCTTTTTTTGTTTATTTTCTGTTTTCTTTTATTATTTCTTTCTTTCTTTATTTTAGTTGCATTTTAATTTAGTAAAATATACACTTAGCATTTCAACTTAGTCCATAGTCACAAAAATAAATCTAGACCCCAAATAACTTAGTTTGACATTTTATTAATTATAAAAGGTATTTAATTAATCTCTTTGCTACTGTTTTATTTATCTCATAGTATTTAAACATTTTATAAATGTGCGGTTTTCCCATCATAATTATCTATGCAATATTTGGTTCACTCCGAACATTTTAGTTTTAAGTTTGGAAACTTTTGTTGTTTGCCTATGTTTTAAATTTGAATTTGAATCGGGTTCGAATCAACGTGAGTTTAACCACAGTAATGGAGGTGACGTGGCATCATTAGCTTGGGATTACTGTAGTCTAATTATCCGGGCGTCACACCAAAGTACCTCGAAACATGACTATACAGAATTTGGAAAGGGGACTTTCCTAATGCAGATTCCCAATTTGTGTTATATACTCCCTCCGTTTCTATTTACTTTGCATATTAGATTTGACTAAAGTCAAACTTCATAAAGTGTGACCAAATTTATAGAAAAAATATGAACATTTATAATAGAAAACCTATGTGATGTGAAAGTGTATTCAACAATGAATCTAATGGCGTTGATTTGTTATTGTATGTGTTAATATTTTTGTTTATTAACTTTATCAAACTTACAATGTTTGGCTTTGACAAAAGCTAATATGTGGAGTAAATAAAAATGAAGGGAGTACCATAGCTCACATAGGGCAAGCTATTTGGACCATTTTTTGGGATGGGCACTAATAAAGCATCTCAACTAACATTTTGTCTGTTTGTTGATTCTTTCAATGTGGCCATCAATAGTTGGGTGGTAAGGGCATCTGCAGCCATTCGACCCCTGAAGGGCATTTTTTGGGCAAAAATAGCGCCTCTAAGGCATCGTCGACGGAAATTTAGGCGAGGAGGGGGGGGGGGAATCGGTTCCCAGCCGCGACCACAATAGGATCTGCCATTTTAAAAAAATCAAAGTCGGCAAAATTTGGTTGATTTGGACGAATTTTAAGATATTTCATTGATATTGTAGACGAATTTACAGATTAAAACATAAAAGAAAACTACTCTAGTTGTTCATGCGAGGAGTTTATAGAAGGTGGTGTAGTCGTCGCCGCCATCATCGTCGTCGCTGTCGCTCGGCAGCCCGTCCTTCAGGGGCGTCCTAGCTGCAGCCTGCCCGAGATCGCTGCCGCAGACCGGCTGGCCCGACGCAGCGACCTCATCGTATGTGACGCCCCTGATTCAATCGTACACTAATCATACACACAAATGTGTATGATCAAGATCAGGGACTCACGGGAAGATATCATAACATAACTCTAAACTCAAATTAAAAAATAAAAGCTTTATATTACAAGCCAGGGGCCTCGAGGGCTCGAATACAAAATCTTGATACACAAGAGTCAGCGGAAGCAACAACATCTGAGTACATACATAAGTTAAACAAGGATGCCTTAAGAAGGCTAGCACAAAAGCAACATGATCGAAGAGGCAAGGCCTCCTACCTGGGACCTCCTAACTACTCCTGGTCGTCGGCGGTCTCCATGTAGTAGTATTCATTAGCGGTGGCATCTGGCTCCAGGGATCCACCATCTGGTTGCAATAACCGGAAAGAAGAAAGAAGGGGAAAGGGGGGAAGCAAAGCAACCGTGAGTACTCATCCAAAGTACTCGCAACCATCAAATCTATACTAAGTATGCATCAGTATCAAAAGGAATGGTTGTATCTGTGGGCTAAACTGCAGAACGCCAGAATAGAGGGGGAGGCCTAGCCTATCAAAGACTAGCATCTTCAAGTACCTCCGATCATCTTGCAGCATGTAGAAGAGTAAAGAATAGCATTTTAATTAACAAGCCTGTTGTAGAAACAACGCCTAGAGATCCTTCCTCGACTCCCTGCGAGAAAGCAATCCCGGAGCCACATATCCATCACATATCTCAAGTATCCATTTCTAGTTATATAAGATCAGGATACAAGTCTGAACATCCGTTACCGTGGACACGGCTATTAATAGATAATCTTCCCTGCAGGGGTGCACCACGTTACTCAACACGCTTGATTACTCTGGCTGGACACACTTTTCTGAGTCAATGCCCGGCCTTGGAAGATCAATACGCCGCAGCCCTACCTAGGCTCAGCAGAGAGGTCCCCGCCGGTCTACATCCTAAGCACTCCGAGGTCTTGGGCCCATCACCCGCAGCACTCCGGATCGTTGTGCGACGAGCCAGGACGAGCACCACCTCATCATGGATGGCACTGGCTCGACAGGCCCATGATCCTGAACTAGACGTCTGACAAAGCTTCGGCTGATACTACGACGCTGAGGCCCATAACTATTCTCACGTGGTGGTTAGTGCGTAAAGGCCAAAGGCCAACTCAGAACAAATACCCAAACCATTATTGTATTAGGGGCTTGCGGAGACGAGCAGAGAATCACGATCGATGTGACCCCGTCGCTCCGTCTCGTGGACTTACGGCAAGGGCCCAGAATGACCGGCCGTGCCACGTAATTATCTTGCAGGTGCTCTCCGGGCCCGCCCGACTTTCACATCAACTCGCTGGTACCCCTCAGGGCCGACCCGACTTCAACAATGGTCTCAAGTAAAGTCAAAGTAACCGCGTGTCAAAAACATCAAGAGGAAAACTCGAGGAATCACCCTCGGTGTATTCCCACTCGAGGTAACCATCAAGGTGAACATATGAGGAACCACCCTCGATGTTCACACTTGAGGTGTTGCACGATAGAGTCATATCGGGAGTGGTCAAGGAGGAATCACCCTCGATGATCACGACCGAATAGCTACACTACAGAATTATCATCAAGAATGCGTTACGAGGTATCACCCTCGGCACTCGATAGTAGCTCTGTAGAGTCAAGCAACAAAAGGGGCGTGATGTGATGTGAGGTGTCGGGTCTGGTCGTCGATCACGTTGGTCGAGTCACCGATGATGAAGTAGCGGCAACAAGGACAAGGTGGGGGTCACTGATGGATCACTATCCACCGCTAATTAAATTATTATTTTTAAAATCTTTTTTTACATTTACATTTTTGTATTCGTCTTACAGGGGCTAGGCCCCACGCGTGTGTGGCCCAGGGGCCATCCGGGGCGGGTGCGGCTAACAGGCGCAGGGGTGCGCGCGAAGCCAGGCATGGCTGCGGGCGCCGGGCGCCAGCTCGACTGGGTCCCCGCCAAGTCCAGCAGCAGCTGGGCGCGACCCCAAGCGGTGCGGCGCGCGCGGGTCGGGTGGGCGAGGCTCAGTGAGGCGGGGCCCAGAAGGGGCGCGACGGCCGAAGCGGCCAGACGCGTGGGCGGTGGAGGCGGGCTGCGGCGAGCTCAAGTGCAGGCGGCAACGAGGCAACAATGGCGGCAACAGACAGCTAGCAGGCAGCAGCTAGCGGGAGCATCAACAGCAGCGACAGCAGTGCGCAGGGAAGGCTCGCGGGACGCGGCGGCTGCGAAGAGAGCACGCGGGCGAGCGCGGGCACGCAGACGATGCGGCCAGGGCGCGGAAGCGATCGGTGACGACGCAAGGCACTCGGGACAAGGGGGAAGAGGGGAAAACGAACAACGGCTCACATCGGAGCCGTAGGGAGGTGGCAGCGAGCTCGAGGGAGGCTCAGGGTGGCCGGATCCTGCATGACGACAGCGGAGCAGAGGTGCGTGAAGATCTCGGGGCGGCGATGGTGGATGATGGGACGACGACGGCGTGGTGACGAGCGACGGGCGCGGCGTCAGCAGGCGTCGGACGACGAGGGAGAGGCATCGGGGGCGCGAGGTAGGAGCTGCGAGGAGGAGGACGGGAGGGGCGGCGCTGGGCGCCGGCTGGTGGCGGCCGTCCTCGAGCACGGGCGCGCCGGGAGGAGGGGATCGACAGGGGCGCCCCTCCTTTGTGTCTGCGTGTGCGTGTGTTGCGTGTGGAGGAAGGGAGAGGTTGAGGATCGGGGCAGGCTAGGGTTAAGTAGGATTTAGATGGGCCTTGGGCCAACTGGTCGACTGCTGGGCTCCCTCTCTCATTCTTACTTCTCTTTTCCCTTATTCTTTTTGTTTTCTAAGCGGGATTTTTTTATTCCCTTTTGTTGCCAAAAGGTTGTGTAAAAAGTGCCACTGGTCAAAACAAATACTAGGCATTATACAACATTGCCACAACATGCTGGGGAATTATTTAAAAAAAATTGCATGTTAGAGAAATTTGAATCATCGCGAGATTAACAACACTAACCGTGGTGACGTGGTATCATTAATTAGCAGAGGTTACTGTAGCGTAATTATCCAGGAGTCACATCGTCGCTGTCGTAGAGCACAACGACGCCGCCCTCATTGCGCCCACGACGATTTCTTCCAGGGCGCGCGCGCTGGCGCTCCATCTCCTCCCCCACGTAGTCCTGGAGCGACCATAGGAGGCCGCTCTCCAGGTCGGCGGCCATGGCCTCGTGCTCCTACTTCACGGGAAGGAGCGTCGTCGACTCCTTCGGTTTGACCAGGCAGGAGGGGGAGGGGAAGGGACGCGGCCGCCCTTGTTGATGACGAGGTTGTTGTCACGGGTGTCGGTGTCAAACCGGCGGATCTCGGGTAGGGGGTCCCGAACTGTCCGTCTAAGGCTAATGGTAACAGGAGGCGGGGGACACGATGTTTAACCAGGTTTGGGCCCTCTCTATGGAGGTAATACCCTACTTCCTGCTTGATTGATCTTGATGATATGAGTATTACAAGAGTTGATCTACCACGAGATCGTAGAGGCTAACCCTAGAAGCTAGCCTATGATTATGATTGTTGTTCTTGTCCTACAGACTAAACCCTCCGGTTTATATAGACACCTGAGGGGGCTAGGGTTACACAGAGTCAGTTACAGAGAAGGGAATCTACACATCCGAATCGCCAAGCTTGCCTTCCACGCAAAGGAGAGTCACACCCGAACACAGGACGAAGTCTTCTATCTTGTATCTTCATAGCCCAACAGTCCGGCCAATGTATGCAGTCCGGCTGTCTGAGGACCCCTTAATCCAGGACTCCCTCAGTAGCCCCTGAATCAGGCTTCAATGACGATGAGTCCGGCGCGCAGATTGTCTTCGACATCGCAAGGCGGGTTCCTTCTCCGAATACTCCAAAGTAGATCTTGAACACAAGAATAGTGTCCGGCTCTGCAAAACAAATTCCACACACCACCGTAGAGAGTACAATATTCCACGAGTCTAATCTACTGACAACTTTTCTATAGCGTGATATCACGCCACGGCCCGGTCATTATTCGAACCGTTTTTCCAACCTTCTACTCCATGTTTCGCGAGGCGGTTTTATTGGCACGTCTTGTCGAATCAGAGATCATGTCCCCTTATCACGGGATTCTCATCAATACGGGTATGGGTAACTCAACCGTGCCATTAGCACGACGCTTGGGGAATAAGCGAGTTTTAGGGCGAGTGGGGAGGCGCATGATTTCTGCTGCCTTTATAAAGGGATAAGGATTCTCCTCTTTCACCCACGCCTTCTCCTTCCTCTACCTATTCTCTCCCTCGAGCTCTAGCGCCCAAGCATTCACCTTCTCCGCCCACGAAAGCGTTCCGAAAATGTCTGGATCCGGAGCTGGAGGCAAGTGGATGGCCTCCGTTGTCCAGGAGAAGGATATCAAGAAACTTCGGGAGGCCGAGTACCTGGCCAAGAAGACCGTGCATCGTCTTCCGATGGCGGGACAGGTTGTCCCTACTCCAGAACCCCACGAGAGGGTTGTATTCCTCCCTCACTTCGTCCACGGGCTGGGGTTGCCCCTCCACCCATTTGTTCGCGGCCTTACGTATTACTACGGGATCGATTTCCATGATCTATCCCCCAATTCCTTCCTCAACATCTCGACATTCATCGTCGTGTGTGAGGCCTTCCTCCGTATCCCTCCACACTTCGGACTGTGGCTAAAGATTTTCAACGTGAAGCCGAAGGTGGTAGGCGGCGAGCACACCGAGTGCTAAGGCGCCATGGTGAGCAAGATGCCCAATGTCAAATTGCCATCAGGTACATTCAATGAGTCCGTCAAAGGGTGGCAACAACAGTGGTTCTATGTCACTGAGCCATGCGGCACCAAATGGGCCGCAACTCCTGAATTCCGATCTGGAGCCCCATTGCGGCTTATGTCCTGGCCCGAGAAGGGCCTGGACTGGTCACAAACTGACAATGCTCCAAGCGCGTGTCAAGAGCATGGGAGACAAGAACATCAAGCTTCTCGACGTAGTCCAGCTGTCCAGGTGATGTTAGTTCGCCGGATTCTCCCATGCCAATGCAGGACTTGCAATTTTTGGGAATTCAACCCGGCCAAGCACCAGACCCTGCTGGAGTTCTTCGGCACAACGCACGAAGACATATGGAAGGTGCTCTTCAAGCCCGGCAAGTCATGGCCAGACTCGGCCAAGGACCGTGGGTACAAATTGTCCCATCCCGCAAGTTCGGTAAGTTTTCATATGTTGGCAAGGTGTATGCTTTATTTGCATACTTTGAGGGAAACGCCTAATATACCTTCCAACAGTTCTCCTAGGGTTGGAAGAACAAGGCGGAACGGATCTACTGTCCGGCCCCGCTGCCCGAAGAACAAGCCGACCCACTTCTGATGAAGATGCTGGTCCCGGCGCCTTACAAGGCGCCAAAGAAGAAGGCCAAGAAGGAGGCCAAAGATACCAGGGGCGAACTTTGTCGCAAGGGTACTTCGGACATGGTGTTCGAAGACTCTGAGGCCCGCTCATCCTCTGAAGAGGAAGAGGACGGGGAGGAGGAGGAAAAGGAAAGCCAACCCTCCCCAGCGAGGGGGAGGAAGAAGAGGACGGCCTCCACAAGTTTGGAGGCCGAATCGTCTAAGAAGGGGAAAGCCTCCCTTCCACACGAATTCACTACTGCCACCGATAGCAGCCCAGAGTGGGATCCCAAGGCCAAGCCCTTAGCCAAATCGTGAGTACATAGAAACCTGGAAACATTCGTATATCCAGCCTCACTATCACATAGTATTAACGTACTGAGTCACGCATTTTGCAGTCCGTCCAGGTCCCACGTCGAGCGATCTTCATCGGAGGATTCACTGGGCTTAGACGTGATGGACAGCGGGACTCTCCCGATGGCCTCCTCCCCCAAACACGTGGACAACACTGAGGTGTCGTCCCAAAGGGGCCCAGGCCAAGGAGGAGCTCGGGAGACCGTCAAGGCGGCGCTAGAGGGTCAAACCTCGGCAGCTGGACACATGGGGGAGCAGACCCCCATGGATACTGATGGCGGGGGTCATCTTGAATTCGGCCCCCAGCCGAACACAGTTCCGGAGACCAACACGGATCCAGATTCAGGCAGGCAACCTCCTTCAACAGAAGGGGGTGCGCCTATTCCACCAGCGACGTCTGTCCATCCAGAGGTGCTGGATACCTTATCGGCAACACTGAAGAACGCTTCCATCGTTAAAGAACACCGTGCCCTTATGGGTGTGGTGATTGAGCAGATTCAGTCTGCCAAAAGCGGGCTGACTGAAGCCTGCACCAGCCTTCTAACAGGATTTGAGGTAAGTGGTGAGGTTTAAAGAGTGTCATAGTATAGATAGTAGCCCCTGATACACTGTTCGGTGTTCGAAAAAAAAAGCTGGACAAAGGATCAAATATATTTTCGCAGGAGACTTACCATGCAATACCTTTTTTGAATAAGCATGCGTCTTTATTGACTGCCACATCTCATACTGCGGAGGACTCCGTACTGAAGCAGAGACTGGAGCGGGCCGAAAAAGAGCTCAGCCAAGTGAAGAAGCAGTTGGAGGATAATCAAGGTATGCAAAACCTTGTTTGCATTCAGTATGAATGAATGATTAAATGTGATGAAAAATGTCATGATGTGTAACAGGAGCGACGATTGAAGTCGAGGCTCTGAAGAAGGTGGTAGCTGAGGCTGAGAAGAAAGCAGCCAAGGAGCAGGCCACTCGTGAAAAACACGAGGCCAGGGTCACTGAAGTTCAACAAGAGCTCCAAGAGGCCGTGAAGAGGTGCGAGACCTTGGAGCAGAGTTTGGCAGATAAAGAATCCGAACTCACCAAGGCTCGTCAAGCCGCACATGATGCCTAGGGCGAAGCCCAAGGCGCCCTCCAGGAAATCTAGGAGGCCAGAAAGATTGCGGCGGGTAAGGATTTTTCTATGCAAAGCAAGTATGTGAAGGAAAGGTTCCTGTTACTAACCTGAATTTGGAGTTCTCCAGCGGCGTTTGCGGATCTGCCGCGCAGCGTATCTGATGCCGCACAATTCTATCAAGCCGAAGAAGGGAGCTCCATGGATAAGTTGTTCTGGTCGCAATATCTTGCGCCAGAACATTCAGTGCCCTTTATCGATCAGCTAAAACAGCTGGTCGAGCTGCATAGGGAGGCCGAACTAGCCATGAAGGATTTGATTATCCGGCTATGGCCTGCCGAGGCGATTCCCAGCAGCTACTTCGGGCTCGTGAAGCGACTGGTTAGTGCCTGCCCTTGGCTTGACGCCATTAAGCGGTCGGCCTGTATTGAAGATGCGCGAATGGCTTTTGCCCGCGCCAAGGTGCACTGGGCGAAGATGGATGCTGTAAAGCTGATGACTGAAGGACCGCCTGTCGGTGTCAAAACCGGTGGATCTCGGGTAGGGGGTCCCGAACTGTGCATCTAGGCGGATGGTAACCGGAGACAAGGGACACGATGTTTTTACCCAGGTTCGGGCCCTCTCGATGGAGGTAAAACCCTACTCCTGCTTGATTAATATTGATGATATGGGTAGTACAAGAGTAGATCTACCATGAGATCAGAGAGGCTAAACCCTAGAAGCTAGCCTATGGTATGATTGTTGTTCGTCCTACGGACTAAAACCCTCCGGTTTATATAGACACCGGAGAGGGCTAGGGTTACACAAAGTCGGTTACAATGGGAGGAGATCTACATATCCGCATCGCCAAGCTTGCCTTCCACACCAAGGAAAGTCCCATCCGGACACGGGACGAAGTCTTCAATCTTGTATCTTCATAGTCCAGGAGTCCGGTCAAAGGTTATAGTCCGGCTATCCGGACACCCCCTAATCCGGGACTCCCTCAGTAGCCCATGAACCAGGCTTCAATGACGACGAGTCCAGCGCGCAGATTGTCTTCGGCATTGCAAGGCGGGTTCCTCCTCCGAATACTTCATAAAAGATTTTGAACACAAGGATAGTGTCTGGCTCTGCAAAATAAGTTCCACGTACCACCATAGAGAGAATAATATTTGTACAAATCTAATCTGCTGACGTATTCCGCAGCGTGACATCACGCCACGGCCAAGCCTTTATTCGAATCGTTTTACTGTCCCACCTCAGCGCGTTTAGCGAGGCGGTTTCCTTGGCGCGTCTTGTCAAAGCAGAGATCGTGTCCCATTATTCTGGGATTCTGATCAATACGGGCGTGGGTAACCCAACCATGCCATTAATCACGGCGCTTGGGAGATAAGCGAGTTTTACCAGGCAGGGAGGGACACATAGTTTCGTCCGCCCATATAAGGGGATAAGGATCCACCTTTGCCATCTACGCCTTCTTCCTCCTTTGCTTATCCATTTCTGCACACTCGAGCTCCAGCGCCCAAGTCCGCACTTCCCACCTCAACCTTCTCCAGCCATGTCCGGAGCGGGAGGCAGGTGGATGGCCTCCTCCGTCACGGAGGGGCACATCAAAAAGTTGAGGAAAGCCGGATACTTGTCCAACGACATTGCGCACCGGCTCCCAGATGAGGGGTAGCTCATCCCCACCCCCAGGCCCCATGAGAGGGTGGTGTTCCTCCCCCATTTCCTCCGTGGACTGGGCTTCCCACTCCACCCATTTGTCCGGGGGCTCATGTTCTACTACGGCCTAGATTTCCACGATCTGGCCCCGAACTTCATCCTCAACATCTAGGCGTTTATCGTCGTGTGCGAGGTCTTCCTCCGCATCAAGCCCCACTTCGGCTTATGGCTGAAGACCTTCAATGTCAAGCCAAAGGTAGTGGGCGGCCGGCAAGCGGAGTGTGGAGGCGCCATGGTGGGCAAGATGCCCAACGTCACATGGCTCGAGGGCTCCTTTGTGGAAACCATCAAAGGGTGGCAATCGGGGTGGTTCTACATCACCGAACCGCGTGACCCTCAATGGGCAGCGGCCCCCGAATTCCAATCTGGCATCCCCACACGGCTCACCTCCTGGAAAGAGATGGGCCTGTCATGGGGTAATTCGGAAGAGGTGACCGTACTCCAAACCTACGTCCAAAACCTGGTAGACAAGAAGGTTAAACTTGTCAATGTAGTCCAGGTCATGCTCTTCCGCCGGATCCTCCCGTGTCAACGACGGGCTTTTAACTTGTGGGAGTTCGACCTGGCCCAGCACCAAACTTTGTCCAGGCTCTTTGACACAACGCACGAAGATGCCTGGAAGGTGCTATTCAAGGGAACCGAGGTCTCCCCTCCCATTACCGAGGATCGCGGATTCTGCACGAAGCGCCAAGCCAGCAGAGTAAGCTTGTTTTCCCCTTTACAGGATACTTATTTTTCATAGTTTGACTCTACGCGGGATCTAAGCTCCCGTTCCTTTGACAGGACTGGCAAAAGATGTCCGGATAGATCGATTGTCCGGCTCCGTTGCCTGAAGGCCCAGCAGACGCCCGCTTAGCAAAGCTGCTGGTTCCGGCACCTTAGTGGTGCCGGATAAGAAGGCCAAGAACAAGGCCACGAGAACTCAAAAGAGTTCTTGGCGCCTGGTGTTGTCGGACTCATCGCCCGATGACTCCAAAGCGCGCTCCTCCCACGGAGACGAGGAGGAGGAAGAAGAAGCCTCTCCCCCTCCAACGGGAGGAGGAAAGAAAAGGAAGGCCGCCCCAACTGGGGAGGCCGGAGGGTCCAAGAAGGGGAAGACCCTTCTTCCGGACTACGCCACCGACGCCGACGATGGCGGAGAGGAGTGGCCATCCAGGGCCAAGCCCCTGGCAAAATCGTAAGTATCCGGATACCAGAATAACTCATGGAGTTCCTGTATTGCACAGTATCTTCTAACGCCGAATATAATCATGCAATCCACCCAAGGCCCGGCTCGACGCTTCGTCGAGCGGCTCCCTGGATTCGTCGGATGTGAATAGTCTTTCACTCCCGACTGCTACCTCCCCTCGTCCTACAGACAATGTCGAGGTGGAGTCCCAAAAGGGGCTAAGCCAGGAGGAGGTGGTCCTGGAGGCGCCGCAAGGCGACCTCCCGGACTCCAGGCGCAAAGGGGATGAAACCCCAGAGGGCTCTAAGTCCGGCCCTGGGCCGGACACCGCACCAGAACCTTCACTGGTTCCGGAATCCGGCAGGCGGCCCCCTGGTAAGAAGGGCAAGCCTACAACATCGGTAACTTCCGTCCAACCGGAGGCACCGGATAATTTGCTAGAGGTGCTTAACGGCGCCTCCATTGACGAGGAGCACCGCACTATTATGAGTGAGGTGATCCAGAAGGTTCAGTTCGCCAAGAGCGGGCTGACAGAAGCCTGTGCCAGCCTTCTAACAGGCTTTGAGGTATGTATTTAAGATATGTAAAAATATTACCGCATAGACAGTAGCCCCCGATGCTCAGTTTGGTGTTCAGAAAGAAAAGCCAGACTGAGGATCTAAAAAGATATATGCAGGAGTCTAACATAAGTATGTCAATATGGGAATGGAGGTTGCGCTGCTGACCTCTGCCGCACTGACTGCGGAGGTCGATGCATTGAAGCAGAGCCTCGAGCGGTCCGAGAACGAGCTCGACCTTGCCAAGAAGCAACTCGAGGACAAGGAAGGTAAGTAGTACCTTATGTAAGTAAATAAAAAAATATGGTTGCAAATAATGACAGGACCAACGTGAGTATTACAGGGGCCACAAGCGAGGTGGCGACCCTGAAGGAAGCACTATCCAAGGCCGAGGACAATGCGGTCGTGGAGCGCACCAAGCGAGAAAAGCAAGAGGCGCGGGTGGCGGAGGTGCAGCAAGATCTCCATGCTCTTGTGAAGAAACACGAGAGTTTGGAGCTTGACTCAAAGACTCGAGAGTCTGAGCTTGCCTCGGCACTTGAAAGCGCCAAATCTGCCAAGGCCGAAGCCCAAAAAGCCCTCCAAGAAATTGAGGCGATGAAAAAGATAGCGGCGGGTAAGGCATTCTTTATGCAAAGCAAGCACGTGAAAGTAAATTACTTGTTACTTACCCGAGTCCGGAGCTCTCCAAGAGCATTCGCAGATCTGCCCCGCAGTGTGTCCGACGCTGCTGCATTCTACCGAGCTGAGGAAGGGAGCTCGATGGAGAAGGTGTTCTGGTCCCAATATGTTGAGGCCGGACACCCGGTGCCTTTGAGCGACCAGCTAAAGCAGTTGGTCGAGCTCCATAAGGTAGCCGAACAGGCCATGAAGGGCCTTATAGGCCGGCTATGGCCTGGGGAGGTCCTGCATGGGAGCTACTTTGGGCTGGTGAGGCAGCTGGTGGATGCCTGTCCATGGCTTGAAATCATCAAGCGCTCGTATGCATCGAAGGCGCCCGTAGGGCCCTTGCCCGTGTTAAAGTACACTGGGGCAAGATGGATGCTGAGAAGCTGGTGACAGATGGGCCACCGAAGGGGAAGGAGCATCGCAAGCCCGAGTTGTATTATGAGGGTGTCCTGAAGGGTGTCTGCCTTGTGGTGAATGAGTGTTCCAAGGATGTAATTTTTGAATAAACTCGCTCGTGTTATCCTGTGCGCTGAAAACTTGTTCATATGCGCTAAGCAATGCTTTTTGAATTTAAAATATTACCTTCTGTGCGGCCGTTTATTAAATCTGAGAGATGTGAGTCATCGGCTTCTACCCCCATGCCACGAGTGCTGGGGTGTTTGGGATAAACCTGAGCGCTCTTGTTATCATTCTTGGGTCCTTCAAGGGAGGCGCTCAGCACAACGAACAAGGCAATCAGACTATAATGCTTTATCACTCTCACTTGGCCATAGAATTCTATAATTTTAAATTTCGGCGAAGCCCCTAGTATTCGAAAGACCGAGTTCGGGGCGCTATCCACGCCTAGGCCGGACAAAGCCAGCTCCTCGCTCTAAGCGGCATAAGTCTTTAGGGACTTGAAAACCTCTCGAACAACGACCGGCTCTCGCCCTATCATGACGGTCAGTTTTAGCTTTCTCTACTGAGGTGCTTAACCCAGCTCAACTGGGGCACAATCGCAGTAGTTCTCCCAGCGCTACCTTAGCCGATATAGCGGAACGTAAGGTACCAAAACATGGGAGCCGGGCAAACCCAACTATTGACCCAAGACATGATTCGGAGCCGATGCATATAATGCTATAAGTTCGGGGTGCCGCACTCGTGAGAGTGTTCGGACTTCTCACACCATATTCTGGGGTACTTGAGTCCCTCGTGTATTGGCCGTACCAAAGTGTACGGTTGCATAATGTCATAACTGAACATATATACATAAAAAATGGATGCAATAATAGACAAAGGCTATGTATTGTTTATTAAAAGGTTGTTGTGAGAGCAGAACGAGATAAATAGTGCGATAAGCAAGAGATTGGATTATTTGACATGTCCCCCTCCAGGGGCAGGCTGCGAGATTTTATGTAAGACAGGTATTTAGCTCGTTATAGAGACCACCTGGACATTCGACGTAGCTTGCTGCCTCCCTGGCTGTTGCATTGTGTGTTCGGCGATTGTACTGCCGGACAGGCCTTCTGGAGAGTGGAGCCCTGAAAGTAACAAAAAAGAAATGACAAAATCAGGGAGCCCCTAGTGCGGTTGAGCCGCATTTGGGCATGCCGTGGTTGTGCCCCTCCCCTTATGCCCATGGTATTTCTAGAGCGTAATTATGTACACATGGTACTGGTTTCACAATTTCGCAAGGGCAAGGGTTGGGGCCGCACTGCTACACTTGCTCGGAACGCGCCAGGCGGTCTTGTTGTAGGTTACTCCGGGCGCGCTTGACGGTGTCCGGACGTTTAATAGCCGGACTAGAGAATTGCCTTGAGAGGCTACTTTGTACTTCCGCCGCGAGGGCTGCCGTGTGCTCCTCCGTTCGGAGAGAGCGTTCGGTGTTTCCATTGACCGTAATGACTCCTCGAGGGCCTGGCATCTTGAGCTTGAGGTATGCGTAGTGCGGCACTGCATTGAACTTTGCAAATGCGGTTCGTCCGAGCAGGGCGTGATAGCCACTACAGAACGGGACTATGTCAAAGATTAACTCCTCGCTTCGGAAATTATCCGGGGATCCGAAGACCACTTCGAGTGTAACTGAGCCTGTACAGTTGGCTTCTACACCTGGTATGACGCCTTTAAAGGTCGTCTTTGTGGGTTTAATCCTTGAGGGATCTATGCCCATTTTTCGCACCGTGTCCTGATACAGTAGGTTCAGGCTACTGCCGCCATCCATGAGGACTCTAGTGAGGTGAAATCCGTCAATGATTGGGTCTAGAACCAATGCGGCGAATCCGCCGTGGCAGATATTAGTGAGGTGGTCCCTTCGATCAAAAGTGATCGGGCAGGAGGACCACGGATTAAACTTTGGGGCGACTGGCTCCAACGCATATACGTCCCTGAGTGCACGCTTCCGCTCCCTTTTGGGGATGTGGGTTGCGTATATCATGTTCACCGTCCGTACTTGTGGGGGAAAGCCTTTCTGTCCCCTATTGTTCGGCGGTCGGGGCTCCTCCTCGTCATCGCTATGCAGCCCCTTATCTCTGTTTTCGGCGCTTAACTTGCCTGCCTGCTTGAACACCCAACAATCCCTGTTGGTGTGATTGGCCGGTGTTTCGGGGGTGCCGTGTATCTGGCACGAGCGATCGAGTATTCGGTCCAAACAGGATGGGCTCGGAGTATTTCTTTTGAATGGCTTTTTCCGCTGACCGGGTTTAGAGCCTCTGAATCCGGCATTAACTGTCGTATCCTCAGCATTGTCGCCATTAATGCTTGTTGCGACGCGGCCTGTCATTGTTGTCCTTGGTATCCAAATTGCCAGGGCTCTTGTTCATGTTATTACTACGAGCTATCCAGCTATCTTCTTCCGCGCAAAAGTGGGTCATGAGTGTTGTGAGGGCTGCCATGGATTTCAGCTTTTCCTGTCCTAGGTGCCGGGCAAGCCATTCGTCATGGATGTTATGTTTGAAGGCTGCGAGGGCCTCTGCATCCGGACAGTCGACTATTTGATTTTTCTTGGTTAGGAACCGTGTCCAGAATTGTCTGGCCGATTCCTCTGGCTGCTGACTTATGCGGCTTAGGTCATCGGCATCTGGTGGTCGCACATAGGTGCCCTGGAAATTGTCGAGGAATGCAGATTCCAGGTCCTCCCAGCAACCAATTAACTCTGTTAGCAAGCTCTTAAGCCAATGCCGAGTTGGTCCTTTAAGCTTGAGTGGGAGGTATTTGATAGCGTGTGGATCATCACTGCGGGCCATGTGGATATGAAGGAGATAATCCTTGATCCATACCGCAGGATCTGTTGTGCCATCGTATGATTCGATGTTTACGGGTTAAAAACCCTCGGGGATTTGATGATCCATTACTTCGTCTATGAAGCATAGTGGGTGTGCGGCGCCTCTATACTGGGCTATATCACGACGTAGCTCATATGAGCTTTGTCTGCTGTGTTTGGCCTGGCCGTATTTGCCATATCCGACGTGGCGGTTATCGTCACGTGTCGTGGGGCGCCCACGCGATCCGTAGATCGATCTTGTTTGCCTTGCCTTGTCCTCCAATATGTCTCGCAGGTCTGGCGCATTTCCCCGTGCCTTGGTATTTTTTGAGTGACGCCGGGGTGCGGCTTGAGTGGATGGCCGAGAGGCCTCTCTATCGCGGCCACGAGGTGGCCGGTTGGCCGCGTCGTGCGCTGGTGATGTAGGTTTAGGTGCTTCCTCCTCTAATTGGGGTAGCAGCCTGTGCTTTTGTAGCTCTTGGAGGGGCGTTCGAGTTTGTACTCTTCGGCCGTGAGGACTGCAGTCCATCTGTCGGCTAGCAAGTCTTTGTCAGCTCTAAGTTGCTGATGTTTTTTCTTGAGGCTACTCGCCGTGGCCATAAGCCTGCATTGGAAACGCTCTTGTTCGACAGGATCCTCAGGCACGACAAATTCGTTGTCGTCGAGGCTTGCCTCGTCTTAGGAGGGAGGCATGTAATTATCGTCCTCTACCTCTCTGTCTGTCGCTCTCTCATGAGGGCTGGCTTCTCCATCCTCCTGCGCTGAATCCTGCTGGAGGGGGTTGTCTTCGGCACTGTCCGGGGTGTTATTGTCTCCGGTGCCGGAATCGCCGTTTTTGCTTTGGCGGGATTTAGAGCGGCGCCGCTGACGTCGGCGCTTAGGCTGCTTCTTGGAGGGGTCATCCTCCATTGTTCCATTGCCATTCCCTTCTTTTGGGGTTTCCACCATGTATATGTCGTATGACGAGGTGGCCTTCCAGTGCCCTATAGGCGCTGGTTCTTGGTCTTCTCCTGCATCGTCGTCCATACCGTCGATGTCTTCGGAGTCGAAGTCGAGCATGTCAGTTAAGTCATCGACAGTTGCTACGAAGTGGGTGGTGGGTGGGCTTCGAATTTCTTTGTCGTCTGCATCCCAACCCTGCTGACCATACTCCGGCGAGGGCTCTCCTGATAAAGAGAGAGACTTTAGTATATTCAGTATGTCACCAAAGGGCAAGTGCTGAAAGATGTCCGTGGCGACGAACTCCATGATCGACGCCCAATCGGGTTCAATCGGCAGGGGCGCGGAAGGTTCGGAGTCCGGAAAGGAGTCCAGCACCTTGGAGTCACGAGCTTCGCAAAGGACAAGGCTGGTATTCGGCTCGATCGCCGTAGAGATTGCAGCCCCCGAGGCGGTGTCCAACCATCCGTCCTCGATTGGCGCAGTCGGCTCCGAGCTAAAGGTCGGAGCGGACACTAGGGCGGCCTCCTGGGCACTGTTCGGCGGCAGAGCTCGATCATGCCCATCGTGACAGTGCGGCGCGCTCAGTTGTGGCTCGAACCCGTTGAAGATCAAGTCCCCGCGGATGTCAGCCGTGTAGTTCAAACTTCCAAATCTGACCTGATGGCCAGGGGTGTAGCTTTCGATCTGCTCCAGATGGCCAAGCGAATTGGCCCGCAGTGCAAAGCCGCCGAATACGAAGATATGTCCGGCGAGAAAAGTCTCACCCTGGACCACATCGTTGTTGATGATCGGAGGAGCCATCGGGCCTAAAGATGATGACACAGAGGAACACTCAATGAAAGCACCAATATCGGTGTCAAAACCGGCGGATCTCAGGTAGGGGGTCCCGAACTGTGCGTCTAGGCGGATGGTAGCAGGAGACAAGGGACACGATGTTTTTACCCAGGTTCGGGCCCTCTCGATGGAGGTAAAACCCTACTCCTGCTTGATTAATATTGATGATATGGGTAGTACAAGAGTTTATCTACCATGAGATCAGAGAGGCTAAACCCTAGAAGCTAGCCTATGGTATGATTGTTGTTCGTCCTACGGACTAAAACCCTCCGGTTTATATAGACACCGGAGAGGGCTAGGGTTACACAGAGTCGGTTACAATGGGAGGAGATCTACATATCCGTATCACCAAGCTTGCCTTCCACGCCAAGGAAAGTCCCATCCGGACACGGGACGAAGTCTTCAATCTTGTATCTTCATAGTCCAGGAGTCCAGCCAAAGGTTATAGTCCGGCTATCCGGACACCCCCTAATCCGGGACTCCCTCACTGCCCGCAGGGAAGGAGCACCTCAAGCCCGAGATGTACTATGACAGTGTCTTGGAAGGATCTCGCCTTGTGGCGGAGCAATGTGCCAAGGATATTATATTCCCATGAATACATTCATGTTATCCTGTGTTGTAATATGGAACAAGGTCGTTATGTAATATAATGCTTGTTATTTAAAAAATTTGCCTCATGTGCGGCCGTTTTTATATTAATTCTAAGAGTTGACAGTCGTTGGCTTCTGCCCCCACGTAGGAACTACGGGGGTGTTCGGGATAAATCTAAACACTCTTTACCCCACTTTTGGGTCCTTGAAGGAGGTGTTTAGCGCGACGAACCAGGCAATCAGACTATAAGGCTTTATCACCCTCACTTAGCCGTAGGAGTTTGACAAAATAAAGGTAGGTGCAGCCCCTAGTGTTCGGAAGACCGAACTTTGGGGTTCTATAAACACCTGATCGGATAAGAACCGATCCATTGCACGATGCATTAGTTATCGCATAATGCGGAATAAATCGCTAAAGATTTTATGACCTCTCGAACAGCCGACCAGCTCTCGCCGCATCATGACAGTCAGTTTTCGGCTTTCTCTACTGAGGTGCTCGTCCGGAAGAACCGGGACACAATCACAATAGTTCTCCCTTTACTACCCTAGCCAATATAGCAGAACGTAGGGTAGTACGCACAGGAGCCGGGCAACCCAACTATTGACCCAAGACATGATTCGGAGACGATGCATATAATGCTATAAGTTCGGGGTGCCGAACAACCGCGAGGGTGTTCGGACTTTCCTGCCGTGTTATGGGGTACGATGAAGCCCCTGGAGAATTGAGGCGTACCAAGATGTACGGTTGCAAAATTGACAAAAAATGTATCAATAAAAAGTAACAGCAGGTGAACATCATATAGAGCCGCAGATTGTTTTCATTGTAATTCAATAATACGTCTAAGCGTATAAGTACAAGTAGTGCGATAAAAAATATGACTTCTGAACCTGCTGAGGCCAGGGGGGAGCTACGTGCGGATTCGGAGAATGATAAGATGATCGTCGAGGAGAATATCTAGTGATTCCCTTGCATGTTCGAGCTGCTTCCCTCCTTGGTATGTCCGTTCCTTCATAGGTCCGGTAGCCGATGATGGCCTAATCAAAAGTTAACCTGAAAAGGGAAAATGTAAAATAATGTGTGTGTCCCGAAGCGGTTGAGCCGCATTGTGGAAAATAACTTAGTCGTGCCTCCGTTTATCGCCATGGTGACTTTAGTACGTAGTTAAGTACGCCCGCAACAATGGCTGCCGTTTGGTCGAGTTTGGGATGGGGTCAAGTGGCTAGTGAAGCTCTCGACGAGCTGGGCTATCCTGCCGCAGGGTAGTTCAGACTCTTTGATAGTGTCCGGGAGCTTGGCCATCGAATCGAGGTTTGATTGAAAAAGGCTGCTCTGTGCTTTTGCTGCTAAGGAAGCGGTGTGCTCTTCGATATGGAGGGAGCGTTCTGTGTTTCCATTGACTGTTATGACGCCACCTGGACCGGGCATCTTAAGCTTGAGATAAGCATAGTGTGGCACCGCATTGAATCAAGCGAATGTAGTTCGTCCGAGCAGTGCGTCATAGCCGCTGTGAAAAGGGATGATATCAAAGATTAACTCTTTGTTTCATAAATTATCCGGGGATCCGAACACCACTTCCAAAGTGATTGAGCCTGTACAGCAGGCCTCAACACCTGGTACGACACCTTTGAAGGTGGTTTTGGTGGGTTTGATCCTTGAAGGATCAATGCCCATCTTGCGCACTGTGTCCTGATAAAGCAGGTTCAGGATACTGCCGCCATCCATAATGACTCGCATGAGGTGGAATTCATCAATGATTGGGTCAAGGACCAGTGCGGATGAACCGCCGTGACGGATACTGGTCGGATGATCATTGCAATCAAAGGTGATCGAGCAGGACGACCATGGGTTGTATTTTGGGGCGACTAGCTCCATCGCATAGACGTCCCTAAGTGCGCCCCTCCGCTCCCGCTTGGGAATTTGGGTGGCGTATATCACATTCACCGTTTTGATTTGCGGAGGGAACTTCTTTTGCCCTCCTGCCTTCGGTGGCCGGTGCTCCTCGTCATTTTCATTGCTTTGCGACCCCTTCTCTTTGCTTTCGGCATTTGACTTGCCGGCCTGTCTGAAGACCCAACATTCTCTGTTGGTATGATTAGCTGGTGTACTTGGGGTGCCGTGAATGTGACATGGACGGTCGAGCATGTGGTCAAAACTGGACGTGTCTTTTGAATGGTTTCTTCCGTTGACCGATCTTAGAGCCGCTGAATCCGGCATTGACAGCCATGTCTTCGGCGCTATTGTCGTTGTTTCGACACTTGTGTTTGCTGCGTCGGGGCTTGCCGTTATTATCTCTGGATTTAGAAGTTCTAGGTTTACTTGAGGTGCTGTTGCTATGAGCTAGCCAGCTGTCCTCGCCCGCACAAAAGTGGGTCATAAGTGTCGTAAGGGCTGCCATGGATCTCGGCTTCTCTTGTCCGAGGTGTCGGGCGAGCCATTCGTCAGAGATATTATGCTAAAAGGCCGCTAGGGCTTCGGCATCCGGACAGTCGACGATTTGGTTCTTTTTAGTTAAGAACTGACTTCATAATTTCCTGTCTGACTCTCCGGTCTATTGGGTTATATGACTTAAGTCATCGGCATCCGGAGGTCGGACATAGGTGCCTTGGAAGTTGTCAAGGAATGCGTCTTCCAGGTTCTCCCAACTGCCAATAGAGCTTTCGGGCAGACTGTTGAACCAGTGTCGAGCTGGTCCCTTGAGTTTTAGCGGGAGATACTTGATGGCATGGAGATCATCACTGCGGGCCATATGAATGTGGAGAAGGAAGTCTTCGATCCATAGCACGAGATCTATTGTCATATCATACAATTCAATGTTTACGGGTTTAAACCCTTCTGGGAATTCATGTTCCATTACTTTGTTAGTGAAACATAGGGGGTGTGCGGCGCCTCTGTGCTGGGCTACGTCACGACACAGCTCGGATGGAGCTGGTCTGTGGTATTCAGCTCGAACATGTTTGTATTTATTATATTCGGTGTGGCTACGGTTGTCGCGCATTGGGGCGCGCCCCCACGATCCGTAGATCAATCTGGGATGTCCTGCTTTGTTTTCCAAGTCATACCGAAGGTCATGTGTGTATCCCCAAGCTTTTGTGTTTCTATTTGTTCAGCGACGGGGTGTGGGCTGGTGTTCGGACTGATACAATGCTTTATCTCGGCCACACGATGGTCGGTCAGCCGCATCATGCGCTGGTAGTGAGGGTTCTAGTGCCTCGTCGTCGAATTGAGGTAGCAACCTGCACTTCGGGTAACTTTTGGTTGGCCGTTCGAGTCCATATTCCTCGGCTGCCAGGATCTCAGTCCATCTATCAGTGAGTAGATCTTGATCAGCTTGGAGCTGCTTCTTCTTCTTCTTCAGGCTCTTTGAAGTGGCTATAAGCCGGCGCTTGAAGCGCTCCTGCTCAACGGGATCCTCAGGCATGATAAATTCTTCGTCGCCGACGCTCACCTCATCCTCGGAGAGAGGCATGTAATTACTGTCATTCGAGTCTTCATTCATGTCCTGTTCATCAGGGCTGGCTCGCCCATCTTCCCATTCGGCCTGTTCAAAACTTGGCTGGGCGGGGTCGTCATCTTCGGCATCGTCCGGAGTGTTATTGTCTCTTGTGCCGGTATCGCCGTTTGTACCATGGCGTGGTTTAGAGCGGCGTCACCGACATCGGCGCTTCGGCTGCTTCTCAGGAGGCTTATCCTCAACTGGATCCTTTTTGTCCTCGCCATTGTTTTCTTTAGGTGTGTCCACCATGTATATGTCATGTGAGGAGGTGGTTGTCCAGCGCCCTGTGGGCGGTGGTTCTTGTTCTTCTCCTGCATCGTCGTCCATACCGTCGATGCCTTTGGAGTCGAAATCCAGCATGTCGGTCAAGTCGTCGACAATGGCTATCAAGTGGGTGGTGGGTGGGAAACGAATTTCTTCATCGTCCGCTTCCCACTCAAGCCGGACATAGTTCGGCCAAGAATCTCCTCACAAGGAGAGAGATTTTAATGAGTTTAACACATCACCCAAGGGCGAGTGTTGAAAGATGTCCGCGGAGCTGAACTCCAAGATCGGCGCCCAGTTAGATTCGATGGGCGTGTGTGACGCCCCCGATTCAATCGTACACTAATCATACACGCAAACGTGTACGATCAAGATAAGTGACTCACGGGAAGATATCACAACACAACTCTAAAAGTAAAATAAGTCATACAAGCATCGTATTACAAGCCAGGGGCCTCGAGGGCTCGAATACAAGTGCTTGAGCATAAACGAGTCAGCGGAAGCAACAATATCTGAGTACGGACATAAGTAAAACAAGTTTGCCTTAAGAAGGCTAGTACAAACTGGGATACAGATCGATACAGGCGCAGGCCTCCTACCTGGGATCCTCCTAAACTACTCTTGGTCGTCGTCAGTTGCCTACACGTAGTAGTAGGCACCTCTGGTGTAGTAGGAGTCATCGTCAATGGTGGCGTCTGGCTCCTGGGCTCCAACGTCTGGTTGCGGCAACCAGGTAGAATGGAAGGGGGGAAAGAGAGAGAAAAGAAACCGTGAGTACTCATCCAAAGTACTCGCAAGCAAGGATCTACACTACATATACATGGGTATATATGTAAAGAGGCAATATCGATGGACTGAACTGCAGAATGCCAGAATAAGAGGGGGATAGCTAGTCCTATCGAAGACTATGCTTCTGGCAGCCTCCGTCTTGCACCATGTAGAAGAGAGTTGATTGAAGTCCTCCAAGTAGCAGCGCATAGCATACTCCTACCTGGCGATCCTCCCCTCGTCGCCCCATGGGAAAGCGATCACCGGGATGTCTTTGGAACTTGTCTGGGTGTGTTTTATTAAGTATCCGGTTCTAGTTGTCATAAGGTCAAGGTACAACTCTGGGTCGTCCTTTTACCGAGGGACACGACTATTCGAATAGATCAACTTCCTTGCAGGGGTGCACCACATTTCCCAACACGCTCGACCCCCTTTGGTCGGACACACTTTCCTGGGTCATGCCCATCCTCGGAAGATCAACACGTTGCAGCCCCACCTAGGCACAACAGAGAGGTCAGCATGCCGGTCTAAATCCTATGCACGCACGGGTCTGGGCCCATCGCCCATTGCATGCCTGCACATTGCTTGGGCGGCCGGAAGCAGACCTAGCCCCCTTAATACAAGAGCAGGCTTACGGTCCAATCCGGCGCGCGCCGCTCAGTCGCTGACGTCACGAAGGCTTTGGCTAATACGCCGACATCGAGTGCCCATATCTGTTCCCGCGTAGTTGGTTAGTGCGTATAGCCCAGTGGCCAGACTCAGATCAAATACCAAGATCTCGTTAAGCGTGTTAGTATGAAGTAACCGCGAACGCCGACCAGGGCCAAGCCCACCTGTCTCCTAGGTGCTCTCCACCTGCCATGTCACTCCGCCACAAAGATCCACACAGAGGGCCGTCGGGACAAATGTCCTTTCTGCCCCCAATCCATGAATCACTCGCGGGTACTCTTCGAGCCGACCCGACTTTAGTCACCATCTGTATAGTATGTATATATGTATAGTATATACCCGTGATCACCTCCCGAGTGATCACAACCCGATAGTATAGCAAGGCAGATTGACAAGAATGTAGGGCCAATGATGATAAAATAGCATCCTATACTAAGCATTTAGGATTGCGGGTAAGATATCAATGACTGTAGCAACAATGGTAGGCTATGCAACAGAATAGGAGTAACCAAACAGTAACATGCTACACTACTCTAATGCAAGCAGTAGAGAGAAGAATAGGCGATATCTGGTGATCAAGGGGGGGGGGCTTGCCTGGTTGCTCTGGCAAGGAGGGGTCGTCAACTCCGTAGTCGAACTGAGCAGCAGCAGCGTCGGTCTCGTAGTCTACCGGAGAGAAGAGGGGGAAGAAACAACAAATACAATGCAAACATAAGCATGACGATGCATGATGATAACCCACAAGCATAGGGGATCGCAACAGCTTTCAAGGGTAGAGTATTCAACCCAAATTTATTGATTCGACACAAGGGGAGCCAAAGAATATTCTTGAGTATTAGTAGTTGAGTTGTCAACTCAACCACACCTGGATAACTTAGTATCTCTAGCAAAGTGTTTAGTAGCAAAAGTGGTATGATAGTAATGGTAACAGTAGCAACAATAAAGATAAATGTTTTTGGGTTTTTGTAGTAGTTGCCACAGTAGCAACGGAAAAGTAAATAAGCGAAGAACAATATATGAAAAGCTCGTAGGCAATGGATCAGTGCTGGATAATTATGCCGGATGCGATTCCTCATGCAATAGTTATAACATAGGGTGATATAGAACTAGATCCAGTTCATCAATGTAATGTAGGCATGTATTGCGTAAATAGTCACACGTGCTTATGGAAAAGAACTTGCATGACATCTTTTGTCCTACCCTCCCGTGGCAGCGGGGTCCTAGTGGAAACTAAGGGATATTAGGGCCTCCTTTTAATAGAGAACCGGACCAAAGCATTAACAGATAGTGAATACATGAACTCCTCAAACTACGGTCATCACCGAGAAGTGTCCCGATTATTGTCACTTCGGGGTTGTCAGATCATAACACATAATAGGTGACTATAGACTTGCAAGATAGGATCAAGAACACACATATATTCATGAAAACATAATAGGTTCAGATCTGAAATCATGGCACTCGGGCCCTAGTGACAAGCATTAAGCATAGCAAAGTCATAGCAACATCAATCTCAGAACATAGTGGATACTAGGGATCAAACCCTAACAAAACTAACTTGATTACATGATAAATCTCATCCAACCCATCACCGTCCAGCAAGCCTACGATGGAATTACTCACACACGGTGGTGAGAATCATGAAATTGGTGATGGAGGATGGTTGATGATGACGACGACGACGAATCCCCCTCTCCGGAGCCCCGAACGGACTCCAGATCAGCCCTCCCGAGAGAGATTAGGGCTTGGCGGCGGCTCCGTATCATAAAACACGATGAAACTTTCTCTCTGATTTTTTTTCTCCGCGAGACGGTATATATGGAGTTGGAGTTGAGGTCGGAGGAGGTCCAGGGGGCCCACGAGATAGGGGGGCGCGCCCTAGGGGGGCGCCCCCCTGTCTCGTGGACAGGCCTTGGGCCCCCTGGCCCTGATTCTTTCGCCAAAAATTCTTATTAATTCTGAAAAGTCCCTCCGTGGATTTGCAGGTCATTCCGAGAACTTTTCTTTTCTACACATAAAACAACATCATGGTAGTTCTGCTGAAAACAACATCAGTCCGGGTTAGTTTCATTCAAATCATGCAAGTTAGAGTCCAAAACAAGAGCAAAAGTGTTTGGAAAAGTAGATACGTTGGAGACATATCACATGACATGACAACGAGCGGTGCTAGGTGTGCCCTAACGCGGTAGTAGGTGATACCGGCGAAAGGGGGAAACATCCGGGAAAGTATCCCCGAAGTTTTGCGTTTTTGGACAGATGATCCGGAGGGTGAAAGTTGCGTGTTCTCTATGCTAGGGATGTGTGGCGGACGAACGGGCTGCGCATTCGGATTTGTCTCGTCATTCTGAGCAACTTTCATGTACAAAGTATTTTCATCCGAGTTACAGATTATTTTATACTGATTTTTAAAGTTTTAAATCATTTTCTAAATTATTTTTAATTCGAAAATTAAATGTAAAATTGCTATGGGTACTGTCGGTGTCAAAACCGGCGGATCTCGGGTAGGGGGTCCCGAACTGTGCGTCTAGGCGGATGGTAACAGGAGACAAGGGACACAATGTTTTACCCAGGTTCGGGCCCTCTTGATGGAGGTAAAACCCTACGTCCTGCTTGATTGATATTGATGATGTGGGTATTACAAGAGTAGATCTACCACGAGATCAAGGAGGCTAAACCCTAGAAGCTAGCCTATGGTATGATTGTTGTTCGTCCTACGGACTAAAGCCATCCGGTTTATATAGACACCGGAGAGGGCTAGGGTTACACAGAGTCGGTTACAATGGTAGGAGATCTACATATCCGTATCGCCAAGCTTGCCTTCCACGCCAAGGAAAGTCCCATCCGGACACGGGACGAAGTCTTCAATCTTGTATCTTCATAGTCTTGGAGTCCGGCCGACGATGATAATTCGGCTATCCGGACACCCCCTAGTCCAGGACTCCCTCAGTAGCCCCTGAACTAGGCTTCAATGACGACGAGTCCGGCACGCATATTGTCTTCGGCGTTGCAAGGCGGGTTCCTCCTCCGAATAATTTATAGAAGATTGTGAACACCAGGATAGTGTCCGGCTCTGCAAAATAAATTCCACATACCACCGTAGAGAGAATAATATTTACACAAGTTCAATCCGCTGACGTATTTTGTGGCGTGACGTCACACCACAACCAAGCCTTTACTCGAATCGTTTTTATTATACCACCTCCGCGCGTCTAGCGAAGTGGTTTCCTTGGCACGTCTTGTCGAAGCAGAGATCGTGTTCCCCTTATCCCGGGATTCTCATCAATACGGACGTGGGTAACCCAACCGTGCCATTGATTGCGGCGCTTGGGAGATAAGCGAGTTTTATCAGGCCGATGGGGACACATGGTTTCGTCCGCCCATATAAGGGGATAAAGATCTACCCTTTTACCTACGCCTTCTTCCTCCTTTGCCTATCCATCTCTACGAACTCGAGCTCCAGCGCCCAAGTCCGCACATCTCACCTCAACCTTCTCCAACTATGTCCGGAGCGGGAGGCAAGTGGATGGCCTCCTCCATTACGGAGGGGCACATCCAGAAGCTGCGCAGTGCCGGATACCTGTCCAGCGACATTGCTCACCGGCTCCTCGACGAGGGGGAGCTCATCCGCACCCCCAGGCCCCATGGGAGGGTAGTATTTCTTTCCCATTTCCTCCGCGGACTGGGCTTCCCACTCCATCCCTTTGTCCGGGGGCTCATGTTCTACTATGGCATGGATTTCCATGATATGGCCCCGAATTTCATCCTCAATATCTTGGCGTTTATCGTCGTGTGTGAGGCCTTCCTCTGCATTAAGCCCCACTTCGGCTTGTGGCTCAAGACCTTCAGTGTCAAGCCGATGGTTGTGAAGGGCAACCAAGCGGATTGTGGAGGCGCCATGGTGGGCAAGATGCCCAACGTTACTTGGCTTGAGGGCACCTTCGTGGAAACCATTAAGGGGTGGCAATCGGGGTGGTTTTACATCACCGAGCCGCGTGACCCTGAATGGGCAGCTGCCCCCGAATTCAGATCTGGCATCCCCATACGGCTCACCTCCTGGAAGGAGAGTGGCCGGATATGGGGCGATTCGGAGGAGCTGACCGGACTTCAAGCCTGCATCCAAAAGCTAGTGAAAAGGAAGCTCAAGCTTGTCAACGTAGTCCAGGTCATGCTCATCCGCCGGATTCTCCTGTGCCAACAACGGGACTTCAATATGTGGGAGTTCGATCCGGCGCAGCACCAGACTTTGAGCGGGCTCTTCGACACTACGTACGAAGAGGCCTGGAGGGTGCTGTTTAAGGGCGCCGAGGCTCCCGCATCCGCCATCGAAGATCGCAGATTCAACTCGCAGCGTCCGGCTAGCGAGGTAAGCGGTTTTGCCCTTTACGGGACGCTTGTTTTCCATAGTTTGACTCTATGCGGGATCTAAACTCCCTCTCCTTTGACAGGACTGGATGAAGAAGGCCGAGCAGACTATCTGTCCGGCCCCTTTGCCAGAAGACCCAGCGGATGCCCGCTTAACGGGGATGCTGGCTCCGGCACCCCATGTGGTGCCGGAGAAGAAGGCCAAGAAGAAGGCCACGGGTACTCGAAAGAGTTCCCGTTTTCAGGTGTCATCGGATGATGACACCGAGGCGTACTCCTCCCACGAAGGCGAGGAGGAGAAGAAAGAGGCCTCTCCCCCAGCAGGGGGAGGGAAGAAAAGGAAGGCCTCCCCAACGAGGAGGCCAAAGGGTCCACGAAGGGAAGGACTCTTCCCCCGGACTGCTCTGCCCACGCCAGCGACGACGACGAGGACTGGCCTCCAAGGGCCAAGCCCCTGGCGAGATCGTAAGTATCCAGACTCCCGAATAACTTCATGATTTTTATTTTCGCCACATGGAGTCTTTCTAATGCCGCATACAACCCTGCAGTCCGCCCAAGGAGGATCTTCCCGCTTCGTCGAGCGGGTCCTTGGGTGCGTCGGATATGGATTCCCTTCCGACCGCCTCCTCCCCTCGTGATGCGGACGATGCCGAGGTGGGATCCCGGGAAGGGACCCACCAGGAGGAGGAGGCCCCGGAGGTGCCGCAGGGCAACCTCCCAGACTTTGCACCGGACTCCGCACCAGAACCAGTAGTGGCTTCGGAGTCCAGCGGGCGGCCCCTTCGTAAGAAGGGCAAGACCGTGACGCCGGTGGCCTCCGTCCAACCGGAGGCGCCGGATAGCTTGCTGGAGGCGCTCAACGGCGCTTCCATTGAAGAGGAACACTGTCACGACCGACTTTTCAATAAAATGATTATTGATAAAACCGATCTTTTAAACCCAGTATAGGAAAAGTCATCCTTTCTGGTAGACAAAGCTTGATAAACAGAGAACCAGTAGCATCAAATATATTATAGGATTGAGCGGAGGCTGCTCAACAGTTTATTACAAACTCGCCAATACCTTACATAAGGGCGGTTAAGTCACAGGGGTGGATTGGCATGCTACTAGCTCGAGGAAAAACGGTGGTGGATAACTTGACTTCTACTGGCAGTACATCGAGCATCGAGATGAGGCTCGATGAATTTATTCGGGGTTGCGGAAGCGGATAATACAATGACCAAAACAGGATCGCACGGGACTGACTGGGACTCCTCTAGGCGTCGGACTCGCTATCAAACTCTTCATCCATGAGATCGCCTTCATCAACATCTGGCCAAATCAACAAGCCAGGTGAGTACTTGAGAGTACTCCCAAGACAGTTCGGACAAAAGATATAATCAATGAATGCATGAATGCGTCATGAACAAGAATGATGCTCATAAAACGATGATAATAATGCAGGACTTGGAGATTAAAATAAATAACTGAAAACCAATCGGGTGTCTGGAGCGACGCCTCGAAAGGTAAATAAATAAAATGCATGCCGCATTCGGGCGTCTAAGCGACACCACATAATGGGCTTAAAAGAAATGCCACAGTCGGACGTCTGGGCGACATCACATAAAGGGCTTTAAAAGAAATGCCACAGTCGGACGTCTGGGCGACATCACATAAAGGGCTTTAAAAGAAATGCCACAGTCGGACGTCTGGGCGACATCACATAAAGGGCTTTAAAAGAAATGCCACAGTCGGACGTCTGGGCGACATCACATAAAGGGCTTTAAAAGAAATGCCACAATCAGACGTCTAAGCGACATCACAGACATGGCTTTAAAAGAAATGCCACAGTCGGACGTCTGAGCGACATCACAGAC
>NC_041387.1:56543216-56545088 GCF_002162155.2 Triticum dicoccoides | reverse complement strand
CACCATCGGACGTCTGAGCGACATCACAGACAGGGCTTAAAAGAAATGCCACAGTTGGACGTCTGAGCGACATCACAGACATGGCTTATAACAAGATAAATAACAGGTATGCCACCGTCGGACGTCTGAGCGACATCGCAGACAGGGCCTATAACAAAAATAAATAACAGGTATGCCACCGTCGGACGTCTGAGCGACATCGCAGACAGGGCTTATAATAAATGTAAATAACAAGATTAGTCCATCCACAAGAATAATCTTTTAACCGGATTTATCACACATAAATCCCACTGGGTTTTTGTCACTGAGGTTGATACCGGACAAGATAAGATGAATATAGTACTTGAACAAAGCACAAGATAATTGAAGGATTTGAGACTCTGCAGAGTTTGGATGAACTGACCACAGCCAACGGATTTCCGTAGTCACGAAGGACTAGTTCCGTTTACGGTATTTCAGTAGAAACACATTTAACTAGTACACACCCATTTCACCTCACGATGCCAGGAATCACCCCGGTCAACGTCCAAGAAAAACTTTGAGACGGGGAGGCCACAACCTCGAATAGCATGGGATCAAATTTCTATATGCGCGCTCAAAGGGGTGCCCCCCTCTCGGTCCCAATCGGAAACACCCATGCCCCCTGACCGGATGACGGGCTTTAATCCAGGGCCATGGAACCCTCATCCCGGCCTCTCCACTTGGTATGTACCAGGAAAACAGTTGCAACTTACTACGCCATATCCCTTGCGGAAAACAAGTGGCAGCACAGGAAGGAAGTGAAGGGAATATGATTTGATCATGTTGACACTGTTGTCAAAGGACTGGCCTAAGCCTGGCATGTCACAACACTGCCATCTTACCCATCCTCACACCAACACATGGCTATGCAAATATGTATCCAACAACATAATGCTTACCGAAACTTACTTTCCGATTATGTATATGAAATATAACATTTAATAGTTGTTCATAAACATGCCATGATCATACTAAAATGCAAACACGCAACAACACTCATCATATCAAGAGTTCAAACATGCTTGCCTGGTTCGGAGTAGTCGGAGCCTAACTGTGCGAGGTTTGTAGCTCCGTCACCTCCTCAGGTATCTACGGTATAAGAAAAGATACGCACGCAGCGTAAATACCGTGAGTGTACAGAAAAGTGTTCCAAATATTTTTCAAATAAATATGGTAAAAAACTAGACAAAATTTTGAAGAGGACAGAAAAATAATCACTCAAAAATTCCTGTCTGTTAAAAAGTTATAAGTGTTTTAACCCAAGGACTCATCCGTAATGAAACAGAAAACTTCCAGGGGGTTCTGCGGAAAAGTACAGATAACGTTTCGTTTAAAAAAAACGGTTGAGAGACTGACAGGCAGGCTCCACCCATCAGGTTTGAATTTTCAAACGAGGGAAAACAGAGCGCGACGGCGCCGAGAGGTGCGGTGGTCGCCGGCGGCGATCCACGGCGAGGTAAGGCGATTGGGGTGTACCTCTGTGTTCAGGGTGCCATTCCGCGTCTGTGGGAGGTGGTGGTGGTCGCCGGCGAGTACCACGTCAGCGACGACACTTGCTCCGGTGGACGGCGGTTCGGGTGGTCGTGGATCTCGCCGGAGAGAGCTGCGAGGCCAAAATTGAGCCGGGGGTTATCTTACTAGAGGTGGTACGAGGCTACGGTCGAAACTAGGGCGGCGGAGGGGTTCTCGCCGGAGAGAATGAAGCCGGAGCCCGAGGCGGACGGAGGTGGCCGGAGTCGAGGAGGAAAGGCCCCTCGAGGCTCGTTCAGTGGCCGGGCGGGGTCTGGTGTGGTGGTGGAGTCGTGCGGAGGCGAGCGCAAGCTCGGGGGTGCTATATATAGCCGCCCCGAG
>NC_041387.1:56534973-56542823 GCF_002162155.2 Triticum dicoccoides | reverse complement strand
AGCCGCCCCGAGGCGGTTGCCGAGAATGGGGTTCTCTGGCGAGGTGATTACGGCGACGCAGTGGTTGCACGGGGGGGGGGGGTCAGAGGTTGAGCGTCGTCGTGGATATCCCCTGGTTCCGTTTAGGTGCTAACCGCGCTGGAATTTGGTCGCTTAGGGGGAGTTCGACGGAACAGGGCAGCACGGGCCCGTCGGCGGCAGAGAGCGCGCTCTGCGCGTGTCGCGCCACGGCGACGGTGCTGCATGCGTGTGTTGGCAAGGAGGTGGCCACGCGGAGCCACCAGGCCGCTTGGGCGGCGCCGAACGGCGTTATGCCGCCGTTCTGCTTCCTGTCGGCCGCTACAGCGCTACGGCCGCCGCAAGACACGCCGGCGCAGGCGGGCCAGGGTGCCACCGATGCCAGGAAGGCGCCAAGCGCGCGTGTGAGGCTCCGGACAAGCAAGCATGGCCGTGAGCTACGTGCCAAGCGCACTGTGAGCTCGTGACTGAAGTTACTGACGAAGATCGACACTGAACTTCTGAATTTTCTGAAAGTGAACAGTACTAGTGCATGCAAGGTGTTCGACAGAATGATTCTAGTGTGTAGAGATCTTCCCTTGAGCTGGTTTTTGGTGGAGGGGCTTCTCATTGCACCTAGAGGCTGCCTGAATATTTCTAGAATTTTTGGAGAGGTGTAGATATGGTTTTCACCAAATTTGGCAAATCTGGTCCAAACTTGCAGTGAGTGAATTTTGAAATATTTGAACAGGAGAAGTGTGGATCAAGATGGTTCTGGGTTGTGGGTACAAAGGACTATCCAGGGGTGTTGAGTTGAGGTCAAAAGTCAAAAGCATTGGGGTACTTGCTTTGCAATCCACCTAGGCTCAAAAGAAAAGACAGAATTATTTTGGGAGGAGAAATAGTTGGAATAAAGTCCAAAAATGGATTTTATTAGTTTGGACAGAATGTTTGGGTTGAACTAAAGTGGGAGGAGAGGTTTTGGGAAAATTTCACCATAGGTGGCATGGTAAAATTTTGAAGGAATCAAAACCAAATAAAAGCCCAAACCTAAAAGGGTTTTCATTTTAAAAGAAACCAAATCCAAGAAAAGGATTTTTTTTTGAGAGGGCAGACTTTAGAAGATGGTTTTTAGGAAGGGTTTAAATGACCTCCTTTCAAACCAAGCAAGGCTCTTTTGAAAAACAAAACACCAAAAAATTTGGAGTGTCACAGTACCTACCCCCTTAGGAAAAATCTCATCCCCGAGATTTCAGTTGATCCTTAAACAGGTGTGGGTGCTCTGTCCGAAGAAAATCCTCGCTCTCCCAAGTTGCTTCATTCTCGGTGTGAATACTCCATTGAACTCTGAAAAATTTAATGGCTTTCCGTCGGGTCCTCCTCTCAGACTCTTCTAATATTTTTATTGGGTGTTCCCGGTAAGTGAGGTCCGGTTGCACGTCAATATACTCATGTGGAACTTGCTTCTCTGGGTTGCTCACGTATTTTCTCAACTACGAGATGTGAAATATGTTGTGGATACCGGATAAGTCTCCGGGTAGGTCCAGCTGGTAGGCTACCTTGCCTCGTCGGGCCACTATATGAAATGGTCCGATGAATCTTGGTGCTAGTTTCCCTTTAATCTTGAATCGTTGTAGACCCTTCATAGGAGAAACTCTCAGGTATACCAATTCTCCGGGTTCGAAACTGATTTCCCGATGCTTTCGGTCATAATAACTCTTTTGTCGACTTTGAGCTGTTTTGAGTCGTTCCCTAATTGTCTTAACTTTCTCCTCGGCCTCCTTGAGCATATCTAGGCCAAAGATATAGCTGTCTCCGGTCTCTGACCAATTTAGCAGGGTACGACATCTTCTCCCATATAGAGCTTCAAAGGGTGCCATTTCCAAGCTGGCTTGATAGCTGTTGTTGTATGCGAACTCTGCATATGGCAAACTTTCTTCCCAACTGTTCCCGTAGGTGAGGACACAGGCTCTTAGCATGTCTTCTAGGATTCGGTTTATGCGTTCCGTCTGCCCATCAGTCTGGGGATGGTATGCGGTACTGAAGGCTAGTTGGGTTCCCAGTGCCTGTTGTAGGTGATCCCAGAATGCAGAGACGAACTGTGTGCCTCTATCGGAGATGATAGTCTTAGGGACTCCATGTAAGCAGACGATACGGGCAAGATAAAGCCTGGCTAGTCTCTGAGTGGTGTAAGTTGTTTTTACCGGAATAAAATGTGCCACCTTGGTTAATCTGTCGGTTATGACCCAAATGGCATCGTTTCCATGTCGGGACCGTGGCAGTCCAATGATGAAGTCCATCCCAATCTCGTCCCATTTCCACTCGGGTATCTTATTTGGCTGCAACAGTCCGGCTGGTTTCTGGTGCTCGGCCTTGATACGTTGACAAGAGTCACAGCAGGCGATGAACGTGGCTATATCTCTCTTCATACCGTGCCACCAGAAATTTTCCTGAAGGTCTTTGTACATTTTTGTCCCTCCAGGATGGATTGAATACGGAGCTGTGTGACTTTCAGTCAATATATGTTGTTTGAGGTCCTTGACATTTGGTACACATAGCCTTTCTCCATACCACAATATTCCTTGCTCATCCACGTTGAATTCTGAGGCTCTTCCCAAACTCACTTTTCTTTTTATGCCCTCAATGCTGGGGTGTCCGTGCTGGGCTTCCTTGATACTTTTCATCAGGGTAGGCTGTATTTCGATATTTGATACACTGCCTTCGGTGACCATTATTAGATTGAGTCGGGCAAATTCCTGTTGAAATTCTGGCCTCGATTTTGGTATACTGTCGTCGTCCGTGCTGGGATTGCGACTAAGTGCATCTGCCACAACATTTGCTTTTCCGGGATGATAGTGGATTCAAACATCATAATCCTTCACCAACTCTAACCAGCGTCGTTGCCGTAGATTTAACTATGGCTGTGTGAAAATATACTTAAGACTCTTATGGTTTGTGTATATCTCACAACGATTCCCAAGCAGAAAGTGTCTCCATTCCTTGAGTGCATGGATGACAACTGCTAATTCCAGGTCATGGGTGGGATAATTTTCCTCATGCTTGCGTAGTCTAGAGACATACGCAACTACCTTGCCTTCTTGCATCAATACGCATCCGAGGCCTTTCCGGGATGCGTCACAATATACCTCAAAATTTTTGTGTGTATCTGGCACAATTAGCACTGGTGCCGTTGTTAATTTGCTTTTTAGGTCTTGGAAGCTTTTCTCACATGCTTCTGTCCATTCAAACTTCTTGCCTTTCTTGAGCACTTGTGTCATGGGCTTTGCTATAATGGAGAATCCTTCAATAAATCTCCGATAATATCCTGCCATTCCCAAGAAACTTCGTACGTCCGTTACATTAGCTGGTGGTTTCCAGCCAAGTACGGCCTTGACCTTTTCCGGGTCTACTGCAATACCTTCTTGGGTTAGCACGTGGCCCAGAAAACCCACCTGTTTTAGCCAAAATTCACATTTGCTGAATTTGGCGTACAGTTGATGTTTCCTGAGTTCTCCGAGTACAATCCTGAGATGTTCGGCGTGCTCTTCTGGTGTTTTGGAATATATCAGAATATCATCGATGAATACCACAAAAAACTTGTCCATATACTTCATAAAACTTTGTTCATGAGGTGAACAAAATATGCAGGGGCGTTGGTTAGCCCGAATGGCATCACTGTGAACTCATACAGTCCATATCTGGAGGTGAAGGCGGTCTTGGGAATATCTTCTGTTCGTACTTTTAATTGGTGGTACCCTGATCTCAAGTCAATTTTTGAGAAGACTTTGGCCTGTGCGAGCTGATCGAATAAATCATTTATTCGGGGCATTGGGTATTTGTTCTTGATTGTGACCATGTTGAGAGCTCGATAATCAATACACAACCTCATTGTTCCATCCTTCTTCTTGGTAAATAAAATTGGTGAACCCCAAGGTGAGGAGCTGGCTCGTATGTATCCTTTCTCCAATAATTCTTTTATTTGCTTCTTCAACTCTACCAATTCGGATGGTGCCATTCTGTAAGGTTTCTTATAAATAGGAGTGGTTCCGGGTGCTAGCTCAATGCTGAATTCTATCTCTCGGTCTGGCGGCATGCCCGGTAGTTCTTCTGGAAATTCACATATTACGGGAACCTTGTTCAGCTCAGAAACGTCCACCTTGTTTAATCTAGGTTGTCGAGGTATTTGTCTCTCTTTGGCTGAAACTTTTATTTTCTTCCCATGATGGTGTGTGAGAATCACGGTACGGTTGAAGCAGTCAATAAAACCTTTGTTGGTGGTTAACCAATCCATTCCCAGGATGACATCCAGTCCCTTGCTTTCCAGTACAATAAGGTTGGCGTAAAACTTGAATCCTTCAAATTCAACAATCACACCTTGACAGTAACTCTGGGTCACTTGCTTAATTCCAGGGGACTTGACGATCATTGGATTTTCCAAGGGAAGCATCGAAAAATTATTTTGCAAAGCAAAACTTTTCGAAACGAATGAGTGAGAAGCACCAGAATCAAACAAAACCATGGCAGGAATTGTGTTGACGGGGTACGTACCGAGTACGATATCTGGGGCGTTCTGTGCTTCCTCTCGGGTCACGTGGTTCAGGTGACCTTTCCGGTGGTTGTTGTTGGGGTTGAAATGGCTTCGCTTTGGTGCTGAATTATTGCCACCATTATTGAGCTTCGGGGTTGAGTTCCTTGGCTTGGGACACTGCTTGGCATAGTGCCCTTCTTCTCCACAAGCATAACAGGTAACGTCTGGGCGATAGGTGAATTCTTTGTCTCTTGCATGGAAATTCTTGTTTGGACGTGAATTATTCGTCGGGGTTTTGTGTGAATCCCCCTTCTGAAATTCCTTCTTGCTTTTGTGATTGCGAGAAAAAGTAGTCTGGTCCCTTTTCCGTTTGCGGAAATCTTCCAGGCTACGTCGCTCATTTTCCAGGATAATGGCCTTATCCACCAGTGTTTTAAAATCTGGAAAGGTATGCACAACTAGCTGGCACTTAAGGGCGGGTGCCAGGCCTTCCAAGAATTTTTCCATCTTCTTGCTCTCGGTCATGCGTTCTTCATTGGCGTAGCGAGACAGCAGTGTGAATTGGCTGTTGTATTCTGACACTGTCATGGCTCTTTGCTTGAGTTCATCAAATTCTTTCTTCTTGATTTTCATGACGCTCTTCGGAATATGTGCCCCACGAAAACCTTCTTTGAAATTTTCCCAGGTGATTTCATTTTCGTTGGGGTGCATGTGCAGGAAGTTTTCCCACCACGATGCAGCTGCACCTGTGAGATAATGTGGTGCATATAGTACTTTTTCACGGTCCGAACACTGTGCGATAATTAATTTTCTCTCCATGTCTCGAAGCCAGTCCTCGGCCTCAAGAGGCTTGTCAGTATGAGAAAATGTTGGAGGACGCGTCTTTTGTAACTCAGATAATTTGGATTGCGGTTGATACTGACCACGGTTACTTCCCATATTGATGAATTGGTTCATCATTTCCTGGTGTTGCTGTTGACTCTGTTCGTACAAACGACAAACTTGTGTGAAAGCTGTTTCACTGCCCTGTTGACTTGTCTGTCCCTGAGTGAAATTTTGGTTCTGCGGCGTGCCATAATTCTCTTCTGGCTGAGTTGGCATGGAGCGCGTCCAAGGACGAGACATTTTTCACTCTGGGGATATATTGTGAGAACTCGTAAGATAAGCAAGAGAGACGCAAAAGTCAACAAAATCACACACAAAGAACATTTTTAAACTCCAGGATATTTTTGGAAACACACGATTTCGCGCGGAGAAGGACTAGCGCATATCTTACACGCGGGCATAATTATACATTACATCACTCAGGATATGCGTACATAATCCTGACATGTTATTTAAACTAGTGCACTCCTCCAGATCCTACATGATGCGCAAACAGGCTACTACTCACAACCGATGTACATAAAACACATTACACAAGCCGATGCATTGCATGGCGTCTACGCGTACTCAGTCGGAGATGGTGAGGATCTCCCTTGGCCTGCCGAGGGTGAGACGCAGAGACGCTGGGGAATCAACCTCCTCCACGCTAATAGGTTCCAGACGAGAAACATTGTGCTGAGCTGATGGAGTAGGTGCCGTAGGTGGAATAACACGAATACGAGTGGGTGGAATAGGTGGGGTAGCACGTATGGGAGTGGGTGCAACAAGTGGTGCAGAGCGAATGGGAGTGGGTGCAATAGCCTGGTTAAATTACTCTATGGTAGGCAGACAACGAGTAGTGGCGAGTATGGAAGGTGAGTGAGAGGCTGCGGATGACACGAAAGTCAATGGTGGAGCGGTGTGCAGGAGTTCCCTCCTGTTAGCAGCACAGCCATGAACTGAGTCCATGCGTGCAGCTACGAGGTCATCCACCATGCAGTCGAATGTTGCCTCCAGGGCTCAGAGGTACTCGACAAGCATCTCAAAGGCTTCGTCTCGCTCTCCTCTGGGGCAAGAGAAGGAGTAGTGGCAGGTGTAAGGCACATGGCATAGAAGGTAGCGGTAGCGACGGGTCTTCATTGCAGGAAGAACATCCCGAAGACGGGCTATCGCCTCGCGGGCAGCCATCTGCATAGCATGCCTTTCTGTAGGTATGGCTCTCCCCACGAACCGGAGACGGCGTACTTCAGCATGGCCTCCCCTGAATTGCACCGCGGCCTGGTGCATAGTCAGACTGTCGTTGATCTTGTGTGGATAAAGCGTGAAGACTAGGCGCACGGATGGCCCCATCGCGACCGAACCCCTCAGGCACGTTGGTGAACATTTGAGACTCGCAGTTGTTGCCGGCCATCTACAGAAGTAGGCAAAAATTCTGAGTGATCAGATCATAAATTTTATGCTGACTGTCAGAAAAATGACTACATTTGTAAAAAATATGAATAACTCTATCATGCTAATAACCAATTAGCGATCGCACCTAGTGGCTTCCTACAGTCAGCCTGGCTCTGGTTACCAAATCTGTCACGACCGGCTTTTCAATAAAATGATTATTGATAAAATCGATCTTTTAAACCGAGTATAGGAAAAGTCATCCTTTCTGGTAGACAAAGCTTGATAAACAGAGAACCAGTAGCATCAAATATATTACAGGATTGAGCGGAGGCTGCTCAACAGTTTATTACAAACTCGCCAATACCTTACATAAGGGCGGTTAAGTCACAGGGGTGGATTGGCATGCTACTAGCTCGAGGAAAAACGGTGGTGGATAACTTGACTTCTACTGGCAGTACATCGAGCGTCGAGATGAGGATCGATGAATTTATTCGGGGTTGCGGAAGCAGATAATACAATGACCAAAACAGGATCGCATGGGACTGACTGGGACTCCTCTAGGCATCGGACTCGCTATCAAACTCTTCATCCATGAGATCGCCTTCATCAACATCTGGCCAAATCAACAAGCCAGGTGAGTACTTGAGGGTACTCGCAAGACAGTTCGGACAAAAGATATAATCAATGAATGCATGAATGCGTCATGAACAAGAATGATGCTCATAAAATGATGATAATAATGCAGGACTTGGAGATTAAAATAAATAACTGAAAACCAATCGGGTGTCTGGAGCGACGCCTCGAAAGGTAAATAAATAAAATGCATGCCGCATTCGGGCGTCTAAGCGACACCACATAATGGGCTTAAAAGAAATGCCACAGTCGGACGTCTGGGCGACATCACATAAAGGGCTTTAAAAGAAATGCCACAGTCAGACGTCTGGGCGACATCACATAAAGGGCTTTAAAAGAAATGCCACAGTCGGACGTCTGGGCGACATCACATAATGGGCTTTAAAAGAAATGCCACAGTTGGACGTCTGGGCGACATCACATAAAGGGCTTTAAA
>NC_041387.1:56532553-56534438 GCF_002162155.2 Triticum dicoccoides | reverse complement strand
GTCTGAGCGACATCACAGACAGGGCTTAAAAGAAATGCCACAGTTGGACGTCTGAGCGACATCACAGACATGGCTTATAACAAGATAAATAACACGTATGCCACCGTCGGACGTCTGAGCGACATCGCAGACATGGCCTATAACAAAAATAAATAACAGGTATGCCACCGTCGGACGTCTGAGCGACATCGCAGACAGGGCTTATAATAAATGTAAATAACAAGATTAGTCCATCCACAAGAATAATCTTTTAACCGGATTTATCACACATAAATCCCACCGGGTTTTTGTCACTGAGGTTGATACCTGACAAGATAAGATGAATATAGTACTTGAACAAAGCACAAGATAATTGAAGGATTTGAGACTCTGCAGAGTTTGGATGAACTGACCACAGCCAACGGATTTCTGTAGTCACGAAGGACTAGTTCCGTTTACGGTATTTCAATAGAAACACATTTAACTAGTACACACCCATTTCACCTCACGATGCCAGGAATCACCCCGGTCAACGTCCAAGAAAAACTTTGAGACGGGGAGGCCACAACCTCGAATAGCATGGGATCAAATTTCTATACGCGCGCTCTAAGGGGTTCCCCCCTCTCGGTCCCAACCGGAAACACCCATGCCCCCTGACCGGATGACGGGCTTTAATCCAGGGCCATGGAACCCTCATCCCGGCCTCTCCACTTGGTGTGTACCAGGAAAACGGTTGCAACTTACTATGCCATATCCCTTGCAGAAAACAAGTGGCAGCACAGGAAGGAAGTGAAGGGAATATGATTTGATCATGTTGACACTAATGTCAAAGGACTGGCCTAAGCCTGGCATGTCACAACACTGCCATCTTACCCATCCTCACGCCAACACATGGCTATGCAAATATGTATCCAACAACATAATGCTTACCGAATCTTACTTTCCGATTATGTATATGAAATATAACATTTAATAGTTGTTCATAAACATGCCATGATCATACTAAAATGCAAACACGCAACAACACTCATCATATCAAGAGTTCAAACATGCTTGCCTGGTTCGGAGTAGTCGGAGCCTAACTGTGCGAGGTTTGTAGCTCCGTCACCTCCTCCGGTATCTACGGTATAAGAAAAGATACGCACGCAACGTAAATACCATGACTGTACAGAAAAGTGTTCCAAATATTTTTCAAATAAATATGATAAAAAACTAGACAAAATTTTGAAGAGGACAGAAAAAGAATCACTAAAAAATTTCTTTCTGTTAAAAAGTTATAAGTGTTTTAACCCAAGGACTCATCCGTAATGAAACAGAAAACTTCCAGGGGGTTCTGCGGAAAAGTACAGATAACGTTTCGTTTAAAAAAACGGCTGAGAGACTGACAGGCGGGCTCCACCCGTCAGGTTTGAATTTTCAAACGAGGGAAAACAGAGCACGACGGCGCCGAGAGGTGCGGTGGTCGCCGGCGGCGATCCACGGCGAGGTAAGGCGATCGGGGTGTACCTCTGTGTTCAGGGTGCCATTCCGCGTCTGTCGGAGGTGGTGGTGGTCGCCGGCGAGTGCCACGTCGGCGGCGACGCTTGCTCCGGCGGATGGTGGTTCGGGTGGTCGTGGATCTCGCCGGAGAGAGCTGCGAGGCCAAAATTGAGCTGGGGGTTATCTTACTAGAGGTGGTACGAGGCTACGTCAAAACTAGGGCAGCGGAGGGGTTCTCACCGGAGAGAACGAAGCCGGAGCCCGAGGTGGACGGAGGTGGCCGGAGTCGAGGAGGAAAGGCCCCTCGAGGCTCGTTCAGTGGCCGGGCGGGGTCTGGTGTGGTGGTGGAGTCGTGCGGAGGCGAGCGCAAGCTCGGGGGTGCTATATATAGCCGCCCCGAGGCGGTTGCCGAGAACGGGGTTCTCCG
>NC_041387.1:56526152-56532240 GCF_002162155.2 Triticum dicoccoides | reverse complement strand
GAGGTTGAGCGTCGTCGTGGATGTCCCCTGGTTCCGTTTAGATGCTAACCGCGCTGGAATTTGGTCGCTTAGGGGGAGTTCGACGGAACGGGGCGGCGCGGGCCCGTTGGCGGCATAGAGCGCGCTCTGCGCGTGCCGCGCCACGGCGACGGTGCTGCATGCGTGCGCTGGCAAGGAGGTGGCCACACAGAGCCACCAGGACGCTTGGGCGGCGCCGAACGGTGTTATGCCGCCGTTCTGCTTCCTGTCAGCCGCTACGGCGCTATGGCCGCCGCAAGACACACGGCGTAGGCGGGCCAGGGCGCCACCGATGTCAGGAAGGCGCCAAGCATGCGTGTGAGGCTCCGGACAAGCAATCCTGGCCGTGAGCTACGTGCCAAGCGCACTGTGAGCTCGTGACTGAAGTTACTAACGAAGATCGACACTGAACTTCTGAATTTTCTGAAAGTGAACAGTACTAGTGCATGCAAGGTGTTCGACAGAATGATTCTAGTGTGTAGAGATCTTCCCTTGAGCTGGTTTTTGGTGGAGGGGCTTCTCATTGCACCTAGAGGCTGCCTGAATATTTGTAGAATTTTTGGAGAGGTGTAGATATGGTTTTCACCAAATTTGGCAATCTGGTCCAAACTTGCAGTGAGTGAATTTTGAAATATTTGAACAGGAGAAGAGTGGATCAAGATGGTTCTGGGTTGTGGGTACAAAGGACTATCCAGGGGTGTTGAGTTGAGGTCAAAAGTGAAAAGCATTGGGGTACTTGCTTCGCAATCCACCTAGGCTCAAAAGAAAAGACAAAATTATTTTGGGAGGAGAAATAGTTGGAATAAAGTCCAAAAATGGATTTTATTAGTTTGGACAGAATGTTTGGGTTGAACTAAAGTGGGAGGAGAGGTTTTGGGAAAATTTCACCATAGGTGGCATGGTAAAATTTTGAAGGAATCAAAACCAAATAAAAGCCCAAAACTAAAAGGGTTTTCATTTTAAAAGAAACCAAATCCAAGAAAAGGATTTTTTTTGAGAGGGCAAACTTTAGAAGATGGTTTTTAGGAAGGGTTTAAATGACCTCCTTTCAAACCAAGCAAGGCTCTTTTGAAAAACAAAACACCAAAATTTTTGGAGTGTCACAAACACCGCACCGTCATGGGTGCGGTGATTCAGAAGGTTCAGCTCGCCAAGAGCGGGCTGACCGAAGCCTGCAGCAGCCTTCTAACAGTCTTTGAGGGAAGAATTGTGATATGTGTAAAATAGTACCGCATAGACAGTAGCCCCTGATGCTCGGTTCGGTGTTCGGAAAGAAAAACCGGACTGAGGATCTAAAAAGATATACGCAGGAGTCATAAAAATTATGTCAATATGGGATTGCAGGTTGTGCTGCCGACCTCTGCCGCACTGACTGCGGAGGTCAATACGTTGAAGCAAAGCCTCGAGCGGTCCGAGAACGAACTCGGCCGTGCCAAGAAGCAGCTCGAGGACAAGGAAGGTGAGTAACACCTTATTAAAATTGTACCTTACAGAAAAGGATTTGGTTGCAAGAAAAATGACAAGGATAACGTGGGTATTGCAGGGGCCACGAACGAGGTGGCGACCCTGAAGGAGGCGGTGTCCATGGCCGAACGTAATGCGGCCGCGGAGCGCACCAAGCGAGAGAAGCAGGAGGCGCGGCTGGCGGAGGTACAGCAAGAGCTCCAGGCTCTCGTGGAAAAACATGAGAGTTTGGAGCGCGACTCGAAGACTCAAGAGTCCGAGCTTGCATCGGCTCTTGAGAGTGCCAAAGCCGCTAAGGCCGAAGCCTACAAGGCCCTCCAGGAAATCGAGGCGTTGAAGAAAATAGCGGCGGGTAAGGCATTTTTCATGCAGAGTAAGCATGTGAGTGTGAATTACCTGTCACTTACCCGAATTTGGAGCTCTCCAGGAGCGTTCGCAGATCTACCCTGCAGCGTGTCCAATGCTGCCGCTTTCTACAGGGCCGAGGAGGGGAGCTCGGCGGAGAAGGTCTTCTGGTCTCAGTATGCTGAGGCCGGACATCCGGTGCCCCTTAGTGACCAGCTGAAGCAGCTGGTCGAGCTCCACAAGGTGGCCGAACAGGCCATGAAGGGCCTCATAGTTCGGCTGTGGCCTAAAGAGGCCATGCCTGGGAGCTACTTCGGCCTGGTGCGGCGGCTGGTGGATGCGTGTCCGTGGGTTGAAGTCATCAAGCACTCCACCTGCATTGAAGGTGCCCGTCGGGCCCTTGCCCGCGCTAAGGTGCACTAGGGCAAGATGGATGCTCGGAAGCTTGTGACGGACGCGCCACCGCTGGGCAAGGAGTATCGCACCCCCGAGATGTATTATAAGGGTGTCCTGAAGGGTGCCCGCATTATTGCGGGTGAGTGCTCCAAAGATGTAATATTTGAGTAGACTCGCATTTTGTTATCCTGTGCGCTGAAAACTTTGTTCATATGCGCTAAGCAACACTTGTTAATTTAAAATATTACCTTCTGTGCGGCTGTTTATCAAATCTGAGAGATGGCAAGTCGTCGGCTTCAGCCCCCATGCCACGAGTGCTGGGGTGTTCGGGATAAATTTGAGCACTCTTGTTCCCATTTTTGGGTCCATCTAGGGAGGCGCTCAACACAACGAACAAGGCAACTAGACTTATAATGCTTGAACACTCTCACTTAGCCATAGAATTCTATAATTTTAAATTTCGGCGAAGCCCCTAGTGTTCGGAAGGCCGAATTTGGGGCGCTATCCACGCCTGGGCCGGACAAAGCCGGCTCCTCGCTCTAAGCGGCATAAGTCTTTAGGGACTCGCAAAAAACCTCTCGAACAGCGACCGGCTCTCACCTCATCATGACGGTCAGTTTTAGCTTTCTCCACTGAGGCGCTCACCCAGTTCAACTGGGGCGCAATCGCAGTGGTTCTCCCAGTGCTACCTTAGCCGATACAACGGAACATAAGGTACCAAAACATGGGAGCCGGGCAAACCCAACTATTGACCCAAGACATGATTCGGAGCCGATGCATATAATGCTATAAGTTCAGGGTGTCGCACTGTTTGTGTTTGTTCCGGCCGGACATGTTGTGTCCGGCGCGACGGTTGTCGTCACGTATCATGGGGCGCCCCCATGATCCGTAGATCGATCTTGATTGTCTTGCCTTATCCTCCAATATGTCTCGCAAGTCTGGAGCGTTCCCCTGTGGTCTTGTGCTTTTCGAGCGACGCCGGGGTACGGTTCTAATGGAGGGCCTAGAGGCCTCTCTATCGCGGCCACGGGGTGGCCGGTCAGCCGTATCGTGCTCTGGTGATGCGGGTTTACATGCCTCCTCCTCTAATCGGGGTAGCAGCTTGCGTTTGGGGTAGCTTTTGGAGGGGCGTTCGAGCTCATGCTCTTCGGCCGCAAGGACTTCAGTCCATCTGTCGGCTAGCAGATCTTGATCAGCTCTAAGCTATTGCTGCTTTTTCTTGAGGCTGTTTGCCGTGGCCATAAACCTGCGTTTAAAACGCCCTTGTTCGGCGGGATCCTCTGGCACGACAAATTCGTCGTCGTCGAGGCTTTCCTTGTCTCCGGAGGGAGGCATGTAATTATCATCCTCTACCTCTTCGTCTGCCACTCTCTCGTGAGGGCTGGCGTCTCCGTCCTCCTGTCCTGAATCTTGCTGCAGGGGGTTGTCTTCGACACTGTCTGGGGTGTTATTATCTCAGGTGCTGGAATCTCCATTCTTGCTTTGGCGGGATTTAGAGTGGCGCCGCTGACGCTGGCGTTTGGGCTGTTTCTTGGAGGGGTCATCCTCCTCTGTTCCTCCGCCGTTCCCATCTTTTGGGATATCCACCATGCATATGTCATATGATGAGGTGGCTTTCCAGTGCCCAGTAGGCGCTGGTTCTTGGTCGTCTCCGGCATCGTCGTCCATACCGTTGATGTCTTCGGAGTCGAAGTCTAGCATGTCGGTTAGATCGTCGACAGTGGCTACTAAGTGGGTGGTGGGTGGGCTTTGAATTTCTTCATCGTCTGCATCCCACCCATCCTGACCGCAGTCCGGCCAGGGCTCTCCTGATAACGAGAGATACTTTAGCGAACTCAAGATGTCGCCGAAAGGTGAGTGTTGAAAGATGTCCGCAGCGGTGAACTCCATGATTGGCGCCCAATCGGATTCCATTGGAGGGGGCGCGGGAGGTTCGGAGTCCGGCGAGGAGTCCGGCACCTCGGAGTCACGAGCTTCATGAGGGACAAGGTCAGTGTTCGGTTCTATCGCCGTATAGGTTGCAGCCCCTGAGGCGGTGTCTAGCCACCCGTCCTCGATCTACGCAGCCCGCTCCGAATTGAAGATCGGAGCGGACTCGTGTGCGGCCTCCAGGGTACTGTCCGGCTGCAGAGCTAAATCATGCCCGTCGTGACAGTGCGGCGCGCTCGGCTGTGGCTCGAATCCATCAAAGATCAAGTCGCCGCGGATGTCAGCCGTGAAGTTCAAACTTCCAAATCTGACCTGACGGCTAGGGGCGTAGCTTTCGATCTGCTCCAGATGGCCAAGCGAATTGGCCGCAGTGCAAAGCTGCCGAATACGAAGATCTGTCCGGGGAGAAAGGTCTCACCCTGGACTGCGTCGTTGTTGATGATCGAAGAAGCCATCGAGCCTATAGGTGGCGACACAGAGGAACTCTCAATGAAAGCACCAATGTCGGTGTCAAAACCGGCGGATCTCGGGTAGGGGGTCCTGAACTATGCGTTTAGGCGGATGGTAACAGGAGACAAGGGACACAATGTTTTACCCAGGTTCGGGCCTACTTGATGGAGGTAAAACCCTACGTCCTGCTTGATTGATATTTATGATGTGGGTATTACAAGAGTAGATCTACCACGAGATCAAGGAGGCTAAACCCTAGAAGCTAGCATATGGTATGATTGTTGTTCGTCCTATGGACTAAAGCCATCCGGTTTATATAGACACCGGAGAGGGCTAGGGTTACACAGAGTCGGTTACAATGGTAGGAGATCTACATATCCGTATCGCCAAGCTTGCCTTCCACGCCAAGGAAAGTCCCATCCGGACACGGGACGAAGTCTTCAATCTTGTATCTTCATAGTCTTGGAGTCCGGCCGACGATGATAGTTCGGCTATCCGGACACCCCCTAGTCCAGGACTCCCTCAGGTACATAGAAGCGTACCTAGAGATGGGCTTGGGTGGCTGACCAGTAGCCCAGTTGACTTGGTCAACTGCCCAGTCAGCAGAGGCTGACTGAGGGGGCCGGTCAAAGTCAACAGCCCAGTCAGCATTGACTGTTGACTGGTCAAACTAACTAGTGGGTCCCGCTTGTCATAGTCTCATAGTAATTAAACAGGGTTAATTAGCTTTAACTAGATCATTAGGTTAATCTAATCCAGATTAATTAAGTTAATTAATTCTTTAATTAATTAAAAAATTAATTATTATATTTTAATTCCTTTTTTTAACATTCTGGGGGCTGGCCCCCACGTGTCATTCGACCAGGGGGCCGATGTGGGTTACGGGCGCTGGGTGCTAATGGGCACAGCCCAAACGGGCGCTGGCCCGTAGGAGCGCACCCGACTAGGCGCCGTGGGGCGGCTGGTGGGCGCGGGTGCCAGCGCACCGGCATGGAGCTCCGGTGGCTGCGACCGGGAGGAGCATGGGGAGGGTCGCGGCTGCCGACACGCAGCAGGGCGGCTGGAGACGGACGACAGGCGCGCGAGGCCACGCTGAGAGGGGCGGAGATTCCTCGGCACGAGACAGGGCGAGCGGGAAGGAGCAACGCGTGCGGGCGGCGAGCGGGCGGTAGAGGTGACGGAACCGGTGAGCTGCAACAGCGCCGGTGAGGCGGGGCAGCGAGGGGCGCGGGGGAATGGCGTCCGATAGGGGGAGAGGGGAGGCTCGTCGTCTCACCGGCGTTCATGGGGTAATGGCAGCGGGGCTCGGGGTGGCGGACGGGGACGACGCTCCGACAAGGAGAGGGATGAGGAGGCGAGGAGGCAGGCCGGCGGGGTGGCTTCCGCGAGGTCCAAGCGCTCCGGCCGGCGAGCGCGTCGGGGGTGATGGGGTCGGGGCACCGTTGCCCCGATCTGGATCGAGCAGAGGGGGCAAGGAGCGAGGGGA
>NC_041387.1:56494463-56526001 GCF_002162155.2 Triticum dicoccoides | reverse complement strand
GGAGTGGGAGTGGCGACGTGGGGGGGAGTGCGGTGACGGGTTAGGGTTTGGGTGTCATGGGGGGTTATGGATGTGTGGGGGTGGGCTGGCCTAATCGGCCTGGTGGCCAACTGGGCCAGTTGGCCCAGTGGGGGGGGCTCCCTTTTTTTAGTTTTTAGTTTTGTTTTCTGTTTTTGTGTTTTCTTTTCTTTTATTTATTTTCCTTTTCTATTTTATTTAATTTAGGGCATTTTAGTATTTTCTAAACATGTGTTTTATTCACATAATTACCTATGTAATATTTGGCACAGTCCGAACATTTTTGTTTTAATGTTTTAAAACTTTGTTGTTTGCCATATTTTGAATTTGAAATTTGAATCGGTTTTGAACTAACTTGTGTCAGTGTCAAAACCGGCGCATCTCAGGTAGGGGGTCCCGAACTGTGCGTCTAAGGCTAATGCTAACAGGAGGCTAGGGACACGATGTTTACCCAGGTTCAGGCCCTCTCGATGGAGGTAATACCCTACTTCCTGCTTGATTGATCTTGATGATATGAGTATTACAAGAGTTGATCTACCACGAGATCGTAGAGGCTAAACCCTAGAAGCTAGCCTATGATTCTGATTGTTGTTGTCCTACGGACTAAACCCTCAGGTTTATATAGACACAGGAGGGGGCTAGGGTTACACAGAGTCGGTTACAGAGAAGGAGATCTAATATCTGAATTGCCAAGATTGCCTTCCACGCAAAGGAGAGTCCCATCCGGACACGAGACAAAGTCTTCAATCTTGTATCTTCATAGTCCAACAGTCTCGCCAAAGTATATCGTCCGGCTGTCCAAATACCCCCTAATCCAGGACTCCCTCAGTAGCCCCCGAACCAGGTTTCAATGACGATGAGTCCGACGCGCAGATTGTCGTCAGCATTGCAAGGCGGGTTCTTCTCCGTATCCAGAGAAAATGTCGTCGCGAACAGTGTCCAGCTTCCCATCAATGTTGTACTCCTCGGCTTCTGTGCTTCAATAATGGCTATTTCCACGTGTCGAGTGAATACGAGGAGTCGGGGCATTTTTACATTTGCCACCCTGACCCTGTAAGTGAACCATCTATTTGAAGAGACGGGGATCCTCATATCCAAATCTCACCATCTTTCCCCCAAGCAAGCATTCAACAGAGCGCGTCCGGAAAAACCGTTCCATCATGGCTGGTCACCGCAGCTCCTCTTCTCGCTCCGTTAGCTCTAAGCCAGGTGATTGGGAGAAGTGTTCTGTCCCCCATAGCCGTTTAGTAGAGTTGCAGACCCAAGGGTTTCTTCCACCTGCATACATGGTCCCCGTCCAAGCCGGACTAGCCACCTATAATGGCGGGGAGCAAGCAGAGAGCTTTCCTAACCCATCTCAGGGGGAGCAGGTATGCCTTGTCCCATATTTGCTGAGAGGATCGGGTTTCTAATCCACCCATTCCTCCGCGGGCTCCTGGAGTTCTACGGCCTCCAGCTGCATAACTTCACTCCTGCCTCCGTACTACACATAGCAGGTTACATTGCCCTCTACGAGCTATTTCTGGGCTACGAGGCTCATTTCGAGTTATGGAAGAGGCTATTCTGCCTTGTCCCTCGTAATTAGGAGGGATCTATATATCAAGTGGGCAGAGCCAAAATATGGCGCGTCACCCAGACCGGATACTTGTCCGGAACTCCAAAGAAGGCATCTGAAGACTGGCCTTCGGAGTGGTTTTATGTTGATGACGTTCCCCTTCCGGACCCAGTCCGGACAGGCCTTCCTGAGTTCACTAACACTCCGCTAAAGAAACACCAAAGTTGGCGCCCCCGGAGCCTCCAGGAGGAAGATAACAGAGAAGTCCTCTATCTGATGGGCAGGATAAAAATACTGGCCCAATCCGGACTGACGATAACCGAAGTTATGTCAATATGCATAATGCGGGGGGTGCAGCCACTTCAATATCGGGGAAAACCTATGTGGCACTTCAACGGAGAAGACGACGCCGCCCGCTATAGTCGTAAAGGTCCGGACTCTTCCACCGCTCTGGCGAGAATATTGTTCAATTTGTATAAAGGAGAAGAAGAGGAGTTCCTCCGCATTAAACCGCGGGATGGATTTTCCATGTAACCCCCCAAGCTGGATAAGCCGTCATTCTTTACTCGACTCTGTCCATTCTTACATCCTTTGTCACAATCATTTACCTTGCTATTTCAAAGCAGGAACTGGAAAAGGCTGTGAAAGAGTTTAACAGCCCATCTCCGCAGCCAGAGGATCCTGGTCGAGCTCTCGACCCCGGACTTGAAGAAGATCCGGACATATCCGTGGAGCTTGTCAATGGGACATTCTACCAGGCAAGCTGTGATGGCACCTTGGTGGCCATCATCACCGAGTACCCCGGGCTGCTCCCTGTGTCACATGTAAGTAAGGTCGGGGTCCTAACTTCCGAAAAGGATTCCTTTGTTATGCCATACCTTATGCGCATATGGTGCACTTTTATAGAAATGGCAATCGGGACGCCGCACCGAGCCCACGAGGGCTCATCAGCAAAGGGCACCTAGGCCAGGTAGGCTTAAGAGGAAGGCGGTCAGGATCGAGACGCCGTCGTGGAGGTACAATTTGAACTTGCTCTGTGATTATCATTGCTGAAATGTGACAGCGTTTGTTATGTCCTGGCAGAAAAAGTAGCCGCCGGACTATATCCGGAGACCCTGCCGGCCACGCCTCAGCCAGCCGGATTCCAGAACCGGACTCACGGGTGGAGGCTGATGTGGGGACAACACCGAATTGTCCTCCTACAGAGGATGTGGACAGGCTCTCCGCTATGAATTCCGAAGTGGAGAGTGCCATGAATCACCGGCGCAAACGGGCCGTACTCCGCAATGGTATTTTTTCCGAGGAGGCGTTCAATGCCTTCAACTCAGGAGATGCATACATCGGCGCTGCTCAAGATGGACTTGCCAGAGCAACGGACCAGTATGCAAAGGATATACGGGTAACAAAATTTGATAAGCATGTGTATTAGTAGCCCCTGAGACTTGAAACAGTTGGCACAACTGATTTAAGGATCATTGTATGCATAGGTTCTTATAGAGAAGAATACCCACTTAACTCAAGAGCTGGAGGAATGCAAGATCCAGCTGAGGGCCGCAGCTGCCAAACGAGAGGAATCCCAGAAGGCCTCCTCAGGTAATACTTGCTTTGAGAAAGAATTTTTTTAAGGACGTATACCAGTTATTATTCGGCATGGTTTACAAATCTAACAAAAGATTCTGCAGACAATCCTGGAGGGAATCCGAAGATCGTAAAAGATGATGAGACACATGTTCGAAGACAGCTAAAGGCTGGCGAGCGTGTGCTCACGCAGGTGAGGCAAGAGAAGAACAATCTCCAAGATGCCAATATCCGGCTGAGCGTCAAATTAGCAGATGTTTGAGCTTAGCTTGTGGACTCCGTGAAGGAGAACAGAAGGCTTTGACGCGACATTTATGGTAAGTGCTTAAACAAACTGTAGTACAGTTCGGCGAGGAAGAGTATTAACAGAGTTATGTCTGTAGGTATGCTCACAGGCCGTCCTGAAGAGGAGATGCCCGGATCTGCAGGCGATCTGCTGCAAGATCTCTCACAACTACACGAGCGAGCTCGGCAGGTGATGCAGGGTATTGCCCAGACCTTGTGGCCCTCCGCTTCCCTGCCAGGGGGCATGGGGGAGCTTGTAGAGATTCTCAAAGGAGCACGACGACGTTTCCGGTTATGGAAGATATTAGCCCGTCGACAAGGTGCAAGGGAAGCCTGGGCCATGGTGAAGACGCGATACGCCAAGGCTAACCCAAACCATATGACCGAAGTCGGACCGGTGGGGCCAGATGGGCAAGAGATTCCCGTAAGTCTGGTGTATGACTAAGTAGCATTAGCCGCAAAGTATTCCCAACAGGATTGTAGGCTAGATAGCCTGTTGGATGGTATAGAAGAAGAATATAGCCAGTCCAAGTGACTATGTACTTCAATGGACGTATGTAGTCCCTAGCCGGATTGTAAATCATTTGTCATGGCGGACCTTTTCGCTTCAGCCTCCGGACCCGATAGTCCGAAGTGTATCCGAATACCCGCTCAGTTATAAAACTGGGGTATGCGTGGAGTCCAGGCGTAGGGGTCATAAGTGCTTGAACAGACAAGTACCCAACTAGTTATGTTATATTACATGGATAGTAAGAAACATCTTCCAGAGAGAATAGTTCCGTTAGGGGTTCCTTTCCCTGGGTATGCATGCATTGATGTGCATGTCCAAACTACAAACAGAGACGCAGGATACAAAACATCTGGGGATTTATGTTATAGTAAACGAAAAACATCTTTTGTTCACCGACCGAATATTCCCTTAAGAACGCTAGCTTTCGGCTTCACCCAGTCTGAGGTACACATCCGGCTGAACCGGAAGTAACAGTCGCAGAGGTGCTCCCCTTATGCCCTAGCCGAATTATTGGAACGTAAGGCATAAACACAAGAGCCAGGCAACCCAGCATGGCCAAAACTTAAGTCATATCGATGCATATAATGGTGAAGAAAAGGCACATATGGAAAGATGACGCATATGTGGTGGGCATGAAGCCGTCAAAATAATTATATTAAGCTTCCGTATAGGAAGCCCCCAGGTATATTGAGCACGCATAGTGCGGCCGGAGCGATCGAAGCATCCGTAAAGCTTTTAAGGCTTTGTGTGGAAAAAGAAAAGAGGGAGAGAAAAAGAAAAAAAAGGAGGACATAAATGAAAGGTCGGAGGTAAGGAGACGAACACTGAGTTCGGCACTAGGCGTAGAATCTATGGAGTCTGGCCGCGTTCCATGGGTTTGGCTCGAGTCTGTTATCTGATGCATTACGCAGACGGAAGGGACCCTCCCACTTGGGCTTGAGCTTGTCCTTCTTCTTCTCCGGTAGGCGTAGAATGAGTTCGCCAACATTATAAGTTTTGGCCCGCACTTCTCTGCTTTGATACCTTCGAGCCTGCTGCTGATAGAATGCGGAACGGGCTTTTGCGATGTCACGCTCCTCCTCGAGGGCATCTAAGTTGTCCTACCAATCTAGCTCGGCTTCTCTCTCTTCGTACATGCGCACACGAGGTGAGTCATGAATTATATTGCAGGGTAGTACTGCCTCTATGCTTTACATCATGAAAAATGGTGTGTATCCGGTGGTGCGATTTGGTGTGGTCCGCAGCCCCCAGAGTACGGACTCGAGCTCCTCGACCCAGTGCGTATCTGATTCCTTCAAAGATCACACTAGTCCGGGTTTGATGCCGCTCATGATAAGACCATTTGCACGTTCGACTTGACCGTTTGTTTGGGGGTGATAGACAGAGGCGTAGTCGAGCTTGATGCCCATGTTGCCGCACCAGGTTTTCACTTCATCGGCTGTGAAATTTGAGCCATCGTTAGTGATGATGCTGTGGGGGACACCGTAATGGTGCACAACCCCTGATATGAAGTCTATCACTGGTCCGGATTCGGCCGTTTTAACTGGTTTGGCTTCTATCCATTTGGTGAACTTGTCTACCATGACCAATAAGTATTTTTTCTTATGGCTTCCCCCTTTAAGAGGTCCGACCATATCCATCCCCCAGACCGTGAAGGGCCAAGTTATGGGGATTGTTTGAAGAGCGGTAGGGGGCATATGGCTCTGATTGGCGAAGAGTTGGTAATCAACACAATGTTGGACAAGGTCCTGTGCATCTGCCCGAGCTATCGGCCAGTAAAAACCTGTACGGAAGGCCTTGCTTACAAGTGCCCGAGCTGCCGCGTGGTGCCCGCCGAGTCCGACATGGATTTCGGCCAAGAGTTTCCGCCCTTCCTCCTCGGAGATGCATCTTTGGAGCACTCCGGTGGCGCTTTTCTTATAGAGCTCTCCCTCATGGACTTTGTAGGCCTTGGAACGCCGCACAATACAATGTGCCTCATTTTCGTCCTCGGTGAGCTCTTGCCTATTTAGGTAGGCTAAGAAGGGCTCGGTCCATGGGGCAATGACAGCCATGATTTCATAGGCCGAAGGTGTTATTTCGGTGGCACAGCCTCCGATTACGTCAGATGGTTCGGAATCTGGGGTTGTGTTCGGAGCTGGACTGGTATTGCCGGTCTCCCCTTCCCATACCACGGGCGGCTTGAACAGCCTTTCCAAGAAGATATTAGGTGGGACGGGGTCGCGTTTAGCGCCGATGCGGGCGAGGATATCTGCCGCTTGATTGTTTTCTCGTACCACATGGTGGAATTCGAGGCCCTCGAACCGAGCTGACATTTTGAGGATGGCATTACGGTAGGCTGCCATTTTCGGATCCTTGGCATCAAAGTCTCCATTTATTTGTGATATTGCGAGGTTCGAGTCCCCACGCACTTCTAGGCGTTGGATGCCCATAGAGACTGCCATCCGGAGACCATGCAATAGAGCCTCATATTCGCCTGCATTGTTGGAGTCTGTGTATAATATTTGGAGTATGTATTGGACCGTGTCTCCGGTGGGGGATGTCAGGACAACACCCGCTCCCAATCAGGACAGCATTTTAGAGCCGTCGAAGTGCATGATCCAATTGGAGTATCCGTCGTACTCTTTAGGGAGTTCGGCTTCTGTCCATTCGGCGACAAAGTTAGACAGTACTTGCGACTTAATGGCTCGCCGTGGTTTGTATGTTATGTTGAACGGAAGGAGCTTGATAAGCCCATTTAGCAATCCGGCCCGTGGCGTCGTGGTTATTTATTATGTCATTGAGTGGTACTACGGAGGCCACCGTAATCGAACACCCTTGAAAGTAGTGTCGTAGCTTCCGGGATGCCACCAAGATTTTCATGGAGTGAGGATAGTGGACACATAATATACCGGCTTTTGGAGCGGGAACTTGTGTCCGTCCGCTTCTCGTTCGACGCCGAGCATTTCGCTTACAACCTGGTGTGTTGCAGCCAATGTTGGGGATATCGCTTATCGGGAACTTATCGGTCAACCCAAGATAAGGGGTAAATCAGCCAGTTTATCGGCATATCGGCCGATTTATTGCCATATCGGCTTATTTACCAGCTGATTTATCTTATCGGTCACACAACAGTAAGCGGTAAATCGGCCGATTTATCAGAATATCAGAAGATATCTTGAACAGTGGTTGCAGCTATGTATAATAGCATGGGTTCGCCAGTATTTGGTGCGGTCAGGACTGGATTGCTGGCCAAGAGGGCCTTTATTTCTTCCAGTCCGGCCGTGGCCGCATCCGTCCACTCGAAGTGTTCGGTGCGTCGAAGAAGGCGATAAAGAGGTAGTGCCTTTTCTCCTAATCGGGAGATAAAGCGGCTTAAGGCAGCCACACATCCAGTTAGTTTCTGGATCTGCTTCGGGTCTGTTGGGATAGCCAACTGCGACAGAGCTCGGATTTTTGCCAGATTTGCATCAATTCCTATATTGGAAACGATGAAGCCGAGCAAATTCCCGGAGGGTACGCCGAAGACACATTTTCCGGGTTGAGCTTGATGTCGTATGTTCGGAGGTTGTCGAACGTGAGCCTCAAGTCATCTATTAAAGTTTCGATGTGTCTTGTTTTGATGACCACGTCGTCCACGTATGCCTCCACTGTTTTGCCGATTTGCCTCTCTAGGCATGTCTGAATCATGCGTTGATAGGTTGCGCCGGCGTTTTTGAGCCCGAAAGGCATGGTGTTGAAACAGAAGGGGTTGTATGGCGTTATGAAGGCCGTTGTGGCTTGGCCGGACTCCGCCATCTTAATCTGATGGTATCCGGAGTATGCGTCGAGGAAACACAATGAGTCGTGTACTGCGGTGGCGTCGATGATTTGATCAATGCGGGGGAGGGGGAAGGGATCCTTAGGGCAAGCCTTATTGAGGTCTTTGTTAGTTCTTCGGTCGCGAGGGCTTCGGATAATGCCTCTAGGGCCAATGCGGCAGTTTTATTTTCGGCGCTGAGTGCGACGTCCGGATCACTAGCTAGAGTGATGATTCCATTGGGCCCGGGCATTTTGAGCTTCATGTACCCATAATGGGTATAGCTTGAAAGCTCGTGAATGCGTCCCGCCCTAAGAGGGTGTGGTATCCGCTACTGAATGGGGCCACTTGGAATGTGATTTCTTCGGACTTGTAATTCTCCGGTGTGCCGAATACCACATCCAGTGTGATTTTTCCCGCACATCGTGCCTCCCGACTAGGGATGATTCCCATGAAGGTCGTGCTGCTTCGCTCAATGCGGCTCTTGTCAATTTCCATCTTGTTGAGGGTTTCCTCGTAGATGAGGTTTAATCCGCTTACGCCGTCCATGAGCACTTTAGTGAGCCGGAAGCCGTCCACGATTGGACTAAGGACCAAGGCGGCTGGTGCAAGGACTGTTCGGAATTGAGGTTCGTCACTGGCGTTGAAAGTTATAGCCATGTCATTCCACGGATTTATTGTTGCCATGTGGCAAGCTTCGGCGAGACTGCGGAGAGCTTGCTTGTGCCTATTATTTGAGGCGAAAGTCTCGAAGACTGTCAGTACCGCATTGTTATTCTTGGCGGGATGTTGCTCTGTTGTATGGTTGATGAGGAGATCCTCGCCGCTCTTCGCTACCTGCCGGAGTATCCAACCTGCTCTAAGGCTATGTGTTGGCGTGGTATTCGGTGTGCTGTGAATTTTGCATGGCCTATTGAGCCATTCCTCCAATACGGTTCCACGCCCTGCAGCGCGCTTTGGTTTTTTGGTAATTGAATCAGGTGACTTACAAGAGTTTACCCTTTTAGTTCGGACGAAGGGTTTGGTGAGAGCCGGATTATCCCAGAAGTTTGTTTGGGTTTTCCAGGCGCTTTCCATCGCGTAGTACTTCTGTACTATGGCAGCTAAGTCAGCAAAGTGTACTATGTCACGGCGACCTATAGCATTGAGGATCCCTTTGTCCGTGCAATTTTTGCAAAAGAATGAGATTGCGTCTTCCTCGCGACAGTCCTTGCCCTTGTTTATCACAAGGAGGAATCTGGCCCAGTAATGATGTACTGTCTCTTGGGACTCTTGTCTGATATGGGAAAGATTGATTAAATCTGGGTGGGTGGGTGGGTGGATTTAAGTCCGAATCCTGACCCAATCTGAGACCCAGGGGCAGAGAAGCCTCTGAGCTTGGCGGATCGGGCTCCGGGATGTTGCCCAATTTTTCTGGCCCGCCGCACGATTCTAAGTTCGGGGTTTGGGTCATGTCCTCCCGCGAACGGGTATCCGGCTTGGAGAGCTCGGAAATCCGGACATAGTTCGTCCTCAAAATAGAGGGAGAATCCATACATTGCTCTTTCACGACCGCTATCTCATGGATGACCGGCGGAGAGTTAATCTCCCTTTGGTCAGGTTTAAGCCCAATCCGATCATAGTCCGTAGTGACACCCAGAGCGGCGATGCGATCCAAGAGATCGTTAAGGGAGGAGAGCTCCATTGGATCCATCTGTTCGGCAAGTTCCGAATCAACGTGGAGGTTGTTTTTGATGACCTAAGAAGTCATCGTCAGCGTGAGAGCCAATCGGGCGGTCATGATGAAGCCGCCTAGTCAGAGAGTTTGTCCTAGAGCCATGGCTCCCCCAGAGGTGATGTTGTCCTCAACGAGGCGAGCCATCAAGCCTTATAGCAACGACACAAAGGAACTCTCAATGAAAGCACCAATATCGGTGTCAAAACTGGCGGATCTCGGGTAGGGGGTCCCGAACTGTGCATCTAAGGCTAATGGTAACAGGAGGCTGGGGACACGATGTTTACCCAGGTTCAGGCCCTCTCGATGGAGGTAATACCCTACTTCCTGCTTGATTGATCTTTATGATATGAGTATTACAAGATTTAATCTACCACGAGATCGTAGAGGCTAAACCCTAGAAGCTAGTCTATGATTCTGATTGTTGTTGTCCTACGGACTAAACCCTCCGGTTTATATAGACATCGGAGGGGGCTAGGGTTACACAGAGTCGGTTACAGAGAAGGAGATCTAATATCCGAATTGCCAAGCTTGCCTTCCACGCAAAGGAGAGTCCCATCCGGACACGAGACAAAGTCTTGAATCTTGTATCTTCATAGTCCAACAGTCCGGCCAAAGTATATAGTCCGGCTGTCCGGATACCACCTAATCCAGGACTCCCTCAACGTGAGATTATCATCACTAATCGAGGTGACGTGGCATCATTTCCAGAGGATTACTGTAGCTTAATTATCCGGGCGTCACAATTCTCCTCCACTACAGGAAATCTCGTCCCGAGATTTAAGAGGTGGTGTAAGGGGGGAATTTGTGGTTGTGAAATTCTAACGGTTCTTCTCGGTCTTGGTTGCTCTTCTCGAAGAGGTTGATCTATTACATTAATGTCTTCATTTCTCTTCTTCATGTCATCATGATGAAGTCGTCACCCTTTCTTCAGGATCTCCGTCGTACTTAGGGAAAGTTAAGTGGAAAAACTCGGGAAGGACGGAGTTCAACACATGTTAGGTACCCAGGGGCTATCTCGGTGAATGAGGTATAGAGGAATCTCTTGGGTTGACATTCAAGAAAGTCATCGAGAGTAGATTAAGAAGGTGTAATAAGAAGTTCCAAGCAAGCTAATCGGCAATCATTCGTTGCCTGAATCGGAATGTGAGAGTGCTTAAGACCTATGGGAATAAGTGTTGTGTTTGATAACAGAATTGATGATCTCTCGGAAGGTGGCTCATGAATTACTTACGAGGCCACGTGCAAGGAACAACCTTGGAAACAGGGGGTTTACAATGAAGTAGCTTTCGATCCTGTGGAACTGTGGGTTATGGGCCCACAATGTGGGTTAAAAGTAGGAAGGGCGGTGACGTCTTGCACGATCATGCAAGTAAGGCATGTCAGAGGGTAGCCTGTCAGTTATATGTCAGCAACAACGTCGGTACCAAGGGCGAGGGACGAAGAGAACCATTTTCCTGCTCGTTGAAATGAGGCAGACCAATAGGCAAAGTTCTCGTCCATCGATGGTTACCGGAATGTCATCATTAATAGTAACATGGTCTTACTGACAGAGTTGTACACCAGTGTGTTTGCACAAGCAGGGAAATATTACTGCTTATATCATATAGATCATAGAAAGGGTTTAAACAAACCAATGGAAAGAAAGATGTGATCATCAGACTAAATAGAACAATGGAAAGGAAAATGTGTTTAAACACATATTTCAGGGGTATATCCTTCCCAAGGACAAGCAGAGCATGATTTCCATGACATGATATAACATAGAAAACCCTTTAGGTAAGAGGAGAGAAATTTCATGATATTACCCATACAAAGGTGTTTGGATAATTGATAAGGAAATTTTAGCATTGTGCTACAAATGTTCTTATCAATGATCAGAGTACCACAGACATGCTTCGAGATAGCATTGACATGGTCATCAAGTAAGGTTCAGAATTTGGATGCACAAAGGATCCATAAGGAACAACTTATAGAATAAGTCTTATGATTTCCTCATGGAAGAATCGTTAACCTTGCTAAAAAGGGAACTATAACAATAGGTCATACGGCCAGGTGTGCTAGGCATGACACCATCTTACCGGGTCATATAAAGGCAAATGTTATAACTCTTGGAATATGTTCCAACCATCATATCTGACCGAGATTCAAATCTGATTGGTGTCAGGATACCTCAGACTCAGGATCCTGAGATAAAAAGGTGCGACACGAATTGACGAGAAGTCATCATAAGATTCTCGAGAAATGAACTATGGAAGTGAGTTCCGAAACAAGAGTTCATCAGTAAACCAAGGAGAGGGTGAGGAGGTGGCTGATGGACTCAGCGACAAATCATCAAGATTTCCAAAGGATGGATTTCCACAATTATGTGAACAAGGAGATAACATTTGTCGGATCAAATGATATAATGATGTATGCTCGAGGAAAACATACCCAATTTACACATTGGTTGGAAGGTGCACCCGAAATATGGGCTTAGGTAGCATGACCGATGTTATAATGGTGATTCGATAACCAATGGTCTAAGAATGAAATGTCGACCATTAACTTCAAAGCAATAGGGTTGCTAGAAGGAAAGAATCCAAACAACACCGTTCACTTTTTGGAATCAACACGGGGACCAAGAAAGAATGGTGATGGTGAGAAGTATCACTATACCAAGAATTCTTAAGAGGTGGAGTAATCCTAATGACCTTCTTGTCATAAAAGATGGTAATACTCCAAGGTAAAGAAGAACAATTGCTGGATAGTAAGGAACTCAAGGTATAACACAGAACACGAACAAGTTTGTGTTGGAGGGAAGGCAATAAAGTGGTCGATGACAACACAAATCATCGAGGGCAAGGATGGTATTTCTCATCATGAATTCAATTGATATCTTGGAAGAGCTCTGAATGCTGATGATGATCATGACACATTTGTCAAGAGATTTCATGAATATGTAATCGATCGACGATGACATCAAGTTAAAGGAATGATGAAGCGAAAGGTTAGTGGAACCATGGGTACGACACAAACTCTAAGTCCAGTTTGCTGTTCAAGGATAAATGATATGACGAGGAAGATCGACGTAAGCTTAGCTCATCGTCGAAAGTTGTACTCCGGGAATAAGGACCAGGTAGCACAGATAAAATCAACACGATAATGATATAGCCAGTCAGGCTAGGAATGACGTGATGGAGTATTAAACTTCTCAACAACAAAGTACTAGGAGTACTGAATCACGGTGTTGATTTGATTCACTAATCGGTGTTCTCGGTTGACGACAACCCAGAACCCGGGGAGTGACTATGACAAGAAAGGCATTGCTTCATAAGAAATGCATAAGTAGTGCAATGGGTTGATATCCTCGAGATACCAGGGGGTAATACTCGAAGGTAGATCAAAATAGAGGTTGGGCAGGTATATTGATTTGTAGAAGACAAGTGCTTTAACTTGTCCGAAATATGGATCAAAGAAGAACAATCATGGTCGGAACCACGGTTGCACAGGATCAATTCACAGATACCAGATGATATTTATAAAGGAAATAGTTATTATTACAAGAAGCTCCCATGATAGGATCTACATCGTGTCCATGGGCATGAACACAAAGTTCAAGGTCGACTCCCACTTCTCTAATGCATAACCTTTCACTCACTTCTCGCCTTCGACGAAGTTGTAGTGTTGAAATTTTATATGACATAACATCAGTAGAGTATGACCCATAGTAGTTTCCGGGTTCAAACAGATTAGAAAAGGCATAGGTTCAACCCATCAGGGCCTCTTAGGAACATATACCACAAACTTCAGGAGTGAATAACACAAGCTCGAAAGTAGAGCATGTTCGATAAGGCAGATGATTCAATTTACCAAAGGCATTATGTATCCGAGAAAAGGCTCACAAAGTTATTGAATACAAAGGATGTTGTCAGATAAAATCCAATAAAGGATTTGGTGGTCCACAAGGCATCCGATGTGAGCATCGGTACTCAACCAGAAGAATAAAGAATGCAAGGGGGTCAGATTATAGAAACCACTGACTAACTCAAAGCTCAATTGCACAAGAATTATGAATTCCCAGTCAAGGGATCAGAACCAATGCTCTGATTAGGGATGGATAAGTTCAATAGTCTTAGGGGTACAATCGACGACAATTTGATTGGTCGAGAACCAGCTCGAGTTAAAAATGACGGCTTAGCCAGAAAGATAATTCCTAAGGATAATCTGATGATTGCGGCCATTCGCAAAATATTGAATCAACAGACTCAAAATGATAATGACAAAGGATGCCAACGAAGATTACTAGATATATGGAATTAACCATAATGCGGAAAGGTAAGAACTTCAGTAGCAATAAGGTGCTGAGGATTTTTAGAAGGTTGAATAGTATTTCGAAGAATTTTTGTGAATTACATGGATCAACTAAGGATGATTGGATACTCGGTAAGTGCGAGAAATTATCCGTAGGGTGTATTCATGTGGTAAGAACTGCAAGGTAGTAAGCTCATAGGATTCTCGGAGCAACGGAGAGCAGTTCGGGGCATCTTGTAATAACAAGATCAATTGGATTGAATGTAAGAATGGAAGGTGTATACAGTTATCCATAAGGATATAACAATGGTAGGGAGTTTGTAAGGGCGGTGGGCACAAGTGTCTTGGTAGAACATTGTAGAGTATCTTCGAAACCTTCTCATGCACTAAGCAAACATCTGGAGCGAGGGCTCTCCGAGAGGAAGTAGTTACGAGAACCTAGAATCGGCGTTAGTAAAATCATTTAACCCGAATAGAGGAGAGATCAGAGTCCCAGAGTAAAGGTCGAGGAGTAAAAGATCCTAATACCATCCAAATGGCGACGTGGGCCCGTAAGACTCACAACCATGTTAGTAAAAGTTTTGTAGTGACTAGACTTGACTTCGGCCAAGGAGTGTGGAAAGGGGATTCCTATAGGCAGTCGGCTCTGATACCAACTTGTGACACCCCCGATTCAATCATACACTAATCATGCACGCAAACGTGTACGATCAAGATCAAGGACTCACGGGAAGATATCACAACACAACTCTAAAAGTAAAATAAGTCATACAAGCATCGTATTACAAGCCAGGGGCCTCGAGGGCTCGAATACAAGTGCTCGAGCATAAACGAGTCAGCGGAAGCAACAATATCTGAGTACAGACATAAGTTAAACAAGTTTGCCTTAAGAAGGCTAGCACAAACTAGGATACAGATCGATAGAGGCACATGCCTCCTGCCTGGGATCCTCCTAAACTACTCCTGGCCGTCGTCAGCTGCCTGCATGTAGAAGTAGGCACCTCCGGTGTAGTAGGAGTCGTCGTCGACGGTGGCGTCTGGCTCCTGGGCTCCAACGTCTGGTTGTGGCAACCAGGTAGTATGGAGGGGGGGAAAGAGGGAGAAAAGCAAGCGTGAGTACTCATCCAAAGTACTCGCAAGCAAGGATCTACATTACATATGCATGGGTATATGTGTAAAGAGGCAATATCGATGGACTGAACTACAGAATGCCAGAATAAGAGGGGGATAGCTAGTCATATCGAAGACTACGCTTCTGGCAGCCTCCGTCTTGCAGCATGTAGAAGAAAGTAGATTGAAGTCCTCCAAGTAGCAGCGCATAGCATAATCCTACCCGGTGATCCTCCCCTCATCGCCATGTGGGAAGGCGATCATCGGATGTCTCTGGAACTTGTCTGGGTGTGTTTTATTAAGTATCTGGTTCTAGTTGCCATAAGGTCAAGGTACAACTCTGGGTCGTCCTTTTATCGAGGGACAAGGCTATTCGAATAGATCAACTTCCCTGCAGGGGTGCACCACATTTCCTAACACGCTCGATCCCCTTTGGCCGGACACACTTTCTTGGGTCATGCCTGGCCTCGGAAGATCAACACGTCGCAGCCCCCCCCCTAGGCACAACAGAGAGGTCAGCACGCCGGTCTAAATCCTATGCGCGCAGGGGTCTGGGCCCATCGCCCATTGCACACCTGCACGTTGCGTGGGCGGCCAGAAGCAGACCTAGCCCCCTTAATACAAGAGCAGACTTACGGTCCAATCCGGCACGCCCCGCTCAGTCGCTGACGTCACGAAGGCTTCGGCTGATACCACGAGGTTGAGTGCCCATATCTATTCCCGCGTAGTTGGTTAGTGCGTATAGACCAGTGGCCAGACTTAGATCAAATACCAAGATCTCGTTAAGTGTGTTATTATGAAGTAACTGTGAACGCCGACGAGGGCCACGCCCACCTGTCTCCTAGGTAGTCTCAACCTGCCCTGTTGCTCCACCACAAAGATCCATACAGAGGGCCGTCGGGACAAATGTCCTTTCAGCCCCCAATCCGTGAATCACTCACGGGTACTCTTCGAGTCGACCTGACTTTAGTCACCATCTGTATAGTATGTATATATGTATAGTATATACCCGTGAACACCTCCCGAGTGATGACAACTCAATAGTATAGCAAGGCAGACTGACAAGAATGTAGGGCCAATGATGATAAACTAGCATCCTATACTAAGCATTTAGGATTGCAGGTAAGGTATCAATGACTGTAGCAACAATGACAGACTATGTAACAAAATAGGAGTAACCGAACAGTAACATGCTACACTACTCTAATGCAAGCAGTAGAGAGAAGAATAGGTGATATCTGGTGATCCGGGGGGGGCTTGCCTGGTTGCTCTGGCAAGGAGGGGTCATCAACTCCATAGTCGAACTGAGCAGCAGCAGCGTCGGTCTCGTAGTCTACCGGAGAGAAGAGGGGGAAGAAACAATAAATAAATGCAAACATAAGCATGATGATGCATGACATGACAACGAGCGGTGCTAGGTGTGCCCTAACGCGGTAGTAGGTGATACCGGCGAAAGGGGGAAACATCCAGGAAAGTATCCCCGAAGTTTTGCGTTTTTGGACAGATGATCCGGAGGGTGAAAGTTGCATGTTCGCTATGCTAGGGATGTGTGGCGGACGAACGGGCTGCTTATTCGGATTCGTCTCGTCGTTCTGAACAACTTTCATCTACAAAGTATTTTCATCCGAGTTATGCGTGAGGGAAAGGGCAGGACGCGTGATGGCTCGCCATCACTGCGCCGCCCGTGATCAATGTAAGGCTGACCGGCGGCAACCTTGGCATTGATTCGCGCGGGAGCCGAGGTGAGGCGATGAGGATGATGAAGCCTAGTCGCTGACCCAGTGGGCCCACAGGGTGGGAATCGGGCGCAGGATGTTTTGGCGCCATTTTTCTTTCCCCCGACGCCCCCAGTGCGCTGGGTTCAGCCTGGGTCCGCCGACGTCAGTTTCGGCCCAAACCAGCAAATTTTGGACTCCCAGGGACGCGACTGGATGGTTTTTTTATGTCGGCAATAAAAAAAGGTACCCTAGGGGCTCTTAGGGGGGCGGGGTGGAGATGGTCTAAGTAGAGCCGATGAGCAATTCACACTTGTCTTCTTCAGAAATGCTTGATAATATGTGCTAGTGAAAATGGAATCCCTGTGTGAGTATTCTCAACTTGTGTGGCGACTCCGCCTCTCTCCCCTATGCTCGGTGATGTGACTTAGAGCAACTCCAGCCGCGTCCCCAACAGGCCCCCAAGCGACTTTTTATGCGCCGGTGCCAAAAAACCGCCCCAGTCGCGCCCCTAAGACGCCAAATTCCGCCGGCTCAACCCATTTTTGGGTCCGGTGATCGCAGGACGAACCCGACGCACTGGGGGGCGCTCGGAGGCTCCGACGCAAGGGAAAAGCACACCTGGGGCCACACTGTCAGGCGAAAAAGTCAAGCCGACCATCCAGATTCGCCTCCCACCCCCCGCTCGACCACCACCCTGCCGATCCCGGCGCCGCCCACCACCAACCAGAGCTAGATATGCCATTCCCCGCCGGAAAAGAGAAGAGGCTTCGCCGGGGCAGCCTCTCCACCGCCGTCCGGGCGATTTTTCCGGCGTTCCGGCTGCGTAGGGGCAGTACACCGGCGGGTGCGCGCCCAACATGCCCGCAAGGTGTTTGGAGATTTGTCTGGCCGAACCGGCGATGGACTCGCACGACGAGGAGTCGCTCGTGGCATTGCTGGAGGAGGAGGACGAAGCCGACATCCAGGTGCAGGAGCATCTCATGGTGCTCGCCGCCCTTGCCGGCCTGCTCGCGAGCAATGAAAAGCCGCAACGAGGTGGCTCGGCGTCGGGGCGGGTGAAAGCAAAGAACCGGCATCGTTTGGAAGGCTACTGCATGCTCTACTCCGACGATGCTCCATTGCACGACGAGAAAACATTTCGGCGCTGTTACTGAATGAGCCGAAAGCTTTTTCTCAGGATTGTGAATTCCATCCGGGAGTTCGACAACTACTTCAAGTGCAAGAAGGATTGCACCGGCACACTTGGATTCACCTCAATCCAGAAGTGCACGACAGCTATGCGGATGCTTGCATACAGAGCTCCTGGTTGTCGGATTTCGGGTTCCGGCAGATCCTTAAGGTTCGAACTCTGGGGTGCGCGCGGAGATCACTCCCCCTACCAGCTCACGTCTCGTCGCCTCGCAAAGGATCTAGACTACATGAAGAAGAACACAAGGGACACAAGGTTTATACTAGTTCGGGCCACCATTGTGGTGTAATACCCTACTCTAGTTTGTGGTGTGGTGGATTGCCTCAGGGGCTGATGATGAACAATACAAAGGAAGAACCGCCTCGCGAGGGGAGGAGTTCTTGTGCTGGTGGTTCTGGCTAAGGCTCGATCGGTCTCTTCCAGATTAGGATCCGATGCCTGTATGCTATGGGGGCTAGCCCTATTTATAGAGCGGGGCCCTGGTCCTCTTCCCAAATATTGAGCGAGAAGGGCGCCAACAATTGGCCATTTTAAAGGGGAACATCTAATACACTTATCCTGACTAAAGTTGGTCCTCGCCTGCCAAAGACTCTGATGATGACGCCGGCTTGGGCTCCACGATGACCTCCATCCTGCCGTTCTACCGGTCTTGGTCTTGTTGCACCGAAATGGCTGCCTTTGCCTGATACCCTTGCCTGCGCTTGCCCCCTTTGCACCAAAGAGGAAACAAGGACTCTGCGCAGGCCGGCGCCCGCCTGGCTTCGGTCGTCATGGCTTGCGTCATGGGCACCTCGTGAGGTGCCCCGCCTTGATCTCTCTGCCTCCTCGCGAGCCAGCCTGACGAGGCTGTGCCTGAGGAAGCTTCATGTCGTCCGCCCCGCGAGGCTTGGCCCCTCGCGAGGGTCTTGAGCTTGTGTTGACGAAGATGGGCCGCACTGGGCCACTCCTTGAGCCACGCCGCAGGCCGCAGGCAGGCAAGTCTGGGTACCCCCGTTCCCAGAACACCGACACTGGTGATTCACTCGATGACTATGGGCGCATGGCCGAGTCTGTGACCATTGAGTGTTTCTACAAGTTCTGCAGGGCAGTGGTGGCAGTGTTTGGACCACAATACTTGAGATCACCCAATGCTGAAGACACTGCTCGGATTCTAGCACAGAATGCAGCAAGAGGATTTTCTGGGATGCTTGGAAGCATTGACTGCATGCATTGGAAATGGAAGAACTGTCCATTTACTTGGCAGGGGTTGTACAAAGGCGCCAAAGGCAGTTGCAGTGTGGTACTTGAGGCAGTGGCCACACATGACCTCTGAATTTGACACTCTTTCTTTGGGATGCCAAGAACTCACAATGACATCAACGTCCTGCAGTGCTCCCTTGTCTTTGCCAAGCTTGTTGAAGGTCAGTCACCTCCGGTAAACTTCGAGGTCAATGGGCGGCACTACAACAAGTGGTACTACCTAGCTGATGGCATCTATCTGAGATGGTCGACATTTGTGAAGACTATCTCAAACGCTGTGCCAGGAGGCAAGAAGTCCCATTTTGCCAAGGTTCAGGAGTCTTGTAGGAAGGATGTCGAGCGAGCATTTAGTGTGCTCCAATCTCGATTTGCCGTTGTCCGGTATCCTGCTCAGACCTGGTCGAAAGATCAAATGTGGGAGATCATGACTTGTATGTCATCTTGCATTATATGATCATTGAGAGCGAGCAGGAAGAGCTAGTGTTTGACACTGAACCATACTACAGACAGGGTTCTTTTGCCCAAGTTGGTCACCAGCTACGGGCAACCTGGACTGCATACCTCAGTATGCGTCAGAAGATCCGAGACCCACATGTGCATCAACACCCGCAGCAGAATCTGGTGGAGCACCTATGGAGGATCAAGGGCGACGCCTAGCTCGACGCGTGATGAAATATGAGTTTTTATTTGTTAAACTATATAACTTATATTGAACTATTTTGTTGTTGAACTATTTTGTTGAACTATTTGATTTCTATTGATTTTCTGTGATGAACTGTGTGATAAAAAATTATTTATGTTAAAAATTGACGCCGAACCACGCCGAACCAAGCCGAATATGTGCCGATTCGCATTGATATCGGGCATTTTTTGCCGAAAGTGGGCCAAAAAATGGGCCGACATCGGCGCGTGGGGGCGACGCCTGGGTGCCCAACCGCCCCAGAGCCGATTATACCGCTGGCTCACCCTCAGGGGCGATTTTTATGCCTCCTGAGATGCCAATGGCTGGAGATGCTCTTAGGGAAGAAGAGGGGGACATATCTAACGGCTGGAAGACACGTCTTGTGCTGCTGCTGGTGGAGAAAGTGTAGAGGTAGAGGAACGAAGGAGAGATTTCTTCTAGACGCCAACCCCGCGAAGGCACCGTGCGAGGTTTTTTTCCCCTTGACGTCGGCACCGTGTGAGGTTTAGTTAACGTGTCGTGCGAGCTGGTCAATGAGCTGTTGGCCGCAGGCGGCCCACAGGTGCACAACCACGTCATCCGGCCATATCCAGCCGTCCAGCTGCGCCCAAGCCCTACACACGCCGTCCGATCCGTCATTCCGTGCGCAGCATCGCCGGTTCCGACAATCAAAAGGCTAAACCGAGGCACGCACGCGGATTCTTCCACCGCAGCCTCTGTATTAGTAGCAGCAGCCTACGCGATTTTCCCAACCGCCAACGCCCCAACTGCAAACACGGCGAGAAAATTCCTCCGCCGCCGTCCAGTCAGATCTCGCTTGCTTCTAGAAGCTTCCACCCACCCCGGCGCGGGATGTCAGAGGGCCCCCCTCCCGCGGCGGACGGCGCCGTGCGCCGGAGGCGGAGGCGATGGGCGGCGGCCGCGGGGGCCCTCCTCGTGGCGCTGCTCGCCGTGGCCCTGAGCTCCCGCGGCTTCCCCTCCATTTCGTCCCTCTCGCGCGGCGGAGGCTGCGGCTGCCCCGTAAGGCTCCCCACCCGCCCTTGGTCTCGTGATTTGGCTTTCTGCTCCGGGAGGTTTTGATCTGACGACGTGGTTTTGGGGGCGGTGCCGCGTGTTTCGTCAGGGCGCGAGGAAGTACACGGGGATGGTGGAGGACTGCTGCTGCGACTACGAGACGGTGGACGCCATCAACGAGGAGGTGCTCAACCCGATCCTGCAGGACCTCGTCGCTCTGCCCTTCTTCAGGTACTTCAAGGTAAGCAAATTTTGCTCTTCTGTTTTTAACGGTTTTGTTATGTGTGAACTAGCTTATGGGAAGTGCATATCGCGATATTTCGGTGTTAAGAAATAAGAACCGTGATAGCCAGCTTGACATGCTAGAATTATGTAGTGGTGTATGTTTGATCGGACCATTTGCTCCATAACCATGAAGCTGATTTTTGCGCTCTGCTATTTGTGTAACGGAATTGGATATGTGGGAGACTTGGTGATAACTGTATAATTATCCACTAGGTTACTGCACTTTATTTACTACAATGTTCTGGCTTGCATTTATATGGTGCCATTTTTTGACGTCTTGATTAGGCTTGATGTGGAAAAAGAGTGTTGGTTGCTTGATTAGAGCATCAAGCTCAAGGATCAGACCTTTAGTGCATTTTGACGTTAGCAATATAAAGATTACATCCTGATATGGAGGACTGAGCATACTATGATGATAGCTGTTGGGTCTCTTAGGGCGACTCGTGGTTCCTATCCCTTCCTTTCGTACATCATTCTTAGCTCGGATAAGGTTGATGGCCTTTTAGCCAAGTGATAGAGCACCAAATCAGTTTTTTTAAGGATAAGCCACTGATATATGTTTATTATTTGATGTTGCTGCTGCTAAGGATAACATAGCCAATGTTACATGTTTTGTGGTTAGTATAATTGTTAGCTACTGTATGATTGTACAGAAATGCTTCCCTGAAAATCAACATTACAACCATTCATTTATTTGTTCTAAGTCTTGGGTTATTTATTTCCTTGCTTAGGTTAAGTTGTGGTGTGACTGCCCTTTTTGGCCTGATGATGGCATGTGTCGGCTCAGGGACTGTAGTGTATGCGAGTGCCCAGATAATGAATTTCCCGAACCATTCAAGAAGCCTTACAGTGGCCTTTCTCCTGAAAACATGATCTGTCAAGAAGGAAAACCAGAAGCCACTGTTGATAGAACCCTTGACACCAAGGTTTTCAAAGGGTGGGTTGAAACCGATAATCCATGGACATCAGATGATGAGACGGATAATGGTACATTGTTTACCCTCATTTTTGTACATCGTTCTTCCTTAATTCTTCTTTATGCATCCCTGAAAATCTGATGATTAACAAAAAATTATCCCTGTTCCAGCTGAGATGACTTATGTGAATCTTCAACTTAATCCTGAACGTTATACTGGTTATACTGGTGATTCAGCTAGAAGGATATGGGACGCAATCTACAAAGAAAATTGCCCAAAATGTAAGCATATGTTCTCCGTTTTTCTCACATGTCCATTCTGACTGCAGTTGACCTGTAGAATCCTTTGTTTGTAAGTACATTATGGCTGAATCCACAACATATTCAATGAATCATTGATGTGCCTGTAGGTTGCATGATCCTTCCCTTAGAGAATGCACAACAATTCAAACTAAGTTCACTTGTGTGGTTGTGCTCTAAGATTAAGATTGGATGGTTCCTTCTGTGGGATACTTATGTATAACAAAAGGAAGTACCTTCAAGTTTTAGTCTGCTGGCAGTGCTCTAAACAACCGCTTATGAGCAGTGTGTGTTGCTTATTTATTCCTCTTCTATGGTATGGTACATAGGGATGCAAAGCGGGCGGGTTTGTGCGCTACATGATAGTACGAATTCGTCTCTAGTTTAGTGTTAATCATCCGGCCAGAAGTGAACTGATTTGCTGGTTTTGCGGGATATGCGGGACGCCCGCTTGCATCCCTAATGGTACAGTTGCCTGTCCTAGCCAAGTTGAATGGTGTAGTGTCTAGCGTTGCTTATATCACTACAATTGTCTGGACAAGCCTTATTCAAACTTCATTTATTTTCGCAGATCCTTCAGAAGATATGTGCCAGGAGAAGAAGGCACTTTACAAGCTAATTTCTGGATTGCACTCCTCAATATCTGTACATATTGCTTATGATTATCTTCTTGACGAATCTGCTAACTTGGTATCTATCTACTACTCTACACTTAATTTGGTGCTTATTAGACGATTTTTGTACTTGATTTGACAAGTTTGGTATATATTTATTACAGTGGGGACATAATCTTTCGTTGTTGCATGACCGTGTTCTGAAGTACCCAGAGCGTGTCGAAAATCTGTACTTCACATACCTATTTGTTCTTCGGGCAGTGACCAAGGTTCCTATTTCTTCCTTTATTAAAACTTAATCTTTGATTTTAAAGATTAATCTGTCGAGTTGCTTTGGCCTAAAGCTTGTCGTGAGTGACAATTTGTTTGCTATCTTTTAGGCGGCAGATTACCTTGAGCAGGCAGAGTACAACACCGGCAATCCTGAAGAGGACTTGAAAACACAATCTTTAGTGAGGCAATTGCTTTACAACCACAAGTTAAGATCTGCATGTCCATTACCTTTTGATGAAGCAAAACTCTGGCAAGGTGAAAATGGCCCCGAGTTAAAGCAGGAGATCCAGAAGCAGTTTAGAAATATTAGGTATGTGCCTTAATCCCTCTGCTTTAATTTATATTAGGCATTTCACGAACCTGAAACCGTACCCACTGCAACATTCTGTTTATAGTGCAATTATGGACTGTGTTGGTTGTGAGAAGTGTCGATTATGGGGAAAGCTTCAAGTTCTTGGGCTTGGAACAGCACTGAAGATTCTATTTTCTGTTGATGGAGAGAACAATTTGAATCAACAGGTATGCTGTTCAATTGCATTTTACCCACGAACGCTTTGCAATATATGACGTAATACAAGGTATATGATGTCTGATTGGTCAGAGTAGTTTTCGACATACCGTCTTTACACGACACTAGCTCACAGTTCAGGATGCTTTGCTATATTGTTTTCTACATTTCCTATGGAATAACAGGTTTACCTTTTGAGTTCATTTAGATGTTCAGCATGTCTTGTCTAACAATGTTTCATGGTAATCATTCCAGTTCCAGCTGCAGCGAAATGAGGTCATTGCACTGGTAAATCTTCTGAATAGGCTGTCAGAATCTGTCAAGTTTGTACATGAAACAGGATCTTCCAGCCAGGAAATCATTAAACAACAGAGCTTTTCTACTTTGCAAAAGGGGGCTTCCTGACCAAATGTGAAACCGTAAGTGTTATCTCCTGCTCTTCAGTGGTCCAGTACAGATTTGTTGTCCTGACTTTGATTCCTCACATCCTTGTTTTTCTATCTATTTATTTCTACAGGTATTCTGCAAAGATACAAGAGAGCAAGTTGTTTTTATGAGTCCTCTTCTCCATACTGGGAGAGTGATGTACATGCAGGGAGCAGCTTCCTAGGGTTCTACAGATCGTAGACAAAAGATATATAGAAAACTTTGGAGGCCAAACAAAGACAAGTTTACCCTTTTTCTTCTTCTTTCAGTTTTAGTGGGACGTATCCCTTTCAAATTTTGTATGTAGTGTAGACATTTTATCTGTCGAACACCTCTTTTCTGTCGAACTTCCAGTTAGCGACATTTTATCTTTCCTCCGTTGACTGATAATACATATGACTGCTAACAAGGTAAGGCCGTTTGTCAATCCAAACGGTTGGTATGTTTCATCGACTTGATTATATGTTCTCCATTGTTCTTGGAAATGACGGGAAAGATAGCGTGTGTCGTGGTCGCCAGTTTGTAAACAACTAAAATCTCATCTGAAATGAGTTACAGAAGATGGTCGCTACGATATAAGATTTTATAAACTACTCCCTCTGTTCCTAAATACAAGCCTTTTTTAGAGAATCCAGTAATGTGTCTATATACATCCATATGTAGACTGTATTTTGAAATCTCTAAAATGTCTTGTATTAGAAACGGAGGGAGTAGATGCTCCACTAGGTGAAAATCTTATTGTCAGGAAGAGGCCGAGGTGAGAGGTCCTACCACAAGCAAAACAGTGATAGATGATGCCTTCTAACTCCAAACTTTGTTGTACATTGTGACTATTATATGCTCAACCTGTTATGAGGATGGCGCTGGAGTTTAGCACATGTTGGCTGCGTCGCAGAGAGCAGGAGCTAGTGGGATATACAGTGATCGGTTATGGAGCTTCCTTGTATCAGACTACTTTGGCACATACATATGTCAAGCCTGCTGCAGGCAGGTCAGTGATGTGGCTATGAAAAGAAGAGGCCGTCGCTGTAGCCAACAATGTCCGTAAAGAAGAGCTTGGTCACATCCACGCTCCCATCCCATGGTGTGGCAGAACTGAACACGGTTACAGTAACAGAAGAAGCAGATAGCAGCAAATATGAAATGGCCGAGGTACAGGCAGGTTTTTGACGCTCTTGTGGCAGAGGGCAGGACCTCGCCGGCGCTCGGCCGGAGACTGGAGACGGCCGTCGGGTCGGAACCCCCTTCTCCCACCCAACAGTCGGTCAAAGGCACGGCCCGCCGGAGCGGCCTGAAAGCCACTGATAGCTGTCAGGCACACCCGAGCACTGAGGTCTGAGCAGCCTGATCATACCCAGCGACTTCCACGGCGCCGGGACAAGGCCGGCCGGCCGGCAGCTCCCATCGGCCTGCTGCCTGCAGGTTGTTACGCAGCCTTACAGAGCATCAAGCGGCGCCACGCTGCGTTTTGTTGAGGAAAAGTGGTGCAGTTTCGGCAGCATCATAATCATTTGCTTACAGGGAAAATGGCGCATGCGTTTCCATCTGCAGGTTTCAAGTCTGGGGTTGGCTTTCATTTTGTCCTATTGTCACCGTTTCAAACCCCCTTCTTGATAGCATAGATGTTAGGGTCTACTATTTGCTACTGGCTCCGTTCCTAAATATAAGTCTTTGTAGAGCTTTCACTATAAACCACATATGAATGTATATAAATGCTTTGTAGAGCTTTCACTATAAACCACATACGGATGTATATAAATGCATTTTAAGTGTAGATTCATTCATTTTGCTCCGTATGTAGTCCATCTAATGAAATCTCTACAAAGACTTATATTTAGGAACGGAGGGAGTATTAAGCTATTTTCGTTGAGATAATGCACGAGAAGCATCAATTTTTTTTCAAAGAGGAAAGAACTCTCAGCCTCTACATCAAGTGATACGCAGAACTATACACTCCCTCTGTTAGGAAATACACCATTGTTCCGACAAGTATTTTCAGACAAAGAGAGTATTATTGATAATACCAAATAAATCGGCTTACAAGAAGAAAGAAAAACAATCGCAAAGCCATCCTCATAGGATAAGTCCCACGATAACATCTAACATCTGTAAATCATACCATCAAACCCACGACGACATATTACCGGGTAGGGGGCGCAGCGTTCCAAGACAAACGCCTTCAAGATTGCGAACGGCTACAGCATTGCGACATCAGCCGTTCTTTTTCGCACATCGCTGCAAGCAAGAAAAGAAAAGTGCGTACACACTCTTGGATTTTTCTCCCGGAACTAAACTAGTCCAAGTGGAACCCACCCAGCCGGGTGGTACAGTATCATGGCAATGGCATGGTGATCTGACGGACGGACCAGTCACTGGCCGCTGGCTGGACTAGGGTTGGCTGACATGGACAAGCCGCGAAAGCGATGGTTCATGCGCCAAAAACATATCGTCCCGAATAACGGAGCAGCAGCTTAGCTTAACACATGCGGCAAGCAGGGGAACAGGAACAGTGCAGCGCCAGCTTGTTTGGTTGCTTCTTTGGGAGAGATATCGTTTAGTAATATATGCATATGCATATGCATCCGGGTAGGCCAACGCGATCCGTGTCCTCACGCTCTTGGGGCCGGAGTTCAAAGCAGAATATGCCGGGCCCGCCCACCGGCCCGTCGGTTTAGCCAGCCGAGTGTACCACCATTCGTTTTCTCTTCTCTATGATGATGCGAGTTTTTGAATCCCAAGTAGTGGTCGCAACAGTAAGAGAAGTCATGACAGTAACCTGACGTGTGTAATGGCAAGTTGCCGCAAAGATCCTTTTGCTCAGTGTGTCGCTTTGAGAACATCAACGGATTGGTTTTCTTTTTTGGAGCATTTTGTCTTGAGCTCGTAGTAGATGTGATGTGATGGAGCTTCGATGAACTCTGGGACGAATTTCTTGGAAGTAATGTATGCGTGAGCTAGCGCACGTGAACAGTGTGTGGTTTGATGCTCTGGCGTGGACACTGGCCACGTGGTTGCACTACTTGGTACACGCGGATGCGGTGCTACTGCTCATCAACATTCCACCTGGACTTGTACAGAGATCGAGAAGTACAGCATATGTGGCACGTGAACGGCTAGTGTTCCCGAGAGAATAAGGCCAGCTTGGGGTCCGGTGCAGTTTCAGAACATATATATAATTTTTTTTGACGATAAACATTATATAATTTTCAGTTCTTATACAAGAGCTGCATACGCATGAATGTTTCCTAATTTCCGCAGAAACGAACTAATGCGTGCAGTATGCTCTCGGTTGCAATCCGTGTTCTCCAAACTTGGCATGGTTATCAGTCTACCTTGCACAAGTTTGTGTCCGGATTGTCGTATCTGGGCAATAATGCTAAACATACAAAGAGTTACACGAAATTACACCTTGTACACGCCACCCAGAATAGCCTGGCCCGCGCCCGCAGACACCCTGCACACGCTGCACTTCTCGTGACTGAAACCGGAAGGGAGAGGGTGTTGCACTGCAGCTAGCTTGCTTCCCCGGTCGGCTAAATTTCGTGTTTTGACCCTTTTCCGATAGAAATTCAGGATCTGACCCCCGTTTGAAATATTTTCGGATTTGACCCTTTTGCTACCGACAGGGCCTCTGGCGGTAGGGTTAGACAACATACCGTCAGGTGCCCTAGCGGCAGGGCGTGAAGGAGGGGGACGGCGGCCGTTTGCCTGCGCTGATGTGGATAAGTACCTTACCGCCAGGGTACCTGGCGGTAGCCTGTCTAACCCTACCGCCAGGGACCCTGGCGGTAGGGTCCTGTGTTTTGCCGTGTAAAGTTTCTGTAACGGTATATGCAAGGGCCCTGGCGGTAGGTTCATCCTACCGCCGTGGGGGATGGCGGTAGGATGTCTAACCCTACCGCCAGGGTGCCTGGCGGTAGGGTCCTCTGTTTTGTTGTTTCAAATTCATTTGGTTGCTTGTTTTCAAATTCAATATGACAGCAATATCATAGCAAGTTTCACAAAATATGACTACAATATCACAGATTTTAAACAATTAAACTTGGGCATCGCATAGATCCATATTAAGATAACTTGAAGTGCATAGAACATTTCAAACGAAATTCAACTAATCAGTAAACGGAGTTTCACATAGTAGCAAACACATAGATCCACAAATAGCAAACACATAGTTCCACGTAGTTTCACAACCACTAGACAAGTTCAACCAAACAAAGTTCAACCAAACTACAAGAGCCAACTATCGAAGAGCATAATCACTTACTCCTTCCTCTCTTGGAGGTACGGTCCTTGTTGTTCTTTGAACAAAGCTTTTCAGTCTTCTTCTTGGGCCGTCGAGGAAGCGGTCTCTGGAAAGGGTCCGGACTCAGCAAATCCTTCTGCTTCGGATTCCTCTTCGGTGACAGCTGAGATGCTTGAGATGATTGAGTTGTTGGAGGTCCATAATCTTCATCGTACTCCTCCTCCCCGTTGCTCTCATCCTCCTCCTCCTCCTCCATTTCTTCATGTGTGGCCTCCTCCTCCTCCTCCTCCTCCTCCTCCTCACCCTCAACCAACCTAGACGACGAGGGAGCATGCTCGATGAGGCGATGTGACCCTGTGTGGCTACAGGCTGATAAGCTTCAACCGACCCAGCTCCAGCACACCCAAGCAGCCCTACCAGCTTGCGACAATGCTTCATGAACTTCTGCACTCACAATGAAACAAGGGCATAATAAGTATCACATTTATGATTTCAAGTGAAGAAGATGCATCTGTTCCGAGGAGGCTGAAATTGTACCTTCATCGTCCCCCTCATTTTGTTCTCAGATTGGACGGTCCCGGGGGCATCACCTAGTGCATTTGAGGCTTCAAAGATGCACCTGTTCAGCTTACCAGACTGCAACGGCATAAGTCACTCACGTTGATGAATAAGATAATTTAAATATAACCTCTCGGTTCAAACTTACCACTCTGTTGATGAGGGGGGCAAACTCCCTAAATCCACTGTGCATGTCTCTGATGCCGGTCTGGTAGGCCTCTTCGTCGGGGTCATCCCTCTCCAGCTCCGCGATGTCTTCCGCCGTCCACCGAGGCCTGAGACGAAGACGATGCTTCTGGCCATCATCGTACCACTTCATGTGTCGGTTCAGGTAAACATCCCAGTTAGTTACCTTCCTCTCCACGTCTTTCCGGTACCTCCGTCGGTTCCACTCTGTCACATGATTTTTATGATGCTCTCCCCATCTGTGATCGACTGATTCTTCTGCCGGCTCATCCTGCAAGGCATTAGCAACAAGAAACGTCATAACAAAGTCGAACGCAATGAATTCATGGGCACATGAAGAACAAGCGCGGGCACTCACAAGTGGAGCGCGTGGCCGCCGATATCGGTGGGCTGGCCCGGTGGGGTATGTTGAAAAATCCCAAACTGCGTTGCCACGCGTTGTGGCAAGTGCCACTCGACGGCGTACACACAGATCATGGGCACGATGCACCGCCAGAGACCACTGTCCTCATCGCACACTTTGTTTAGATGAAAGCCCCACTCTTGGTCATGATACGGTCACTAGGTTAGCTATTACATATACGGTGCTAAGTTGCCACTCTCGGTCAAAAGTGGAATCAAAGAGAAATGTGTTTAGCAAGTTCATATACCTTTCGTCAAAGCGTCCAACTCGTTGGTGTAGGTCTTGTACGAATTCTTGTTTAGGCCCATGTAGAGTTTCACAATGTCCCACTCGTAAGCTACATTGGGGTGTCGAGCCTCGTCGCCGTCTTCGCTATAGGCACCCCATGGGCGTCTTGGCAGCTCCTCAGGACGCCCCACCGGCAGCCACTCCCACATCCAAATGGAGAAGGCCCAGACAAAGCCACCCATATTGGACTTGTCTCCCGTCCTCTGCGTTGCGTCGTCAAGCTGCAAAAAATCAAATGAGGATCAGATATAACAAAATGTCATGGACATACTTACGTATGTAGGCAATTAGATATTCTCTTACCGAATGGTATAGGTAGGCGAGAGATGCGGACCCCCAACTGTACCCTGCATCTCAGTCAGCTAGGAAGAACAAATAGGACCAGTTGGCAGAGTTCCTGGATGCGTCTGGAAACACGACCTCCATGAGGATATATATACCATAGGTAGGCCCTCGCATACCACTCCACAGTCGTCTCATTGGCGTCTTCGAGGCATGTCTTCCGGTGCTCTGAGAGCCAGGACAACGGCACACCGGATGTACGGTTGACCTTAGCATCGGGGCAGCTACCGATGAGGGTGGTAACCCTCTCCTGCCAGTTGGTCCTCTCCACTCGCCCGGTCAGTGCATGACCCTCGAGCGGCATGACAGTGATCATCGACCAATTGTCGAGGGTCACTGTCATCTCCCCGCATGGGATATGGAAAGAATGGGTCTCCGGTCGCTATCGGTCAATCAGAGCCGTCAGAGCTACATGGACAAGTGTCAGCGGCTGATGCTTGAACTGCAACACAAAACCCAACAACCAGGCTCTCTTGAAGAACGGCGTGTATCACTTGTTGTAGTCCATATGCCCATGAACCCCGTGACCCCTCATGCGCAGTGGCTGGAGCGTTTGTCAAAAAGTGAACGCCAAAAGTTAGTAAATTATTTTCATCAATCTCAAAACTTTGATCAATATTTCTTTCATATTACTTACCTCTCCGTTCTCTATGAAACGGGCACGATGACCCTTGTCGAATGCGTAGTCAAGCATGGAGTACCGTGGGCCGATGTTGTCCGCAAGAGGTGGCCGCCTTAATAAAAAGTTCATAAACAAAAACATCGTAAGCACATCATATCAAAATCATATCACCATGCATCATATCACAAAAAAATCAAATCATATCACCATGCACCATGTCACCATGATGGATCAAATCATATCAACATTACTCATATAAAAAAATCCTTCCCCTCTTTAATCATATCAACACGCATCATATCACAAAAAAAATCCTCCAACAATAATTTTCAATGTATTATCTCACAACAACATGTTCATATCATCATATAACATGCATCATCACTCCAACATGCATCATATCATCATATTTTTAAACAAAAAAAATCCTCCAACATGCATCATATCATCATATTTGTAAACAAAAAAATTCCTCCAACATCTTCATATCATCATATCAACATGCATCATCAACCTACAATCAATTCCTCCCACATGCATTATATCATAATTTTTTTTTAAAAAAATTATGAACTAGGGTTCATCTTAACACTAACATATGAACTATTGATTAGAGTTCATATTCATTACCACTACTTAGTAAAGAACTAAGAACTAGAACTAGAATCAAGCTAAAACAATCTTAGGCCAATTTTTTTTTCAATCTAAGTTCAAAAAAAATGAGGGATTTGAAGCAAATAATGCGTCGAATCGGAAGCAAGTTTGCAAAAACTAATTGGATGGATCGGAGGAGCTTACGATTCTCTCTTTGGGGCCATCTCGATCCGCCAAAATGGTGAAGAATCGGTGAAGATCCAAGGGGGGGAGTAGAGGAGATGAGAGAGGGAAAG
>NC_041387.1:56430475-56493921 GCF_002162155.2 Triticum dicoccoides | reverse complement strand
ATGGGCAGGGGCGTGGGGGTTTCGAGCGAAATAACTACCCGGACCCTACCGCCAGGCGCTCTGGCGGTAGAGTTATACAGCCTACCGCCAGGTCCCTGGCAGTAGGGTGCGACGGAGGGGGACGACGACCGTTTCCGCTAGCTGACGTGGTCTAGTACCCTACCGCCAGGACCCCTGGCGGTAGGTTGTATAACCCTATCGCCAGAGGCCTTGGCGGTAGGAAAAAGGGTCAAATCCCGAAAGTATTTCAAACGGGGGTCAGATCCTGAATTTCTATCGGAAAAGGGTCAAAACATGAAATTTTGCCTCCCCGGTCCCTTCGATAGATGGTCGATCGCCTCCCCTTTCAGAAGCCTGGACGCATTCAAGTCGTCCAATGTTGTTCAGACTTGAGAGCGCCAGCCATTCTTGCATGCCGCGTCTGACCTTCTCGCAGAATGCAGCGTGGTGGAGTTGCAGGTTTACTATAGCTTTGATCTGCGGCGATACTGAAAGGAAGAAGCTCTACATGCGTGTTTGGTTACTCCCACCTATTTTGTCCACAGTCTATCTATGTATCAGTTGGGCCTGGTTAAGAAAAAGCTGTTTAAAAATCAACACCTGCATGTTATTTGGTTATCCGCATTGCATTAGGCCAATTCCAACACACGACCCCATTCTGTCCGCATTTGTTCGTTTGGACCAAAACGTACATAAGACATGGGCCAACGTGCGTCTGCATCCATAAATTTTGTCCTTTTTGCATCCGGTCTGCCCCATTATCGGCGCAAACACGCGCTCAATTTGCGGCCACATGGACGTCGAACGGACAGGCACGCGCTTGCTCGTCGTCCGCCTCGGGGATGCGTGGCGGCCACCCACCTACCTCCACCGTCCAAATTCAATGCGCATGAGCGGTGGGCCCCGGTTTTCATTCACATGGGCGGAGGGGTCATCGTCCTTCTTAATGTGGAAGCCGTGGACCGACTAGTCCACAACTTCTACTTCCTGGCTGTCCTGCCTCCTCGATCCCCGACAAGAGCAAACCCTAGCTAGCCGCCGCAACCCCAGTCGCCCACCTTCTCACCGGTGCCATGGGCTGGCATTGGATCAGCAAGGGGAAGCACGAATACGAGGCTGTCTCCTCCTCTGGCTGACGCTGCTCCAGCAGTTCCGCGCCGCCCGCACCACCGGCCTTTCGGATCACGCTGCCGGTGGTCGGCCAGCGCAACAGGCCCTATGTCCACGTCCACGTTTGCAGCAGATACTGGGAGACGTCCAAGTCGCTCCCGTGGGGAGATGTCAATTTGCCAAACAACTGGCATCTCTCCGCTGTCCGCGTGCCAATCCCAGCTGTGCTAGTAAGCGGCCCTCCACCAAGAGATCAACCGTCGCTATGCCCGCCTGCCACCGGATCTCCTTCAGGACTCCAGGTATGCCATTGACCCGCTGTTATGGGACACGTGGTTCCGTGACGAACACGACCTACGGCGCGGTCCTTCTTTGTTGGTCGTCCTCCGAGCCCGCGCGCACCGTGTTCAACTCGCGCAGACAGCCCGCACCAAGCGTGTGACCATAGGCGTGTCCGTGGCATCTCGCCGTCGCCATCTCCGTCCCCTCCACCACCGCCACCCATGACCGAGGAGGAGGAGCCCTAGCTCAAGAGACATGTCATGGAGGACTCCATGAACACGCACGACGAGCGGCAATGGGTGGGCCTGGAAACCATGTTGCCCCTCTCTGCGGCCAGCGACGTGGCCATCCCGGAGCTGGACATCACCGTCAAGTAGGAGGTGTAGGAGGAGCAGCCCCTCGTCGCATGGAATCCTTGCCTGGTGGGCCAGTGGTGGAGCTGGTCGTGCACGGCGTCGAAAATGGCCAACTCGGTGGGAGTCAGCCCATGGTCATCCACGCCACCATGGTCGCCGGAGGAGGAGCAGGAGCCACGGGAGGAGGTGGTGCAGGTGCCGCCGACGCCTCCGGTCTAGCAGGGGCCGCCAGCCCACCTTTGGCAGCCACCTTCCTACGTCGACCTCACCAGCAACGACGACACGTAGAAGGGCGGCTCCTGGAGACGACAGTGGTCTCACCGGCAACGGCGGCGGCCATTTTTATCTAGTTTTTTAAGTCTTTTATTAAGTTTTAGTTTCACTATGAACTATGGTGAACTTGGGTACTGCGGCCGTGTGGCCTTTTAATGTTTATATTTATATTTTCATATTATTTGTACATCTAATTGGGTTTTTCAGCACAAATGCAAGTCCACAACACACGGATGTTTTGGGGTGAGCCGTGCCGGTTTGGGCGCACCGATGGGTGCACGACCGCAAACGGACGATCGTGTCTGTTTTCCTGCCCCAAACGGATGAAAAGAGGACGAAACGGACATTCGTTTGGGGTTGTGCGCTGGAGTTGGCCTTAGTGGCCATTTTAAGGCCTGCTCTTTGGTTGCCCACATATGTGCTTCAGGGGTGAGCAGAAGTAGACCACAATTTTTCGCCTGCGTGCATGTATTTGTTCTGCGTGTATGCCTCCACATTTAGATGTCTTCGAGGGGTCAGGTATGGCTCCATCATTTATGCCTTCATCATTTGTGCTGGTTGTGCCTAATGCCACTGCTGCTGCACAAAAGGCATCCGTCAAGGCTGCGAAGACAAAGAAGGATGGTAGGAAAACTTCATGAAATGACATCTGTTTCTGTAACAAGATGCATGATATCATAGCCAGTGGTGAATTGGGAAACATGAACAATTTGGGTGAAAAGTTTTATACATGAAACTAAAAAACGTCTTATAATTTCATACAGCGGAAGTACAACTTTGATGTAAGTGATGTCAGGTTTTCGTCCAGTAATATATGTACCAACTGCGGACATATGTAGTGGAACTAGTGCAGAATCGGACTTTAGTCCCGGTTTGTAAGGACCTTTAGTGCCGGTTCTGCAACCAGCACTAAAGGGTGGGGACTAAAGCCCCCCCCTTCAGTGCCATTCATCACAAGCCGGGACCAAAGGCCCACCACGTGGCAGGAGCCCGTGCCGGGGGGCTGGGGCCTTTAGTCCCGGTTGGTTACACCAACCGGGACTGAACGGTTTAGGGGTTTATGGGTTTATGATTTATTTTTCCTTTTAGTTTTGTGTTTTCTATTTAATTCTTTTTCATTTCAAACTATATATATATATATATATACAATTTCTCCTATAATTTGCAGATCATTACATGGATGCATTACAACTTGTAATGGTATTCTTCCTTTGGGATCTATGACCTGGTCGAACAAAATTCTGCTATTTCCTCTTGAATTGCTCGTACGCAATCCTCTGGTAGGAGCTTATCCCGCACCTCCCTCATATTTAAAGAAGGAGATCAATATGCATGTACTAGTTGTGTGTATATATATATTAGATAATTATGTACAAATTGTGAATAGTGTTCTCACAAACGTACCCATTGGTCTCTATCATTTCTGCTCCTTTCGGACGTCATTATGCGAATGTTCTTGCAAACGTAGTATGCACATAAATTATTCCCCTACGCCTGCTTTAGGACCTTACGAGAATATAATTCAATCAGATAATAATTATTCATGCATGATAACGGTATTGAATCTAGAATTAAAGAGATGACAGCTAGCTGGTGAAAGAAATATGCCCTAGAGGCAATAATAAAGTTGTTATTTTATATTTCCTTATTCATGATAAATGTTTATTATTCATGCTAGAATTGTATTATCCGGAGACTTGATACATGTGTGAATACATAATTAAAACTACGTGTCCCTAGTATGTCTCTACTTGACTAGCTCATTGATCAAAAGATAGTTAAGTTTCCTAGCCATGGACATGAGTTGTCATTTGATAACGGGATCACATCATTAGCAGAATGATGTGATGAACAAGACTCATCCGTTAGCTTAGCATAATGTTCGTTCAGTTTTATTGCTACTGCTTTCTTCGTGTCAAATATATATTCCTCCGACTATGAGATTATGCAACTCCCGGACCGGAGGAATGCCTTGTGTGCTATAAAACGTCACAACATAACTGGGTGATTATAAAGATGCTCTACAGGTATCTCCGAAGGTGTGTTTTGGGTTGGCATAGATCGAGATTAGGATTTGTCACTCCGAGTATCAGAGAGGTATCTCTGGGCCCTCTCGGTAATGCACATCATATGAAGCCTTGCAAGCAATGTAAATAATGAGTTAGTTATGAGATGATGCACTACGGGACGAGTAAAGAGACTTGCCGGTAAAGAGATTGAACTAGGTATAGAGATACCGACGATCGAATCTCTGGCAAGTAACATACCGGTGAGAAAGGGAATAGCTATGTTGACATTACTATTCGACCGATAAAGATCTTTGTAGAATATGTGGGAACCAATATGAGCATCCAGGTTCCACTATTGGTTATTTACCGGAGAGGTGTCTCGGTCAGGTCTACATAGTTCTCGAGCCCGTAGGGTCTGCACGCTTAACGTTTGATGACGATTGGTATTGTATGAGTTATATGTTTTGGTGACCGAAGGTTGTTCGGAGATCATGGACATGATGAGGAGTCTCGAAATGGTCGAGATATGAATATTGATATATTTGAAGGTTGCATTCGGATACCGGAATGGTTTTGGGAAGTTTCAGATGATTTTTGGAGTACCGGGAGGTTACCGGAATCCCCCGGGAGACTAATGGACCAACATGGGCCATAGGGGAGAGAGAGGGGAGCCCACAAGGGGAGCCACACCCCCCATGGGCAGTCCGAATTAGACTAGGGGAGGGGGCGGTGCCCCCCTTTCCCTCTCCTACTCACTCTCCCTTCCCCCTTTGCCTCTCCGGAATAGGAAAGGGGAATCCTACTAGGACTGGGAGTCCTAGTAGGACTCCCCCCTTGGCGCGCCCCCTCTAGGCCGGCCGCCCCTCCTATCCTCCTTTATATACGGGGGCAGGGGGCACCCCAAAGATAACAGTTATTCTTAGCCGTGTGCGGTGCCCCCCTCCACCATTTACTCCTCCGATAGAATCGTAGTGCTTAGGCGAAGCCCTGCACATATTACATCACCAACACCGTCATCACGCCGTCGTGCTGACGAAACTCATCGACTCCATTGGCACTCTACTGGATCAAGAGTTCGAGGGACGTCATCGAGCTGAACATGTGCAGAACTCGGAGGTGCCGTACGTTTGGTACTTGATCGGTTGATTCGAGAAGACGTTCGACTACATTAACTGTGTTAAGTTAATGCTTCCGCTTTCGATCTACGAGGGTAAGTGGACACACTCTCCCCTCTCATTGCTATGCATCTCCTAGATAGATCTTGCGTGAGCGTAGGAATTTTTTTTGAAATTGCATGCTACGTTTCCCAACAGCTAGTATTAGCTACTTAATTAATTACCTTGGGTCGACACCATTTCAACTTTTTTTCCATGGGCATTCAACCTGTTTGATGAACTTTTCCCAAGCCCCTGCCCGCCGGCAAAGAAAATGAATAAAGGAGTTATTAATTAGTTGATATCAGGAAATGAACTAAAGAGGACGACATGTAGTTCGATAATGATTGAAATTACGTGTCGACCATCCCCCTCACGATTGTGTAGTCATTAACCTCTTTAAGTAGTGAGTCCAGTACTTGAACTTTCCCCTTGTCAACTTCAATGATTACGAGGATCCAGTGAAAACTGCATGCGCACACATTTGTATAATTAAGGGGCATGTGCATAAGTCATCAACTACACTTATTAACATCTAGTAAGCAAAAACAGAATTTGTAGTACAAGATAGTGTCACTCACCCGAAGTTGTAAGGAAGTAGTATTTCTGGTTGGGTATTTAGTCGCACCAAGAACTCTAGCAAGCTTTTCTCTGTCCTTTGGTTCCCACTGAGCATCCATGTCTCTTCATTAATGGTATTTGGGTCAATGAACCCAATGCCATAGCGTCCAACTCTTTTTATTTCATACATCTTCATTCTGCATAATACCACAGAAAAGAATATAGTGAGAATAATTACAAGTAATGAACGAGCACTACAGCTAGCTAGAGACTTAAATTACAGAAAGAAATCACTTGCAGACAATAGCAACTGATGGTAGATTTTCCGAGTGCGTCTTGATTGAATAACTAAAACATTTCTTGAAACTCAACCCACAAATCTTTTTCATGGAAGTAATGCTCTGCCTCGACTTTTACCTTGAGGGACTCTCGATCGGTAGTCTTTAGTTCTCTTAGGTACCATTCATGCAATTCATACATTCTCGTTGATAGAAGCGGACCTCCTCAGGCTTGACCAGAGGTTGGCCGCGAACATATTTCCATTTTATTTCCTCCTCTGTAACCGTTTGGAAGTCCTCGATGCCTAGGAGTTGTTCTACAGTGACACCGACCTCTTTAGCCTGCCTTCTATGATCGTCGGTTATTACCAACTGCTGAGCAGTGGTACTCACAAGTGTTTATACAATGAGCAGGGGGTCGATTGCACTGCCTGTTCTCCCAGCTGGGGAACAGTTTTCCCGTTTTTTTGCTAGCTGCTTGGCTCGATCTCAAACTCGACTCCTTCTTTTTTTTGTGCTTGATATGACTTCCTTATAGAGCGCTCATTGTCTGAGTCCCTATGCTTGACAAGTGGTTGAGCATTATCAATAAAGTGTTGTATGACATGCTCAGGTACTTTCTCCTTCGGTGACAGGGGCGGTTTCGGTCCAAAATGGGCCTTCACTTGGGCAGCCACTTCGGCTTCGTTTTCCTCCTTAGTTAGGTGGTAAGGCAACCTCGGAAGAGTCTTGAGGCTTGGACCATATCTGAATTTCTCGCCTCCTGTTGTACCGCTAGCTGACGTAGTTGCGGCGCCTCTCTTCCACTGTTGCTGAGGTGGCGGAGACGGCTGACGCGGTGCCTGACTAGGAGGAGGAGGAGTCGGCTGACGCGGTGTCGGACTTGGAGGAGGAGGAGTCGGCTGACACGGTGCTGGACTTGGAGGAGGAGGAGTGGGCTGACGCGATGGAAGACTTGGAGGAGTAGGAGTCTGCTGATGCGGTGGCGGACTTGGAGGAGCGGGAGTCTGCTGACATGGTGGCGGACTTGGAGGAGGAGCCGACTGACGCGGTGTCGGTGGCCTTGAAAAGACGATGCAATCCTTTCTCCATAGAATGATATGATGTATGGCCTCTCCGAGTGTGCGCTCCTCATCACCTCTAGAAATGTCAAGCTTTATCAACCTCGACACGAGCATAGCCAGCTGGAATCGGATTGCAATGGAAGGTTGCTTCAGGGGGATTTGTATAAGCATAGCCGTCCGCCACCTTCATGGATATGTTCTTCACTTTTATGTGTAGCTCACAAGTTGTCGTATCTATGATATCATCCACAGGGTATCTATCCAGTGCACCATCGCCCGGGGTGGAACCCACACTGCTTTTCGGCATGGATGGGATGGTGCTATCCAATGCTGGATCCGCTAGCTGCTGTCGCTGCTAAGGCCCCCTTTCCTAGCTAAGTGAGTCGATCTGCTACTGCTGCCGCTTGAAAGTGAGTTCCAACTCCGCGTGCTTTGACTCTAGGCCTTGAAGGCGGTCTACTTCCTGCTTCCTCCGCTCCTCCTCTAGCTTCCTCTTCTGCACCTCCTAGTGCTTCTTTCTCACACTGCTTCTATAGTCGGTGTTCTAGTTCGCAAAACCCTTAAACCACGGAACAACGCTTTGCCTCGTGTTCTTCCCGGTGTTCAAGATTCTTCAGGGCGCGTGTAAGCTCGTCGTTCTCTCTGTTGGGGCGTGAACACCCCCATTCGAGCCTCTTCTATTGCAACAAGTAAACTTTCATCGGCTCCTTTAAGACATGCCTGCTCCAAAACCTCGCGTGTCTTTGGGTCCAACTTTCCCCCATGCGCATAGAACCAAGTCCTGCACCCGGGGGCCAGCTCAATGCAACTGGAGTGACCCCTGCATCCATCATCTCTTGCTCAGCAAGATCCCACTTAGGCCGGGCCACCTCGTAGCCACCTGCTTATGGTGCCAATGCTTTTTCGCGGCATTAATCTTGTTTTTTCTCGACCATTCCTGAGCTACTTCCGATTCCTTGAAGTTCACGAAAGCGTCCCAGTGAGCTCTTGCCTTCTCTAGTGTTCCCTTGAATTCTGGAGTCTGCTTTCCCGCATTGAAGTACGCGGCCCATATATTTTTCTTGTGGTTGTTGAATGCTATCGCCATCTTATTAAGAGCACTCTTCTTGACATTCTCCAGATCTGCATCTGTCAAATGATCTGGTAGGGTGAAATGTGAGATGAGTGATTCCAAAGCAGATATTTTGCTCTTTGGTCGACAAAAGTAACATCTAGATCTCCCTTTGCTGGCTTTTTCCATTCTTGAACGGAGACTAGGATTTGGTCCCTGACAATAACTCTGCATTGACGAATGAACTTCTTCGCATTCTTCTTAGGTTCATAAGGTTCGCCATTAGGTTTGATGGCATCGATGTTGTACTTTACGCCATCCGGCAACAATTTGGTTGGGCTTCGAACTGTCCTGCTGCTTGTAGAAGATTTGCTCGATCCGGAGGGCTAAAAGAAGAAAGATTGATTCGTAATATATATACAAATCAATTAAAACATGTGATGATCACCAGATGCCTTATATAAATATACCTCGCCAGTCTTTGTTATTTGAAGAACAACATTTCCTTCATCATCATTGTTCTGCACTTCATCTATTCGTTCGTCTTCATTGAACAACATACCATCACCGGTATTGTTCAGATATTGCGAGCCGTCATCTTCTTCATTCTCATCTGGTCTTAGGGAGAATATGATCTTGAACAGGGCCTCTTCTCCTTCTCTACCGGTATTGTCCATAACTTTTATTTAACTAATCCAGAAGAAAGATAAAACAATTTAGTATTCAAATTAGAATGCATAAATGCAATCAATAAGGAAAAACTGAATTTGTAGATAACATATATACATCTCGAATAATCCAGATAATTAGTTAATATGGATCATCGAATATAATCTCGAATACATCATCTCAAATATTATCGAATAATATAATATCGAATAAATCGTCTAGAATATAATCTCGAATACATCTCGAGTATTATCACTAATACATCTTGAATATTATCATATATATAACATCACTAGCTAATACAGATCGAATACTATCGAAGAATCTAATTCACTCGCGGTTCTTGAGGCCCGGGCAGTGGACACCCAAAGAGAAAGGAACGATCACATGATCATAGCTTGGGTGAGATCCCTGAAGAACCTGCCAGGTATTGGAGAACCTGACGTCCAACGCATCCATGTACCGATGGACTTGCTTGTCCTCCTCCCTGGCACGGTGACGTACCACCTCCGGCGAGACCGGCTGCCTCCGCACCAAAAGTGGCCCATGCGAACGCCACCAAAGGAGCTCCGGGTCGACGATGGGACCCGGGGCCGGGTTCCTGACCAAGCTGCGCGCCCCTGAAGGTAGCGCCTCCCAGTGCCAGCCCGGCGGAGATGGGGCCTCTGAAGCAGGATGTCGTCGCGAACGAGTCGATGACGAGGATGCGGGCCAGGCATTGTTGATGTCGAGAACAAATTCTATGCAGATTTAACATTTTTAAAAATGCTTGATTGTCAATACATGGTCAACTTTTTTCTATGCAACTTTTTTCTATATAAGTATAAAAAACTAAAAAACAGAAAATCTATGCAAATTCCACCGTTCATCTACAACAACTAAAACATCTAAATTAAACTTTATTCTATACGATACATATGGTCAACTTTTTTCTATGCTTGGTCAAAATTGCACCCTATGGTCAAAAAAATTCCTATGCAAATTTATTCTACCATACATGGTCAAATGTTTTCTATGCAACTTTTTTGCTCAGCTAGTCATCTACTAGCTAAGCCATCTACAACATATAGTGCAAATTTAGATACATACATATAAAAACTTTTTTCTAATTACAACATTAAGATATTAACATGGTTTTCATCAATATTTTTAAGATACAACATTAAAATATACATACATACATACATGTGGTCAAATGTTTTCTATGCAAATTGTATACATACATACATACATACATACATACATACATACATACATACATATATTGTATACATATGTCAGTGGAAACGACACCTATGGGATCAACTGGGATCCCTACTACGGTTGCGGGGCGCAGGATTGAGAGGAGAGCACGATCGGTGGCCAATTCAAAGCACACGGGTCGATTACCCAGGTTCGGGTCGCGACATGCGTAATACCCTACTCTTGCTTAGTGTATTATTTGAGTCTTCTTGTTGTTCTTGAGCTAGCTACAATGAGTCACTTGCTCAGCGGTCTGAATCCCTCTCCAGTATGCCTTGGCCCTCCTTTTATAGGAAAGGGGATCGCCACAGTGGCACACAGGACGTGGCATCAGGGTACTGTGGCTAGGCTTATCGCTAGCCATATGGGACAAGGCGCATTTAATGCGAACCCCCATCCCGTCTGTTGCCGCTCCTCCCTGCTGTGACACGTGTCCGGGCCAGCGGGGCGTGTGGTGCCATGTAGGCTGGTGATGTCTACTACACAACCTTCTTCTTGTAGACGTTGTTGGGCCTGCAAGTGCACAGGTTTGTAGGACAATAGCAATTTTTCCTCAAGTGGATGACCTAAGGTTTATCAATCCGTGGGAGGCGTAGGATGAAGATGGTCTCTCTCAAACAACCCTGCAACCAAATAACAAAGAGTCTCTTGTGTCCCCAACACACCCAATACAATGGTAAATTGTATAGGTGCACTAGTTCGGCGAAGAGATGGTGATACAAGTGCAATATGGAAGGTAGATAAAGGTATTTGTAATATGAAATTATAAAAATAGCAAGGTAGCGAGCAATAAAAGTGAGCGTAAACGGTATTGCAATGATAGGAAACAAGGCCTAGGGTTCATACTTTCACTAGTGCAAGTTCTCTCAACAATAATAACATAGGTAGATCATATAACAAGCCCTCAACATGTAACAAAGAGTCACTCCAAAGACACTAATAGCGGAGAACGAACGAAGAGATTATGGTAGGGTACGAAACCACCTCAAAGTTATTCTTTTGGATCAATCTATTCAAGAGTTCGTACTAGAATATCACCTTAAGACACAAATCAACCAAAACCCTAATGTCACCTAGATACTCCATTGTCACCTCAAGTATCCGTGGGCATGATTATACGATATGCATCACACAATCTCAGATTCATCTATTCAACCAACACAAAGCACTTCAAAGAGTGCCCCAAAGTTTCTACCGGAGAGTCAAGAACGTGTGCCAACCCCTATGCATAGGTTCATGGGCGAAACCCGCAAGTTGGTCACCAAAACATACATCAAGAGGCACATGATATCCCATTGTCACCACAGATAAGCACGGCAAGACATACATCAAGTGTCCTCATAAAAGACTCAATCCGATAAGATAACTTCAAAGGGGAAAACTCAATTCATCGCAAGAGAGTAGAGGGGGAGAAACATCATAAGATCCAACTATAATAGCAAAGCTCGGGATACATCAAGATTGTGCCATAGAGGGAACACGAGAGAGAGATTAAACACATAGCTACTAGTACATACCCTCAGCCCCGAGGGTGAACTACTCCCTCCTCGTCATGGATAGCGCCGGGATGATGAAGATGGCCACCGGTGATGGATCCCCCCTGCGGCAGGGTGCCGGGAAGGGCTCCCGAGAGATTTTTGGTGGCTATAGAGGCTTGCGGTGGCAGAACTCGCAATCTATCTTGATATTCAATGGTTTTAGGGTACGTAGGCTTATATAGGCGAAAGATGTCGGTCGGGGGGTGCTCGAGGGGTCCACGAGATAGGGGGCACGCCCAGTAGGGGGGGGGGGGGCGTGCCCTCCTATATCCTGGGCTCCTCGAGTATCTTCTGACGTGGACTCCAAGTCTCCAGGAAGATAATCTTCCAAAAAATCACGTTGCCGAAGGTTTCATTCCGTTTGGACTCCGTTTGATATCCGTTTTCTTCGAAATACTAAAACATGCAATAAAACAGCAATATGGGCTGGGCCTCCGGTTAATAGGTTAGTCCCAAAAGTAATATAGAAGTGTATAATAAAGCCCATAATCATTCAAAACAGGTAATATAATAGCATGGAACAATCAAAAATTATAGATACGTTGGAGACGTATCAAGCATCCCCAAGCTTAATTCCTGCTCGTCCTCGAGTAGGTGAATGATAAAAACAGAATTTTTGATGTGGAATGCTACCTAGCTCGATTCTAAATGTAATTTCTCTTTATTGTGGCATGAATGTTCAGATCCAAATGATTCAAGATAAAAGCTTATAAAACATAAAAATAATAATGCTTCAAAGCATACTAGCAAATAATCATGTCCTATCAAAATAGCATAGCCAAAGAAAGCTTATCCCTACAAAATCATATAGTTAGGCCATGCTTCATTTTGATTACACAAAATACTCCCATCATGCACAACCCCGATGATGAGCTGAGCAATTGTTTCATACTTTTTAATGCGCTTCAGCTTTTTCAACTCTTACGCAATACATGAGCGCAAGCCATGGACATAGCACTATGGTGGTGAATGGTGGTGGTTGTGAGGACAAAAAGTGGGAGAAGATAGTCTCACATCAACTAGGCGTATCAACGGGCTATGGAGATGCCCATCAATAGATATCAATGTGAGTGAGTAGGGATTGCCATGCAACGGATGCACTAGAGCTATACATATATGAAAGCTCAACAAAACAAACTAAGTGGGTGTGCATCCAACTTGCTTGCTCACGAAGACCTAGGGCACTTTGAGGAAGCCCATCATTGGAATATACAAGCCAAGTTCTATAATGAAAAATTCCCACTAGTATATGAAAGTGACAACATATGTGACTCTCTATTATGAAGATCATGCTGCTATTTTGAAGCACAAGTGTGGAAAAAGAGATCGTAGCATTGTCCCTTCTCTCTTTTTGTCTCATTTTATTATTTATTTTCGTTTTTTTTCTTTTCTCTTTTTTGGTGGGCTTCTTTGGCCTCTTTTATTTTTATAAAGTCCGAAGTCTCATCCCGACGTGTGGGGGAATCATAGTCTTCATCATTCTTTCCTCACTGGGACAATGCTCTAATAATGAAGATCATCACACTTATATGGATTTACAACTCAAGAATTACAACTCAAAGCTAGAACAAGATATGACTCTATATGAATGCCTCCGGCGGTGTACCGGGATATGCAATGAATCAAGAGCGACATGTATGAAAATTATGAAGGTGGCCTTGCCACAAATACGATGTCAACTACATGATCATGCAAAAAGCAATATGACAATGATGGAACGTGTCATAATAAGTGGAACGGTGGAAAGTTGCATGGCAATATATCTCGGAATGGCTATGGAAATGCCATAATAGGTAGGTATGGTGGCTGTTTTGAGGAAGGTAAATAATGGGTTCAATACCGGCGAAAGTTGCGTGGTAATAAGAGAGGCTAGCAAAGTGGAAGGATGAGTGTGCGTATATCCATGGACTCACATTAGTCATAAAGAACTCATATACTTATTTCAAAAGTCTACTTAGCCCTCGAAGCAAAGTACTACTATGCATGCCCCAAGAGGGATAGATTGGTAGGAAAAGACCATCGCTCGTCCCCGAATGCCACTCATAAGGAAGACAATCAAAAGAGCACCTCATGCAACAAATTTGTCACACAACTTTTACCATACGTGCATGCTACGGGACTTGCCAACTTCAACAAAAGTATTTCTCAATTTCATAATTACCCACTAGCATGACCCTAACATTACTACCTTTATATCTCAAAACAATTATCAAGCACCAAGTTGATCATAGCATCCAATTCACTTCCTATGATAGTTTTCATTCAAATTACCATGCTGTTTAAGACTCTCAAAATAATATAAGTTAAGCATGATAGACTAGCAATTTCTTCAAACTATAACCACCGCCGTGCTCTAAAAGATATAAGTGAAGTACTAGAGCAAACGACAAATTACTTCGAAAGATATAAGTGAAGATCAAAGAGTAGCTAAATAATTATGCAACTATGCAAAGACTCTCTCTCATTAAAGAATTTCATATCTTGGTATCTTATTCAAACAGCAAGCAAAGCAAAATAAAATTGCAATACAAGGATAGCACAACTCATTTGAAGAAGCAAAAACTTAGGCTCAACCGATACTAACCGATAGTGGTTGAAGAAGAAAGGTGGGATGCCTACCGGGGCATCCCCAAGCTTAGATGCTTGAGACTTCTTGAAATATTATCTTGGGGTGCCTTGGGCATCCCCAAGCGTGAACTTTTGTGTCTCCTTAATTCCTCTCATATCATGGTTTCTCTTTTTATCAAAAGCTTCATTCACAACAAACTCAACAAGAACTCGTGAGATAGGTTAGTATAAACCAATGCAAAACCATACCATCTTCTACTGTAACAAATCACTAACATTATTATTCAACATTTAATACTAAATGTCTCTGCATATTTAATACTCCTATCCTCAAATAGAATCATTAAGCAAGCAAGCATATGCAAACAATGCAAACATAACAGCAATCTGCCAAAACAGTACAGTCTGTAAAGAATGCAAGAGTATCAATACTTCCCTGACTCCAAAAATTATAAGAAAAATACTACGCTGTAAAGATTTATCAGAGCTCATCATGCAAAAAGATTCAACATTATATCACTCTCTGACTTTTCTAGGGAATTTTTACAACAGCGGTAAACTTTCTGTTTTCAAACAGCAACATGTATACTAGCAAAATAAGCATAGCAAAGGCTATCCTTGACTTTTTATTGAAACTAAATATGCAAAACATTATTCTAAATAACATCAAGCAAATACTAACAAAATAAAATGACGCCCCAAGCAAAACACATATCATGTGGCGAATAAAAATATAGCTCCAAGTAAAGTTACCGATGAACGAAGACGAAAGAGGGGATGCCTTCCAGGGCATCCCCAAGCTTAGTTGCTTGGTTGTCCTTGAATGTTACCTTGGGGTGCCTTGGGAATCCCCAAGCTTAGGCTCTTGCCTCTCCTTATTCCATAGTCCATCGAATCTTTACCCAAAACTTGAAAACTTCAACCACCCAAAACTCAACACAAAACTCGTAAGCTCCGTTAGTGTAAGAAAATAAATCACCACTTAGGTACTGTAATGAACTCATTCTAAATTCATATTGGTGTAATATATACTGTATTATAACTTCTCTATGGTTCATACCCTCCGATACTACCCATAGATTCATCAAAATAAGCAAACAACACATAGAAAACAGAATCTGTCAAAAACAGAACAGTCTGTAGTAATCTGTATCAAACTTATACTTATGGAACACAAAAAATTATGAAATAAATTTCTGGACATGAGTAATTTGTCTATTAATCATATTCAAAAAGAATCAACCTAATAGCACTCTCCAGTAAAAAATGGCAGCTAATCTCGTGAGTGCAAAAGTTTCTGTTTTTCACAGCAAGATCACATAAACTTCACCCAAGTCTTCCCAAAGGTTCTACTTGGCACTTTATTGAAGTAAAAGCTATAAAACATGATTAATACAGTAGCATAATCACGTGGACACACTAAAACAGTAAGGTTAAATATTGGGTTGTCTCCCAACAAGCGCTTTTCTTTAACGCCTTTTTAGCTAGGCATGATGATGGTAATGATGCTCACATAAAAGATAAGAAGTGAAACATAACGGGAGCATCATGAAGCATATGACTGGCACATTTAAGCCTAACCCACTTCCTATGCATAGGGATTTTGTGAGCAAACAACTTATTGGAACAATAATCAACTAGCATAGGATGGCACAACAAGCATAACTTCAAGATTTTCAACACATAGGGAGGAAACTTGACATTATTGCAATTCCTACAAGCATATATTCCTCCCTCATAATAATTTTCAGTAGCATAATGAATTAATTCAACAATATAACCAGCACCTAAAGCATTCTTTTCATGATCTACAAGCATAGAAAATTTACTACTCTCCACATAAGCAAAATTCTTCTCATTCGGAATAGTAGGAGTATCATAAGAGACTTGAACACTAAAAATTGTTTCCAAATTAAAAGAGTAATGTTCAGAGAAAGGGTAATCATAATCATGGCAAGATTTGTAAATATAATCATCACTACTTTTTATAGCATAACTTTTATTACAATAATCATCATAAGTAGCAACTTCGCTCTCATCATAATCGATTGAAACCTCTCCCAAGACAGTGGAATCACTAAATAAAGTTGACACTCTTCCAAATCCACTTTCATATTCATCACAATAAAATTCAACATCTACAAAATAGTGGGATCACTACTTCCTAAAGTTGACACTCTTCCAAACCCACTTTCATCAATATAATCATCATAAGTAGGAGGCATGCTATCATCATAACAACTTTGCATATCAAAACTTGGGATGCTAAAAATATCATCTTCATTAAACATAGCATCCCCAAGCTTGGACAAACATCAATTTCAGCAAATATATTCTCAAATATTTCATCCTCATCAAACATAGCTTCCCCAAGCTTGGGCCCTTTCATATCATAAGCATAATCATTCTCATCATTAAAAATATGGATAGCACCAATAGTAAAGCAATTATCATCATCACAATGAGTAGTAGGAGCAACATCATTTGGGAGGGATGCCTTTTTACCTTTGTTGCTCCTTCTTTTCTTTTTTTTCTTCACATTATGTGTGGTTTCAACCTTCCTTTTTGAGCTCCTTATTGACGAGATTGGTTGAATAGAAAGCTCCTCCTCATTGCCTGATTCATCATAAGAAATAATAGGAGGATATTGGGAAGTCTCTTCCCTTTCATTAGTATTCTCATCATCTTCCATTTGCTTTCTTTTCTTTAGGTAATTGGCAATACAAGGATTTTCAATGCAATTCACCGCACAAAACATACAAATCTTTTCTAGATCAATATAAAGGAATTTCTTATGGGCAAATTCTGGAAGGTCCTTAAGTAAACGTTTTAATTCTTCATAACCCAAAAGCAAATTAAGTTCATTGTAATGAGCAATGGAGATCAAATCATCACAATTTTTGGACATGATTCGATCATGAAACAATTTGCATAGGAGATGTAAATGACCATGTTCATTGCAAAGTTCACAAGTACGGCAAAGGAATTTTAAAATTTCAGCACTCACACCTAGCCTTTCATGCAACCATTTAGTTTCTAAATGCTTATGCCTCTTGCAATAAGTATCTTCTCTATTTGGTGTGCTCATGCAAACATGCACTCCACAAAAGTTGACATGCTCATAAGATATGTTTTCATCATGACTAGAGCAATCATCATTAGTACTATGGATATTCAAGGAGTTCATACTAACAACATTGCAATCATGCTCATCATTCAAAGATTTAGTATCAAGCATTCTAATGCATTCTTCTTCTAGCACTTGAGCACAATTTTCCTTTCCATCAAATTCACGAAAGATATTAAAAAGACGAAGCGTATGAGACAAACTTAACTCCAATTTTTTTGTAGTTTTCTTTTATAAACTAAACTAGTGATAAAACAAGAAACAAAAAGATTCGATTGCAAGATCTAAATATATACCTTCAAGCACTCACCTCCCCGGCAACGGCGCTAGAAAAGAGCTTGATGTCTACTACACAACCTTCTTCTTGTAGACGTTGTTGGGCCTGCAAGTGCACATGTTTGTAGGACAGTAGCAATTTTTCCTCAAGTGGATGACCTAAGGTTTATCAATCCGTGGGAGGCGTAGGATGAAGATGGTCTCTCTCAAACAACCCTGCAACCAAATAACAAAGAGTCTCTTGTGTCCCCAACACACCTAATACAATGGTAAATTGTATAGGTGCACTAGTTCGGCGAAAAGATGGTGATACAAGTGCAATATGGAAGGTAGATAAAGGTATTTGTAATATGAAATTATAAAAACAGCAAGGTAGCGAGCGATAAATGTGAGCGTAAACGGTATTGCAATGATAGGAAACAAGGCCTAGGGTTCATACTTTCACTAGTGCAAGTTCTCTCAACAATAATAACATAGGTAGATCATATAACAAGCCGTCAACATGCAACAAAGAGTCACTCCAAAGAAACTAATAGCGGAGAACGAACGAAGAGATTATGGTAGGGTAGAAACCACCTCAAAGTTATTCTTTTGGGTCAATCTATTCAAGAGTTCGTACTAGAATAACACCTTAAGACACAAATCAACCAAAACCCTAATGTCACCTAGATACTCCATTGTCACCTCAAGTATCCGTGGGCATGATTATACGATATGCATCACACAATCTCAGATTCATCTATTCAACCAACACAAAGCACTTCAAAGAGTGCCCCAAAGTTTCTACCGGAGAGTCAAGAACGTGTGCCAACTCCTATGCATAGGTTCATGGGCGGAACCCGCAAGTTGGTCACCAAAACATACATCAAGAGGCACATGATATCCCATTGTCACCACAGATAAGCACGAGAAGACATACATCAAGTGTTATCATAAAAGACTCAATCCGATAAGATAACTTCAAAGGGGAAAACTCAATTCATCGCAAGAGAGTAGAGGGGGAGAAACATCATAAGATCCAACTATAATAGCAAAGCTCGGGATACATCAAGATCGTGCCATAGAGGGAACACGAGAGAGAACATGAGAGAGAGATCAAACACATAGCTACTGGTACATACCCTCAGCCCCGAGGGTGAACTACTCCCTCCTCGTCATGGATAGCGCTGGGATGATGAAGATGGCCACCGGTGATGGATCCCCCCTTCGGAAGGGTGCCGGGAAGGGCTCCCGAGAGGTTTTTGGTGGCTACAAAGGCTTGCGGTGGCGGAACTCCCGATCTATCTTGATATTCAATGCTTTTAGGGTACGTAGGCTTATATAGGCGAAAGAAGTCGGTCGGGGGGATGCTCGAGGGGTCCACGAGACAGGGGGGCGCGCCCAGTAGGGGGGGGGGCGCCCCCTATCTCTTGGGATCCTCGAGTATCTTATGACGTGGACTGCATGTCCCCAGGAAGATAATCTGCCAAAAAATCACGTTGCCGAAGGTTTCATTCCATTTGGACTCCGTTTGATATCCCTTTTCTTCTGAAATAGGCAATAAAACAGCAATATGGGCTGGGCCTCCGGTTAATAGGTTAGTCCCAAAAGTAATATAAAAGTGTATAATAAAGCCCATACTCGTTCAAAACAGGTAATATAATAGCATGGAACAATCAAAAATTATAGATACGCTGGAGACGTATCAGCTGGCAAGCAGCTGAGGTGGTGCGGTGGTGAGGTCTTCACGAAGATTTGCATGCCACCACGTCGGCGTCGCTGAGTTGGCCTAGAAACCTCCTGTTGACACGCAGGCGCCTGCCTAGCTGGCGGGCTGGCAGCTGCATGGGGAGTGGTGGCGGGATTGTGGCAGGCGTGGTCCTAGCTGCAGCCTCGCAGACGTCGTCGGCAAGGGCCTTGCCGGGGCCCCGACAAGGATCATGCCACGGCGTTATAGTCATCCCCGGAAAGGGTGTTGCCGAAGGTCTTGTGGATTTCGTTGGCAAGGATCTTGCCAAGGATCGTCGTCTTCTGCTCTTTGTCTTCACAAAGATCTGCATGCCACCACAGAAACGCCTCCCGAGCCCCTGGTGCCGATGAGGTTGGAGACCTTGGGCTCAAGGGCGACGCGTTCTGCTGGCGGGGGTTTGGGCAAGTTGCCCCGGCAGGGCTCCTGCCAGGGCTATGGAGGTTGTCCCGGCAAGGCTCTTGCCGGGGAGAACAACCTTGCCCTCTTGGTCTTTTGGTCTTGGCGTTGCGTTGACTGTTCTGCGGCTTCGACCCTTCCCTTTGCCCTGCTTGGTGTAGTCGTGGCCGTGCGGCTCTGACTGCCCGTGCACCTAGTAAGGGGTACAAATTAGTGCCCCCTACTTTAGTACACCGACATGAGCCCCCGGGCCTGGGCCACACATAAGCGCCACACGTTGTTGGGCTAGGCCCAAAACGGTGCGCGGGCAGGCGGGGCGGTTTTTACCGCAGTAATTTTTTGTCTGTTGCGCTTCCCCACGAGCCGTGTGCGATGTGGGGGTCGTGCGTGACATGGGGGTCATGAGCGGAGCGGCCGCTGCACGCATGCGTCACATCACAGTTAATGGGAAGGGAAGCAGCCCGCACCTTCCCCATAAAAGGAATAACCGCGAGCACACCATCCCTTTTACCCCCCCTACACTCTCCCCAATCTTGGAAACGCTGTTCCGCCATTACTCCTCCTCAAGATTCCGCACTTGCTCATCGCCGCTGTGCCTCCGCTGTTCTCGACACCTCGCCCCTCTCCATCTGCCATGGCGCCAAAATCCAGCAAGGGGAAAGGAGCAGCCAAGGATGCGAAGGAGAAGGAGCTGCCGGAAAGCGAGCCGATAGTGTGGCGGACGCAGTTTGCCTACTTCTCCCCGCCGTAAATCGACGTCTTCGATCTCGGGGACTACTTCAAGCCGCTGTGGCGGACATCGATGACTGGGCACCCTGCTACCCACGCCCTTCCCGCTGATTGCAATGATGCCGTCTCAGAACGGTATCCATTCTTCATTGATTTCTTCTTCTGCGGGCTCTGTCCCCCCTTTTCTGATTTCTTCAACGACGTTATGCGTACTTTTGGCTTTCATCTATTGGATCTTACGCCGAATGCCATGGCGGGCTTGGCACTCTTTGCCCACCTTTGTGAGGGCTTCGCCGGGGTTCTTCCCAACACGGCGCTCTTCCGCCACTACTTCTACCCCCGCGTCCAACCTGGGGCACCCTTTCTGGGAGCATCGCCTGGATGCTGAGGGCCCAGGAGAAAGGCGCATTCCCGCAGGGCACTTAGAGGGAGAGGTGGGAAGAGTGGCGGGGCCAGTGGTGCTGGATTGTGGAGAAGGACCCACCAGATTTCTGCCGGGTCGTTCGCTGGGAGCCGCGGATCCGCAACCCAGCCTGGGGCAACCTCGACGCTGATGACGCGAAGCTCTCGATTGCCACCACCAGGATCCGCCGCCTCACCGAGGTCGGGCTCACCCTTGAGATGATTGGGGCAGATTTTGTCCGCCGCCGAATCGCTCCACTGCATAACAAGGGGAAGCCGGCCTGGGATTATCAGAACGCGGCGGACATCATGAGGCTCCACCCCGGCTTGCAGCGCAATCTCACGGTGTTGGGGCACGCTTGGTATTGCCAGAGGATCTTCCAGATCGATGTGTTTGACGATGGCAGGGTGGAGCGGACTGGCAGGGCCGCGAAGTCCGGCAAGACCATCAAGGGGCCCTTATTCGGGCTGCCACCCGGGTTGGTCCCGTTGAGCAACAACACCCATCAATCTGACATCCTCGCCATGATGCTGGACTTCAACGTGCATGGCTTGACGCTGGGCTAGGCCGAGCCCTCAGCACACGTGGTGCAGAAGTTCTTTGACACTCTGGTGGAGGAGCTCGACCACGAGGAGCCGAAGCTCATCTGAGACACCACCCAAGAGGAGCTGGACTACATCGCCTCCAAGGTGGCGGAGATGGATCTCATTAGGCGGCCGGCAACGCTGGCGGCATGGGAGACGCAGCTGCCGTGGCCGTAGAGGAGGAGGAGTTCGCCCAGTGGGAGAAGTCCGCCAAGGAGGCGGGCGACGTCAGCACCGACGCCCCCTTGTTGAAGACGTGGTCGAGGAGTCGTCCGAGGGGGAGGCCAAAGCTGACGACCCCCCAGCAACGAAGAAAGGACACACCCTACACCGGGCTAGCTTTGGCGAGCCGGTCCTACGCGGCAGGGGCGAACCGCGACAAGTGGTGCCGGCAGGAACCGTGCGCGTGACGGGGGCCACAGAGGCGAAGAAGAAAGCCGTGGTGGCGAAGAAGAAGGCGACTACCTCTTCTTCATCCAAACGCTACCGGACTCCATCGCCTTCTCTTCCCCCTGCAAACATCGACGCGGGGGTCGCCTTCGACTTCTCATCCCTTAGCCCGAGGTGGAAAAGGAAGGCAACAGACGAGGAGACAGAGGACGAGTAAGCATCCTGCCCCCCTTCACTCTTGTCCTTTCTAACCGTGTCTCTTAACTTGACTTGTCGTTGTCTTGGCAGGGACGTGGAGACATTGACCCAGTGGGTGGCAAAGAGGGCCAAAGCTTCGATGGGTAGCCGGCCCCCGGCGGGCACTCCAGGCGCGTCGCTGGTGGTGGAAAGCTGTCCAGACAGCAGCCCCTGGTGCAGCCCCCAGCGTAAGCCCATCAACCATTCCTTTCCCCACATCTGCCGATGTGTGGGGTGCTGATGCTAACCTTGCCGGGCTTCGCAGAAGAAGAGCGACAGCAGGAGGAGTCACTAAGGGCTTCTCCCAACATGCCGCCCCCTTCTCCCACACCGCCCCGGGAGGCGTCCCCGGCAAGAGCATTGCTGAGCCCATGCAGACGGAGGAGGAGGAGGAAGTGAACTTGGGCGCTGGCGGCCCTGGCACGGGTGAGTTCGTCGGCCCCTTGTCCCTGCTTGTTTCTTCTGTCTCCCTTTCTCTTCTCCCTTTTTTTGGTTTGGCTCTGCCTCATTCTCCATACTGGTATCTAGGCGTTCCCTCAGCGGACCAGGGGACCACCGATGCCACCATCGAGGAGATCTCCATGGATGCGGAGGCCGAGGCCACCAAGATCGCCACTGAGGAAGCCACCAAGGATGCCGAGGAGTTCGGCAAGGCCACCAACGAGGAAGATGGCAAAGGGCCTGCCGGGGATGCCGGCAGGGGTGCTCCCGCCGGGGAGGAGGCCGGCAAGGGGCCTGTCGGGGAGGCCAGTAAGGCTGCTGCCGAGGAGGAGGTGGTCGATGATCAACCCTCCTCCACTGCTGCCTCCGGCTCAGGCAGGTACTTGAAGGTGGGCAACAACTTGTTCATCCACCTTCCAGGGACGGCGAGCACTGGAGCGCTTGCCGAGGGGGAAGTTTTCGACGACGAGGTGCTTGCCGCCGCCGGCCTTGAGGTTGTTGCGAGCCTAGCACCGGTGGAGGCTCCCAAGAGGAGCGGCTCCTCCGGGCCATGAGCGCCAACTTTAACAAGCTCCAGGCGCTCCACCGCGCCCGTCTGGACCAGGCAAGGACCAATGAGGCGGTGGTGAACAAGATGGAGGCTGACCTCGAGGAACAAGTCGCCGAGGCGCCGGCCTGGTTCCGCCAGGCCCATGAGGAGCTGAGGGTCACCCAGGAGCAGCTGGCTGAGCACAAACAGGAGCTCATCTTCAAGCAGTCCGACATCGAGAAGGCCCAGGAGATGGCAAAGGCCCAGGTCGCCAAGGATGAGGCCATCCGGAGCCAACGCGAGGCCGCGCTGAACTCCCAGGAGGAGGATCTTCCGCGCGCGAGGCGGCGCTTGCCGCCAAGCTTCGTGCCAAGGATGCGGAGGTCGAGAAGCTTGCCGCGAAGCGGACTCGAGAGCTAGAGCACAGGCACAAAGAAACGCTCGATGCTCAAGCTCTGGCCCACGGCGACAAGTTGAAGGAACTGGAGGCGGAGAGGGACGACCTGAAGGATCGAATCCTGGAGCTGTCCTCAGAAAAGAACATGCTCAACAAGGCTCTGGTTGAGGCGCACGCCGCGGTCCTCAGCAAAGCTTAGCTGTTCTCCATCGCCAATGACGCCGTCAAGGACCTAAAGCTTAAGCTGGAAGGCCTTGAGGGGGCGCTCGAGGAGGCCAAAACCCGGGAGGGGGCCCTGACCCAGTGCCTGGCGGAGGAGACGCAGCTCCGAGCAAATGAGGCCGCCAATCTCAAAGATCAGGTTGATGGCGAGAAGCGCTGGATCGGTCACCTTGCCGCCGTTGCCAACAGAATCACCAAGCAATTGGCCAACATGAAGATGTCGGACGTGAAGTACGCCCCGGAACCAAATCTGAGCCCCAATGCCAATCTGACCATATTCTTTGAGAGTGTCCTTAGGGCTCTAGAGCGGCTTCACTCCAATCGGGCGAGCTCCTTGGCCGATGAGGCCCGGATGCTTTGTTGGGGCGCCATGACCAAGGTCCTCACCAAGCTGGCGTTCTGGAACCCCAGCCTCAACTTCGATGCCGTGCTGGATAGCTTGCCGGACGACGCGGACCTCACAGTGCTTGAGGAGTGCATCGAGCCCATCATCAGCCGCGTCGACATAATCCAGAGGCTGGAGGGCCAGCACCGGGACTAGATGCCCCGTTCCTTGTCGCCACTGCGGGTTCATGACCAAGACAATTTCTATCTTTAGTTAGAACGACATCAACAATTGATGTAATATATACTCTGCAGTACTTTTGGTATGGTGCATGTTATTTCCCTATTTGATCTCCCTCTATATGTCCACCCTACGTTTATTGGGTAGGCTTGCTGGCGCGTAAACCCAAACTGCTATGCTCTGAAGGATGGATCCTTTAGCGGTCGGCAGGGTGTGCTTGCTGCCGTGCGAACCACCTTGCCGTTCTCAACGCGGCCGCCCGAACTGCCGAGCAGACTCGAGGCAGAGCGAGAGCGTTGCTAATAGCGGAAGGCCACCCTGCCGTTCTCGACGCAGCCGCTCGATCTGTTGAGTGGACTCGAAACAGACCAAGGGCGTTGCCAATAACGGAAAGGCCCCACTGCATGCAGGTTTTTCGTACAGGGGAGAAGATCTCCGAGGGGAATAACCATATATATAGAAAGGAAGAATTCAAAGTGTTGTGCAACTTATCTTCTCTGTCGCCGTGCGGGCGTTCGCCGCCCCTGTTGACAATGTTGCTCGCCTGGTCGTCTCCTTCCTTGGAAGCCATGGCGACGAAGAGCTACTGAACTAACTCCCGAACCAGATTCTCTCAACAAGCAGCACCCCTACGTGGCGCGCCAAAGATGTCGGTGGAAACGACACCTATGGGATCAACTGGGATCCCTACTATGGTTGCGGGGCGCGGGGTTGAGAGGAGAGCAGGATCGGTGGCCAATTCAGAGCACACAAGTCGATTACCCAGGTTCGGGGGCCGCGACGTGCGTAATACCCTAACTCCTGCTTGGTGTATCTATTTGAGTGTTCTTGCTATTCTTGAGCTAGCTACAATGAGTCACTTGCTCAGGGATCCGAATCCCTCTCTAGTATACCTTAGTCCTCCTTTTATAGGAAAGGGGATCGCCACAGTGGCACACAGGAGGTGGCATCGGGGTACTATGGCTAGGCTTATCGCTAGCCATATGGGACAAGGCACATTTAATGCGAACCCCCGTCCCGTCCGTTACCGCTCCTCCCTGCTCCGGCACGCGTCCGGGCCAGTGGGGCGCGTGGTGCCATGTAGGCTGGCAGGCAGCTGAGGTGGTGCGGTGGTGAGGTCTTCATGAAGTTTGCATGCCACCACGTCAGCGTCGCTGAGTTGGCCTAGAAGCCTCCTGTTGACACGCAGACGCCTACCTAGCTGGTGGGCTGGCAGCTGCATGGGGAGTGGTGGCGGGATCGTGGCAGGCGTGGGCCTGGCTGCGGCCTCACAGACGTCCTCGGCAAGGATCGTGCCACGGCGTCGTAGTCGTCCCGGCAAGGGTGTTGCCGGAGGTCTTGTGGATTTCCTTGGCAAGGATCTTGCCAAGGATCGTCATCTTCTGCTCTTTGTCTTCACAAAAATCTGCATGCCACCACAGAAACGCCTCCTGAGCCCCTGGTCCCGATGAGGTTGGAGACCTTGGGCTCAAGGGCGATGCGTTCTGCTAGCGGGGGTTTGGGAAAGTTGCCCTGGCAAGGCTCCTGCCGGGGCTGTGGAGGTTGCCCGGGCAAGGCTCTTGCCAGGGAGAACCACCTTGCCCTCTTGGTCTTCTGGTCTTGGCATTGCTTTGACTGTTCTGTGGCTTCGACCCTTCCCTTTGCCCTATTTGGTGTGGTCGTGGCCGCGCGGCTCTGACTGCCTATGCACCTAGTAAGGGGTACAAAGTAGTGCCCCTACTTCAGTACACCGACACATACATCATACATTGTATTCATGCATATATACATCATACACAACATCTAGTGAAAAAAAATCAATCTATGAATGAAAAAAAGATGAAAAATTTGTTTTTGTGTGTGTGCGCGTGTGTGCACCTGCGGCGGCGCGACGACTTCGATTGGAGGGAGGAGAGGGGGAGAGGGGCTCATAGCACAGGCGAGGTCGAGGCAACGGCGAGGCGAGGGGACGGCAACGGCGAGGTCGAGGGAGAGAGCGGCCAACGAGGTTGAGGCGACGACGACGGCGAGGCGAGGTGAGATGACGGCGACGGTGACGACAAGGCGAGGTGAGGCAAGGCAACAGCGACGACGAGACGAGGCAGCGCAACAGCCTGGCGGTCGTCGAGAGAATGGAGAATTTGGGTGAAATTTTCAAAGTCCTAGCTTATATACAAACACCTTTAGTCCTAGTTGGTGGCTCCAACCGCGACTAAAGGTCACTTTTTGCCAGTCGAAGCAGAGGGAAGCCCAGGCCTTTAGTCGCGGTTCGAGCCACCAACCATGACTAAAGATGGTGTGCTGCAAGGCGAGGGGCGCGGTGAATGTTTAGTCCCACCTTGCTAGTTGAGAGGAGCCAACACCTGTTTATAAGCCCCGGCGCAGCCACTGCATCGAGCTCCTTTCTAATGGAGGCCTTCTGGGCCTACCTCACCTGCGCTACCTTGTGAGTCTACTGGGCCTTACGGGCCTGCATCCTGGCCCAACTACAGGTTGGGTTTCTAGTCGTATGCAGGCTGTTGTGGCTCAGAAGGCGGGCTTTTTTAATTTCTTTATTTCTCATTTTTTTCTGCTTTATTTATTTTCTTTTGTTTATGAGTAGTTGTTTTTGCTTTAGTTAGAGTTTCTACGTGATTCATTTTGCTTTAGGTAAAAAAATTATAAACTTTCTATTAGTGTAGTTTTCAAATTTGAATAGTTTAAATTTGAATTATTTGAAATTTGCATGCATCATTAGTTTGTGAATAACTTTACTTTAAAAATAGATTTTCAGTGATTCTTTTTTTCTACTATTTAGTATTAGTTTTTTTATTATATGCAATTTGGTAATTCTTAGGTGATTTTAACAAATGAAATCCCTTTGTAACAAACGAGTTTTCGTCAGAAATCCTGCTACTTCGAAAGAGATTGTCCATTTTGTACACGAAGTGTATCCAAATTTTGTCGTAACCCTCTCAACCTTTTAGCACATGCTATATGGGAGAAATGATGGTACCATGACAACATTCAACCTTTTAAGAGTTCATTTTTAGTTTTTTTTCAATTTAAGGTTCATTTAGCTAAAAAATCAGTAAATGCATGAAAAATAGCAAATGAAGTCAAAAAGGGTTGAAAATTGATGACATGGCTTCGAATGGTGCATACTGAATGCAAAAAAAGTTTGGAGTTGAAATAAGTTTTAGAAAATGAAATGCCTTTGTAACAGACGAGTTTTCGTCCGAAACCCTGATACTTCGAAAGAGATTGTTCATTTTGTACATAAAGTGCATCCAGTTTTTTGCCGTAACCTGTCAACTTTTTAGCACATGCTATGTGGGTGAAATGATGATACCATGCTAACTTTCAACCTTTTAAGAGTTCATTTGTAGTTCTTTTCAATTTCAGGGTCATTTGGCTAAAAAAATCAGTAAATGCATGAAAAATAGCAAATGAAGTCAGAAAGGGTTTAAAATTGACGACATGGCTTCGAATGGTGCATACCGAACGCACAAAAAGTATGGAGATGAAATCAGTTAAAAAAAATTAAATGCCTTTGTAACAGACGAGTTTTTGTCCGAAATCTTGATACTTTGAAAGAGATTGTCCATTTTGTACACGAAGTGCATCCAGTTTTTGCCGTAACCCTCTCAACTTTTTAGCACATGCTATGTGAGTGAAATGATGATACCATGCCAACTTTCAACTTTTCAGAGTTCATTTGCAGTTCTTTTCAATTTCAGGGTCATTTAGCTCAAAAAATTCAGTAAATGCATAAAAAATAGCAAATGAAGTCAGAAAGGGTTGAAAATTTGTTTGTACATAATATTTGTTCGCATTTCAAATGCCGAAACACATAAGTACCCTAACTATTACAAAGATTCCCTCCGGTTTGTCTGAAATGGCACTTTCCAGATATATAAGTCTGGAAACTCACTAGAGAAGAAAGTGATGACAGTGAAGCCGATCACATCCCAGAGTGGGATTTTTTGGTATAAAACTTTTTATTTGCGTATCTCCATTTGCGCTGTAACAATGGACAATCTTCATCATTGAACTGGATGCTCGGGTCAATATTCACTGTGAAGGGAGCAATTTTATGAAACTTTTCATAATCTTCTAACATGTCTATTTTGTCCTCCACTCCCACAATGTTTCTTTTCCCTGAAAGAACTATGTGGCGTTTTGGCTCATCGTATGATGTATTTGCTTCCTTATCTTCTCTTTTTCTCGGCTTGGTAGACATGTCCTTCACATTGAAAACCTACGCCACGTCATTGGCTAGGACGAATGGTTCGTCTGCGTATGCAAGATTGTTGAGATCCACTGTTGTCATTCTGTACTGCAGGTCTTCCCCTACCCCGCCTCCTGTCAGATTGACCCATTTGCACCGAAACAAAGGGACCTTCAAATCACGTCCATAGTCAAGTTCCCATATCTCCTCTATGTAACCATAATATATGTTCTTTGTCCTATTGGTGTTTGCTGCATCAAAGCGGACACCACTGTTTTGGTTGGTGCTCTTTTTATCTTGGGCGATCGTGTAAAATTTATTCCCATTTATCTCATACCCTTTGAAAGTCAATATATTCAAAGATGGTAACTTGGACAGCAAGTACAACTCATCTTCAACATCGTTGTCATGCATGAGACATGTCTACAACCAACCGGGAAAAGTCCTCGTTTCTTCACCTGTAATCTAGTTGTTAGACTGCTCTAGGTGTTTGGAGCATAGAATATTCTTGTGTTCCTCAATATACGGAGCCACCAAGGAGGAATTTTGTAGAACTGTGTAGAGTTCTTGAGTGAGGGAATGCCTGTCCATACATATTATTGCTTTCGTTCCTAGAATACCTTTTCCACCCAGTCTGCCCTCATGCCGCAATTCAGGAACACCAATCGGCTTAAGGTCAGGAATAAGGTCAACACAAAACTCAATGACCTTCTAATTTTCATGGCCCTTGGAGATGCTTCCTTCTGACCTAGCACACTTATGAACATATTTCTTTAAGACTCCCATGAACCTCTCAAAGGGGAACATATTGTGTAGAAATACAAGACCCAGAATGGCAATCTCTTAGGCTAGGTGAACTAGGACGTGCGTCATGATATTGAAGAAGGATGGTGGGAACACCAACTCGAAACTAACAAGACATTGCACCAAATCATTCTCTAACCTTGGTATTATTTCTAGATCGATTACCTTTGAGAGATTGCATTGAGGAATGCACATAGCTTCACAATGGCTAATCAAACGTTTTCCGGTAGAAGCCCCTCAATGCAACCGGAAGTAGTTGCGTCATAATCACATGGCAGTCATGAGACTTTAGGTTCTGGAACTTTTCTCTGCCATACTTATTATTCCCTTTATATTTGACGAGAAGCCAGACAGGACCTTCATACTGAGCAGGTATTCAAAGAAGATTTCATTCAATTCTTTGGTAAGAGCGTAGCTGGCACGACCCTGATGTATGCCATCTTTTCCGTGCATACGTTGCTGGTCCTCCCGTGCCCCCGGTGTATCTTTTGTTTTCCCATACACGCCCAAGAATCCTAGCATGTTCACGCAAAGGTTCTTCATCATGTGCATCATGTTGATTGCAGAGCAGACCTCTAGGTCTTTCCATTAGGGTAGCTCCCAAAATATAGATTTCTTCTTCCACATGGGTGCGTGTCCGTCAGCGTCATACAGAACAGATTGTCCCCCAGGACCCTTTCCAAAGATTACTTTTAAATCCTTGATCATATCAAGTACATCTTCACCAGTACCATGGTGAGGCTTATTCCGATGATCTGCCTCACCTTTGAAATGCTTGCCTATCTTTCTTACGGGATGCCTGCTCGGAAGAAATTGACGATGTCGCAGGTACACATTCTTCTTACATTTATCCAAATATATACTATGGGTATCATCTAAACAGTGCGTGCATGCGTGGTATCCCTTATTTGTCTGTACTCAAAGGTTACTGAGAGCGGGCCAATCATTGATGGTCACAAACATCAACGCATGTAGGTCAAATTCCTCCTGTCCGTGCTCATCCCACACATGTACACCTTCTTCATTCCACAGCTGTAAGAGTTCTTCAACTAATGGCCTTAGGTACACATCAATGTCGTTGTCGGGTTGCTTAGGGCCTTGGATGAGCATTGGCATCATAATGAACTTCCGCTTCATGCACAACCAAGGAGGAAGGTTATACATACATAGAGTCACATGCTAGGTGCTATGATTGCTGCTCTACTCCCCAAAAGGATTAATGTCATCTGCGCTTAGACCAAACCATACATTCCTTGCATTATCTGCAAAGTCCCGCCACTTTCTCTTGATTTTTCTCCACTGCGGCCCATCAGTGGGTACTATCAACTTCTCGTCTTTCTTACGGTCTTCTCTGTGCCATCGCACCAACCTGACAGGCTCTTTGTTTTGGAACACACATTTCAACCATGGTATTATAGGAGCATACCACATCACCTTGGCAGGAATCTTCTTCCTGGGGTGGTCGCCCCAACATCACCAGGGTCATCATGGCTGATCTTATAGCACAATGCACCGCATATCGGGCATGCATTCAAATCCTCGTACTCACCGTGGTAGAGGATGTAGTCATTAGGGCATGCATGTATCTTCTGCACCTCTAATCCTAGAGGGCAGACAACCTTATTTTCTTCGTTCGAACTGTCGGGTAATCCGTTTTCCTTTGGAAGCATCTTCTTTAACATTATCATCAACTTTTCAAATCCCTTGTCAGATACACCATTCTATACCTTCCATTGCAACAATTCTAGTGTGGTGCCCAGCTTTTTCTTGTCATCTTCGCAATTTGGGTACAACAATTTCTTGTGATCCTCTAACATGTGCTGCAACTTCAGGCTCTCCTTTTCACTTGTGCAGTTTCTCTTTGCATCGGCAATGGCCCGACCAAGATCATTAGCGGGCTCATCTGATGCCTCTTCATCAGCTTCGTCCCGCATTGCCGGCTCAACTTCGTCGCCCATTGTTGTACCATCGTATTCAGGGAACCCATGGCCAAGATAGCTGTCGTCATCCTCTTCTTCTTCATTCTCTTCCATTAGGACCCCTCTTTCTCCGTGTTGGTCCAACAATTATAGCCATACATGAAACCAGACTCAAATAGGTGGACATGAATGGTTCTTGAGTTAGAGTAATTTCAATCATTCTTACAGTCAACACATAAAACCATCCGCCCACTTGTTTGCTTCAACCGCAAGCAGAAAAGTATGCACACCCTTAATGCACTGGGGAGAGCATCGGTCATCATACATCCATTGCCGGCTCATCTTCATTACACAACACTGAAAAGACCAAATTAATACCTGTTCACACACACTTATTCTCATAAAACAACATACAAACTCTCTAGCTAAAGCATTTAAGTGCAACAACAAATGCGATCAAGATCGCAATTAAGGTAACAATTGATCCAATAGCACAATGATACCAAGCCTCACTATCAATGGCATATTTTCTAATCTTTCTAATCTTCAAGTGCATTGCATCCATCTTGACCTTGTGATCATTGACGACATCGGCAACATACAACTCCAGTTTCATCTTCTCTTCTTTAATTCTTTTCAATTTTTCTTTCAAATACTCGTTTTCTTGTTCAACTAAAATTAATCTCTCGACAAGAGGGTCGGTTGGAATTTCCGGTTCACATACCTCCTAGATAAAAACATCTTTGTCACGTTGGTCAGCATAATTGTCATAAACATGAAATGCAACAAATAGTTATAAAAGAGAATATATACCACATCCGAATCATAAACCAGACGAGGGCCGACAAGGACGGATATGAAAACCATGCCACTATGTATAACAAACAACGTACGGGTAAGAAAATTATACAAGTAACTATTTAAATCACACAAACATGATCATCTTTTTATAAGAAGGATAAGAACAAGAGGCTCACCAAGGTGGTGCCAGCGACGGGATGGTGCGGGCGATTGGCGGTGGTTATGATGAGGATGGGAAGGCACTAAGTAAACCACACCTACATATGCAAACTAAGAAGTTAATTTGAGCTCAAATTGCATATAAATCAAATAAACTACCACATATAAATACTCCGAAACTAAAACCCATAAATCACTATACTTAGAGCATTGCAAGAGCTAATCTAGCAATGAGAGATGAAAGGACAAAGTTGCTAACCTTTGTGAACACTTGGATGCATGGGGTGCCTTCAGATCTTGACAAATTTTGGCAAAAATGGACGATGAGCTTGAGAGGAGAGGAAGAAAACAGAGAGCTGGCCGATTAGATGAAGGGTTTATATAGGAGCATATTTAGTCCCGATTCGTGACACAAACCAGGACTAAAGGTTAGACTCTAGTCCCGGTTCGTGACATGAACCGAGACTAAAGGTTCTAGTGGGGCCCCATCCTGCCACCAGCCTGCCACCACCCCTTTAGTCCTGGTTCGTGTCACGAACCAGTACTTTAGGTTCAACACGAACCGAAACTAATGATGCCTGCCCCCTAGCCGTTGGAACCGACACTAATGGTCACATTAGTGTCGATCCGTCTCCAAACCTGGACTAATGTCCCTCACATAAAGTAGTTTTCTACTAGTGTGGGTTGCCACAATGCTCAAACTCCCTGCTTCTCGGCCCCTCCCCTACCTTCCGTAAGATATGTAATTTTATTAAGAACTTAATGGAACCTTTCGTAAGATTTTGTAATTTTATTAAGAACTTAATGGAAAGGGGATTAGCTGCTTCATAGAAAATTATTTATCGACCACGTGTCTATCTCGTAAAACCACACAAAAATTCAACTCCTGGTATTTTCTTACAATCGTGCATACAATGAGAGCACACACTTCACACTACAAGCAAAAACAATCAAAACAAATATACAAACTTAGATATTATAGCGTCTATAGCCCCACCCATAAAGAAAGCGAGAACATCAATCCAACAGAGCATAAGCCGACCTTCCATGCTATGCGGAACCTCCCTAACCACTTGTTGCAATTGCCCACAGAACATCGGTATTGGAATACAAAAGTTTGTATTGTCAAAGACCATATAATCTTAGCATTATCCATAACAAAGAATAGAAGACCATCATTCCAATCAAGATTTGACCCATTAATTTTGCGTCATGCATATCATATACTCCTATGGAACATTGCTAGAAGGATATAATGTTGTCTATTCATGATTGGACAATTGGTATGCACAAGAGCCATATGTAAAGTGAACTGAGAACAACCCCATGCTGGTGCAAGGTTCAACAGAGTAATACATTGATAAAGTTTTTTTCTAGAAAACCTCTGATATATTCATTTTCAATCATAGCAGTACAATGAACACCAAAAATAATAAAACATTACATCCAGATCCGTATACCACCTAGAGACGACTACAACACTGAAGTGACCCGAAGGCACGCCGCCATCAATGCCCCTCCTTTACTGGAGCCGGGCAAAACTTATTATAGCAGACAGTCAAGAAGTTGTCGTGTTAAGACCCATACGACTTGTGCACCAAAACAACAACTGCCGCTGATGGAGCAAACTGTAGTTCAGAAGGATCCAACCCGAAGACCTCTAACATCGATGAACGAAGACCGGATCAGAGCAGATCCACCAAAGACAACCACCGACTGAATCCCATGATATACACTGAAAATACACCTCCATATGCCCTCCGATGATACTAGATGCATCACCGAGATGGGGACTAGACAGGGAGAACCTTATTCCATCTTAAAGGAGCCGCCGCCGTCTCACCTTTCAGAGCAGGACAGAAAACCTAACAAAACTTAAAGAAACACTTAAGAACATAGCCCTCACGCCTTCAAGGGTAATGTCGTGGTTTTTTCATGACAGATGTCCTAGTGAAAGGAATTAGGCATGGAGCCATCACAACTAGGTTAGCTTGAAGGGGTTGAACAGGACAAAGGACACAAAGAGTTACCCAAGTTCGGCCCCTCACGGTGGAGGTGAAAGCCTACTCCTGCTTTTACTTGCATTGCTTGAGTTTCAATTACCAGGGAGCGAATACGTGATGACCCACAAGTGTAGGGGATCTATCGTAGTCCTTTCGATAAGTAAGAGTGTCGAACCCAATGAGGACCAGAAGGAAATGATAAGCGGTTTTCAGTAAGGTTTTCTTTGCAAGCACTGAAATTGTAGGTAATAGATAGTTTTGTGATAAGATAAATTGTAACGAGTAACTAGCAATGAAAGTAAATAAAGTGCAGCAAGGTGGCCCAATCCTTTTTGTAGCAAAGGATAAGCCTGGACAATTTCTTATAATGAGAAAAGAGCTCCCGAGGACACATGGGAATTATCGTCAAGCTAGTTTTCATCACGCTCATATGATTCGCGTTCGGTACTTTGATAATTTGATATGTGGGTGGACCGGTGCTTGGGTACTACCCTTACTTGGACAAGCATCCCACTTATGATTAACCCCTATTGCATGCATCCGCAACTACAAAAGAAGTATTAAGGTAAACCTAACCACAACATTAAACATATGGATCCAAATCAGCCCCTTACGAAGCAACACATAAACTAGGGTTTAAGCTTCTGTCACTCTAGCAACCCATCATCTACTTATTACTTCCCAATGCCTTCCTCTAGGCCCAAATAATGGTGAAGTGTCATGTAGTCGAAGTTCACATAACACCACTAGAGGAAAGACAACATACATCTCATCAAAATATCGAACGAATACCAAATTCACATGACTACTAATAGCAAGACTTCACCCATGTCCTCAGGAACAAACGTAACTACTCACAAAGCATATTCATGTTCATAATCAGAGGGGTAATAATATGCATTAAGGATCTAAACATATGATCTTCCACCAAGTAAACTAATAAGCATCAACTACAAGGAGTAATCAACACTACTAGCAACCCACAGGTACCGATTTGTGGTTTTGGATACAAGATTGGATACAAGAGATGAACTAGGGTTTGAGAGGAGATGGTGCTGGAGAAGATGTTGATGGAGATTGACCCTCTCCCGATGGGAGGATTGTTGGTAATGACGATGGTGATGATTTCCCCCTCCCGGAGGGAAGTGCCCCCGGCAGAACAGCTCTGCCGGAGCTCTAGATTGGTTCCGCCTCGTGGCAGCGGAGTTTCATCCCGTAAGGTCGCCCACCATTTTTTCCAGGGTAAAAGCCTTCATATAGCAGAAGATGGACACCGGAGGGCCACTAGGGGGCCCAGGAGACAGGGGGGCCCGCCTAGTAGGGGTGGGCGCGCCCCCACCCTCCTGGCCAGGGTGTGGGCCCCCTGAGGTGTTTCTTCTGCTCAATAATTCTTATTAATTCCAAAAATAAGTTTCATGGAGTTTTAGGTCTTTTGGAGCAGTGCATAATAGGTTTCCAATGTTTGCTCCTTTTCCAGCCAGAATTCCAGCTGCCGGCATTCCCCCTCTTCATGGTAGACCTTATAAAATAAGAGAGAATAGCCATAAGTATTGATATATAATGTGTAATAACAACCCATAATGCAATAAATATTGATATAAAAGCATGATGCAAAATGGACGTATCAACTCCCCCAAGCTTAGACCTCGCTTGTCCTCAAGCGGAATCCGAAATCAAAAAATATGTCCACATGTTTAGAGATAGAGGTGTCGATAAAAATAAAATACGGACATGAGGGCATCATGATCATTCTTACAACAACAACATATATAGATTTTGTCATATGACTTCATATGCTCAAGTAACAATCAATTCACAATGTCAAGTATGGTTCAGAAACTTCATTGAAAGCTAACGAACTATAATCTCAGTCATTGAAGCAATTGCAATTTATCATAACATCAGAAAGAGTCAAGAATAGAGCTTTTCAGCAAGTCCACATACTCAACTATCATGTAGTCTTCTACAATTGCTAACACTCACATAGTACTTGTGGTTATGGAGTTTCAGCCGGACACTAAGAAAGATAGGGGCTTATTGTGTTGCCTCCCAACGTATTCACCTTTAGGTGATGTCAACAATAATAGTCCATGCTAACTTACACCCAATTGGATATATATATCATGATCTTTCAAACATGAGGAGCTTGCCAAAGGATAAAAATGAAAAGGTAAAGGTGAAGATCACCTTGACTCTTGCATAAAGTAAAAGACATAAAGTAGAAGATAGGCCCTTCGCAGGGGGAAGCAGAGGTTGTCATGCGCTTTTAGGGTTGGATACACAAAATCTTAGTACGAAAGAACGTCACTTTATATTGCCACTTGTATATGGACCTTTATTATGCAGTCAGTCGCTTTTATTGCTTCCATAACAAGATCGTATAAAGCTTATTTTCTCCGCACTAATAAGTCATGCATATTTAGAGAGCAATTTTTATTGCCTGCAGCGATGACAACTTACTTGAAGGATCTTACTCAATCCATAGGTAGATATGGTGGACTCTCATGGCAAGACTGGGTTTAAGGATATTTGGAAGTACAAGTAGTATCTCTACTTGGTGCTAGGAATTTGGCTAGCATGAGGGGGAAAGGCAAGCTCAACATGTTTGGAAGGTCAATGACAATATACTTTAACTGGAATGTGAGAAAACATAAACCATTACGTTGTCTTCCTTGTCCAACGTCAACTCTTTAGCATGTCATACTTAATGAGTGCTCCCAGTCATAAAAGATGTCCAAGATAATATATTTGTATGTGAAACCTCTCTTTCCTTATTACTTCCTATTAATTGCAACGATGACCGAAACTACGTTTATCAACTCTTAACAACTTCTATGCCTCATACTTTCTATGTGAAGTTATTACTATCCATAAGATCAATATGAACTCTTTTATTCTTTCTACTTTCTCAAGATCATAGCAACATAGCAAAGCCCTTGACTCAACTCTAATCTTTATTATATATAGCTCACGGACTCGATTACATAAAGAGATCGCAAAGCAAAACTCAGAACTACTTGATATCAAAACTTCAATCTACTAGATCAAGATACTAATAAAAGGATCGAACTAAATAAAAAGGATAAAGATAAGAGTGTGATGATGATACGATACCGGGGCACCGCCCCCAAGCTTGGCAGTTGCCAAGGGGAGTGCCCATACCCATGTAATTATGCCTCCTTCTTCACGGTTGGTGTTATGATCTTCTTGGCAATGATCCCCTCATGATACGATTCTCCTCCTCGAGCTTATTGACTTGTTGTTTGAGGTCCATAATTTCTTTGCGGAGCTTGCCCGTGATGGCTAAAGCTCCCTTTACCCAAGGATGTTGCATAGCTTCTGGAGAACAAGTGACACTCTTTTTCATATATTCATAAGAAAGAAATCTAAAGTTGGAAGGGATGACCAAATTTGGAATAGCTGAGCTATGTAGTTCCCCCATCATGAATTCTGCTTGGAGACGAGAGGTGACTTCTTGATCTTCTTCCATGGCATCTATCCTTTTCAAGTCGGCCTCCATCTCATTCTCCGTTGATGGTCCAAAGTGATAAGCATCGCTATTTGCTCCTGGACCTAGTGTCGGGTGAGACACCCGACTGACTCTTGAGAAGACATCTTGCTCTTAATCTGCAACTGGGACAACTTGAAACGAAAACAGGGGATATTTGCGTGATACGGTGGTCGAAACTTTCGGGAGATTATATAATGAATTTTTACCGACCAAAATACGCAACGTGGAAGAAAACGGAGTCCGGGAGGCACACGACGTGGCCACGAGACAGGGGGCACGCCCAGGAAGGGTGGGCGCGCCCTCCAACCTTGTGGAGGCCTCGTGTCCTTCCCGGAATGCTTCTTTCTTCCTAAAATTATTAAATATTCCAAAACTAATAAAAATTGCCATTAGAATTGTTTTGCAGTCGGTTTACTTACCATACCACATACCTATTCCTTTTCGGAGTCTGGAACGTTCTGGAAAGTGTCCCTTATGTATTCCTCGGGGGTTACGGTTTCAATAATATTAGTTTCAACATTGATAGGATTACCTGAGATATAATGTTTAATTCTTTGACCGTTCACCACCCTCAGACTTGTGCCTTCAAAGTTGTTGATTTTTATGGCACCAGAACGATAGACCTCCTCGATAACATAAGGACCTTCCCATTTAGAGAGAAGTTTTCCTGCAAAAAATCTTAAACGAGAGTTGAATAATAACACATAGTCATCTATGTTAAACTCACGCTTTTGTATCCTTTTATCATGCCAGCATTTGACTTTTTCTTTGAATAGCTTGGCATTCTCATAGGCTTGGGTTCTCCATTCATCAAGTGAGCTAATATCAAACAACCTCTTCTCACCGGCAAGTTTGAAGTCATAATTGAGCTGTTTGATAGCCCAATATGCTTTATGTTCAAGTTCTAGAGGTAAATGACAAGCTTTTCCATAAACCATCTTATACGGAGACATACCCATAGGATTTTTGTATGCAGTTCTATAGGCCCATAATGCATCATCAAGTTTTTTGGACCAATTCTTTCTAGATCTATTAACAGTCTTTTGCAAAATTAATTTGAGCTCTCTATTTCTCGACTCTACTTGACCACTAGACTGCGGGTGATAAGGAGATGCGATGCTCTGATTAACATCATACTTAGCAAGCATCTTACGAAAAGCACCATGAATAAAATGTGAACCACCATCAGTCATAAGATATCTAGGGACTCCAAACCTCAGAAAAATAACTTCTTTAAGCATTTTAATAGAAGTGTTATGATCAGCACTACTAGTTGGAATAGCTTCTACCCACTTAGTAACGTAATCAACAGCAACTAAAATATGTGTATATCCATTAGAGGCAGGAAAAGGCCCTATATAATCGAAGCCCCAAACATCAAATGGTTCAATAACGAGAGAATAGTTCATAGGCATTTCTTGACGTCTACTAATATTACCAATTCTTTGACATTCATCACAAGACAAGACAAACTTACGAGCATCTTTGGATAGAGTAGGCCAATAAAAACCGGATTGCAATACCTTATGTGCAGTTCTGTCTCCAGGGTGGTGTCCTCCATATGATTCAAAGTGACACTTGCGTAGGATCTGTTCTTGTTCATGCTCAGGTACACAACATCTAATAACACCATCTACTCCTTCTTTATAAAGGTTGGGTCATCCCAGAAGTAATCTCTTAAATCATAAAAGAACCTTTTCTTTTGCTGGTATGTGAAACTAGGCGGTATAAATTTAGCAACATTATAATTAGCATAATCAGCATACCAAGGAGCAGTACGAGAAGCATTAATGACCGCTAATTGTTCATCAGGAAAGCTATCATCAATAGGCAGTGGGTCATCAAGAACATTCTCTAACCTAGACAAGTTGTCTGCAATGGGGTTCTCAGCCCCCTTTCTATCAATAATATGCAAATCAAATTCTTGGAGCAAGAGAATCCATCTAATGAGTCTAGGCTTATCATCTTTCTTTTCCATAAGATATTTAATAGCAGCATGATCAATGTGAATAGTAACTTTGGAATCAACAATATAAGGTCTAAACTTATCATATGCAAACACAACTGCTAAGAATTCTTTTTCAGTAGTAGCATAATTTCTCTGGGCAACATCAAGAGTCTTACTAGCATACTGGATAACATTCAATTTCTTATCAACTCTTTGCCCTAGAATAGCACCTACAACATAATCACTAGCATCACACATAATTTCAAAAGGTAAATTCCAATCAGGTGGCTGAACAATAGGTGCAGTGATCAAAGCTTTCTTAAGTATTTAAAATGCTTCTACACAATCATCATCAAAGACAAAAGGAATATATTTTTGCAATAAATTAGTCAGAGTCCTAGAGATTTTAGAAAAGTCCTTAATGATCATCCTATAAAAACCGGCATGACCAAGGAGACTTCTTATACCTTTTATGTCCTTGGGACATGGCATATTTTCAATAGCATCAACTTTAGCTTTATCAACTTCATACCTCTCTCGGAGATTTTGTGCCCCAAGACAATGCCTTCATTAACCATAAAGTGGCACTTTCCCCCATTCAAGACGAGACTAGTGTCTTCACATCTCTGCAAAACTCGATCAAGGTTGCTCAAGCAATCATCAAAAGAAGATCCATAGACTGAGAAGTCATCCATGAATACCTCACAAATCTTTTCACAAAAATCAGAGCATATAGCCATCATGCATCTTTGAAAGGTAGCAGGTGCATTGCATAAACCAAAAGGCATACGTCTATAAGCAGAAGTACCGAAAGGGCAATCAAAAGTGGTTTTTGATTGATCTTCCGCTGACACATGTATTTGAGAGAAACCAGAATAACCATCTAGAAAGCAGAAATGTGTATGTTTGGATAGTCTTTCTAGCATTTGATCAATATAAGGTAAAGGGTAATGATCTTTCTTAGTAGCTTTATTTAATTTACGGAAATCAATTACCATCCTATAACCTGTAATAATTCTTTGCGGAATCAATTCATCTTTATCATTAGGAACAACAGTAATACCTCCCTTTTTAGGGACACAATGGACAGGGCTTACCCATTGGCTATCAACAACGGGATAAATTATACCTGCCTCGAGGAGCTTTAGTATCTCATTTCTTACCACTTCTTTCATCTTAGGATTTAATCTTCGTTGAGGATCTCTGACTGGTTTGGCACCTTTTTCCATTTTAATTTTGTGGTTGCATCGAGTAGGACTAATTCCCTTAAGATCATCCAGAGTATATCCAATAACAGCACGATGCTTCTTCAGAGTTTTCAATAATCTTTCCTCTTCCTGCTCTGAAAGGTTAGCACTAATAATAACAGAATATATCTTCTTTTCATCAAGATAAGCATATTTAAGATTATCAGGTAATGGTTTGAGCTCAAACATGGGAACACCCTTGGGTGGAGGAGGATCCCCTAGGATTTCAACGGGAAGGTTATGTTTCAGAATAGGTTCCTGTTTAAGGAACCGTTCATCTATTTCCTTTCTTTCTTTCATAAACATATCACTTTCATGGTCTAGCAAATATTGTTCAAAAGGATCAGCAGGAGGCACGGCAATAGAAGCAAGACCGATTATTTCATATTTACTAGGTGATTCTCTATCACGAGGTTGTCTATGAAACTTAGCAAAATTAAACTCATGGGACATACCCTCTAAGCCAATTGTGACAGTATCCTTTTCACAATCAGTCCTAGCATTAACCGTATTCAAGAAGGGTCTACCAAAAATAATGGGACAAAAGTCATCTTGTGGAGAACTAAGAACAAGAAAATCAGCAGGGTATTTAACCTTCCCACACAAGACTTCAACATCTCTAACAATCCCAACTGGTGAAATAGTATCTCTATTAGCAAGCTTGTTAGTAACATCAATACCTTCCAATTCAACGGGTGCAATGTCATGCATAATTTCTTTATATAAATCATAGGATATTTCATTAGCACTAGAACCCATATCACATAAGCCATGATAACAATGATCTCCTATTTTAACAGAAATAACAGGCATGCCTACTACAGGTCTATGTATTTTAGCATCTGGTTTAACAATATTAGCAGTTTCACCAGAGAAGTGAATAACATGCCCATCTAAATTATCATCCAAGAGATCTTTAACCATAGCAATACTAGGTGCAACTTTGATTTGCTTAGGAGGTGTATAAGTTCTAGTATTACTCTTACGAACAACAGTTGAAGCTTTAGCATGATCCTTCATTCTAACAGGAAAAGGTGGTTTCTCAACATAAGTAGTAGGAACAATATGATCATTATAAGTAATCGTCTTTTCTTCAACTATAATAGGTGCAACTACTTTTACTTCAATGGGAGGATTATATTTAAACCACTTCTCTTTAGGGAGATCAACGTGAGTAGCAAAAGATTCACAGAAAGAAGCTACTATCTCAGAGTCAAGTCCATATTTAGCGCTAAATCCACGAAAAGCATCGGTATCCATAAAAGATTTAACACAATCAAACGTAGGTGTCATACCTGACTCCTTACCATCGTTGGAACCCCAATCTTCAGAGTTGCGTTTAATTCTTTCCAATAAGTCCCATTTGAATTCAATAGTCTTCAGCATATAAGAACCAACACAGGAAGTATTGAGCATGTTGCGATCATTGAGAGAAAGCCGAGCATAAATTTTTTGAATAATCATTTCTCTGGAGAGCTCATGATTGGGGCATGAATATAACATTGACTTAAGCCTCCCCCAAGCTTGAGCGATGCTTTCTCCTTTGCGAGGCCAGAAATTATATATGTAATTACGATCACGATGAACAAGATGCATAGGATAGAACTTCTGATGAAATTCCAACTTCAATCATTTATAATTCCAAGATCCCGTATCATCACATAGCCTATACAATGTCAATGCATCTCCCTTCAAAGATAAAGGGAAGACCTTCCTTTTGACAACATCATCGGGAATACCCGAAAGCTTAAATAATCCACAAACTTCATCCACAAAGATAAGGTGTAAATCGGGATGCAATGTTCCATCTCCTGCAAATGGATTAGCTAGCAATTTCTCTATCATACCCAAAGGAATCTCAAAGTAAACATTTTCAGCAGGTTCAGTAGGTTGAGGAGCAACTCTTTGCTCTACTGGTCGGGGCGAAGAGGCCCCAAACAAGCCCCTCAAAGGATTAGTTTCCATAGTGACAAGTAACAGAAAATTTCAGCACACTATATAAATGTTTCCTTACCAAGTTCCACTCACCAAAAGCGCTACACTCCCCGGCAATGGCGCCAGAAAAGAGTCTTGATGACCCACAAGTTAGGGGATCTATCGTAGTCCTTTCGATAAGTAAGAGTGTTGAACCCAACGAGGAGCAGAAGGAAATGATAAGAGGTTTTCAGTAACGTTTTCTCTGCAAGCACTGAAATTGTAGGTAATAGATAGTTTTGTGATAAGATAAATTGTAACGAGTAACTAGCAATGAAAGTAAATAAAGTGCAGCAAGGTGGACCAATCCTTTTTGTATCAAAGGATAAGCCTGGACAATTTCTTATAATGAGAAAAGAGCTCCCGAGGACACATGGGAATTATCGTCAAGCTAGTTTTCATCACGCTCATATGATTCGCGTTCGGTACTTTGATAATTTGATATGTGGGTGGACTGGTGCTTGGGTATTGCCCTTACTTGGACAAGCATCCCACTTATGATTAACCCCTATTGCAAGCATCCGCAACTACAAAAGAAGTATTAAGGTAAACCTAACCACATCATTAAACATATGGATCCAAATCAGCCCCTTACGAAGCAACGCATAAACTAGGGTTTAAGCTTCTGTCACTCTAGGAACCCATCATCTACTTATTACTTCCCAATGCCTTACTCTAGGCCCAAATAATGGTGAAGTGTCATGTAGTCGACGTTCACATAACACCACTAGAGGAAAGACAACATACATCTCATCAAAATATCGAACGAATACCAAATTCACATGACTACTAATAGCAAGACTTCACCCATGTCCTCAGGAACAAACGTAACTACTCACAAAGCATATTCATGTTCATAATTAGAGGGGTAATAATATGCATTAAGGATCTGAACATATGATCTTCCACGAAGTAAACCAATAAGCATCAACTACAAGGAGTAATCAACACTACTAGCAACCCACAGGTACCAATTTATAGTTTTGGACACAAGATTGGATACAAGAGAAGAACTAGGGTTTGAGAGGAGATGGTGCTGGTGAAGATGTTGATGGTGATTGACCCTCTCCCGATGGGAGGATCGTTGGTGATGACGATGGTGATGATTTCCCACTCCCGGAGGGAAGTGTCCCCGGCAGAACAGCTCAGCCGGAGCTCTAGATTGGTTTCGCCAAGGTTCCGCCTCGTGGCGGCGGAGTTTCGTCCCGTATGCTTGCCCACCATTTTATCCAGGGTAAAAGCCTTCATATAGCAGAAGATGGACACCTGAGGTCAACTAGGGGGCCCAGGAGACAGGGGGCGCGCCCAGTAGGGGTGGGCGCGCCCCCCACCCTCCTGGCGAGGGTGTGGGCCCCCTGATGTGTTTCTTCCGCTCAATAATTCTTATTAATTCCAAAAATAAGTTTCGTGGAGTTTCAGGTCTTTTGGAGTAGTGCAGAATAGGTTTCCAATGTTTGCTCCTTTTCCAGCCAGAATTCCAGCTGCCGGCATTCTCCCTCTTCATGGTAAACCTTATAAAATAAGAGAGAATAGCCATAAGTATTGATATATAATGTGTAATAACAGCCCATAATGCAATAAATATTGATATAAAAGCATGATGCAAAATGGACGTATCAATACGCTTGACCTAGCTTTCGATTGCTTGTTTCTTGAGTTCGCCCGCCGCCGAGTCACCCCTTTATATACAGGTTGATATCCTCGGTGGCTTTACAGAGTCTTGGCTGGCTCACACAAATGCGATCGGCTCGATTTGTAACTAAACCTACCTTATAGAACAAGTTTAACATATAGTGGCTCACACGCTTGGGCCTCGTGCCTCCTCCGGGTCTTGGGCCTTCAATAAGCTTGCCCTACGAACTGCCATATGTATTCTTGGACCTCATCGGGCCTTCTCATCTTTAGTCGCCAATGGTATGACCCAGCCCCTCCTGTGTGGGTCACACCTGGGAGTTATATTCCCAACATTAGGCCCCAAATTGATTTGAACTTGTTCACATTAATCTACACTATTCCACTTAACAGAATATATACTCGCTCTTTTTCCACCAATCTGAGATAACCCACCATTATGTCACTTGGCAGAATCATCATAACCCGCCATGACATCGCATGCATTAATTCCGCACAAGACCCCAGATATCTCAACAGATCCTTATCTTAAATGAACATTCCAAAAATCGAGGCGCCCACATTACCAGCGTACTCATTTTGCCTCCTCGATTCTCATGCATGCCATCTTTTTAATTCCTTATAAATACGGACATGGGGCCCTCTTATTCATTTTTTACCCCTGCCTCTTCCTCTTCGTCTCCTTCCTTGCAACGCCACTGCAACTCGAGCTTCGCCGCCGCTGTCTTCCCTCATCGACGCGAGCACCGGCCGCTGCATCGACCTGAACAGACCAGAGAAACACGTTGCACTTCCGCTCTCCATCTGCATCGCTAGGTACGTAGCCCCCTTTCAATATAAATCGGCATTAGGGTTTGCAAAGTTCATCTATGTTTGTCGGCCATTCCATGGAATTCTTTGCAATACTTCCGGTCATGCCTTATTCAATCTCTCAATAGCACAGGAGCTGCATGATTCTTGTTTGCAACACCCACATGTACTCGTAGATGCCTCCCATCTATTTCAGATTAAACTTCAATGCAGTAGTTCATCCGCGACATGCTAGGTTTAGCAATTTCCTTCTATTTTTGAACTCCAGTATATCCAGAATCGTAGAACTGATCTGTGGAATTTATTTGTTCGGCACTTAGCAAAATTTCACTTATGATCTACAGATACCTGTGTACTGCAGCCGCATGGGCGGCTTCCATGATAGGATGTAACCCGCCAAACTCCGTTAGGCCCGTTTTAAACCGCTAGTGTATATCCAGTATACGTATAACCCGACGATGTCTTGCCGGTTTAACCATGCCAACCTTTATAGCACATATTCTCTGCATACAAATTGACTTTGCTTGATGCACTTGTTTTCTGATGACTGGGCGACTTAACATCATAACCTTGACCCGGCAATACTTCTCTTTCTAGGTTTTTCATCAACAAAATGACCAAAACCGTCACTTCATGCAACTGGGTCGTGTCCACTGTTACGGAGCAATCTCTCAATGAACACGTTTGAGTGGGCGTCTTAGCACCCAAAGATGTTATCCACTGAGAGCTCCAGGAAACGAGGCTATACCCGCCTCAAAGGTCATATTCTTTGCTGATCATATGCTCCGGGGTTCTCGCCACCCGGCTCAAAAAATTTCTGTGACGTGTTGCATTTCTTTCAACTCCACCCTCAAGACACCGGACCCAATTCCGTCTCCAATATCTGCAACATCCAAGTTTTTTGCGAAGTGTATCTTCAAGAAGAACCCACTGTGGATTTGTTCAGAGAATTTTATTACTTGAACCGCCAGACTGAGTTAACAGATGGACCCAGCTTAGAACTTGGCGGGATTTCTATTCAAAGACGAAAAGAAGTTGTCTTTCCTGCAACTGCATTTCCCCCAGCCACGTGAAGGACTGGAACCAAACTTGGTTTTATTGTCAAGATACCTCTCCAGCTGGTGAAAATCCTCTGCCAGGTTTCCGTGAAAACCGGGTTAGCTCAAGACATCCCCTCCTAGACCGAATCATCACCAAAGAATGGGCTAAGTATATGCCCATCTTTTCAAAAACAAGAGCCTAAATGGCCAACGGGTTGACCGAAGTTGACTTGGTCCGATGCTGGATCGCTTGGAGAATTTTACCATTGAGCCACCGGCCACTTAATGTGTGAATGTAACGGCGATGCCAAAGATCCACATTATCACTGCCAAGTGCGACTGAACGCTGATGAGATCAATAGGATGAACAAAATGCTGCTTAACGAGAGCTTGGAAACTTGCAGCAAGACGGGGTTGAATCCCTTCTGCGCCCTTAACAAGCCTCCAGCTGTAAGTATTTTGAGCAATTTCTAACTCATTCCTTATTTACATAAATTGTCTTCTCATAGTCGCTTGACTTTTGCAGGCTGACTCCCCCTTTTGGAAATAAAATCTTCAAGATAAGCCGGCCAAAAAGGCTAGGGGCAAGAACAAAGCTGTCAGGAAACCTGCCAAGAAGAAAACAAACACCTCAAAGCTGTTTGCTTTGAATGATGATGAGTCAGAGGTAGACCTTGACTCCCTTGGCTCCTTTTTTAATTATTTTATTGACATTGATTGCTATCAGGACGACGCGGAGGCCGGCAATGCAGGCGATGAAGAGGTATCTATCCTTTGCTCCGACTCAGAGCCTTTGCCAAGATAGACAGTTCGACAAGTTAGCCGGAAAGTAAGGTTTTCGACTAACTTGGATCCAAACTTTGCCAAGATAGACAGTTCTCCACCTCCACTATTCCGGGTTGCGATGAAGAGGTAACTATCCTTTCCTCCGACTCAGAGCCTTCACCCTTTAGCTTACTTGGATCCAAACTTTATTTTGAAGAAACAACAACGTGAAGCTCGACACACAACCCGGAATAGTGGAGGTGGAGAACTTTCCTCCGGTTTACCCAACACTCCGGCCCCTCACAAACGCCAGAAAGAGGTGCCTCAAAATTCCATCTCTTTTTACCCAAAGGCGGGTCTTATTCGTCAACCACTTAATCCCTCCTACTCAAATTATCAGGGAACTTCTCATTCTTCTTCTGGCGACTCTTCACAGACCCAACTGTCGGCTTTCAAGATTGCCCCTGGGTAATGACCTTTGACTTTGTTGTTTTCACATCTGTAAATAGATACACTGACATCCTCATCCTTTTCTTTAAGTGGAATAGCAAAACCAAGCAAGAAAGAAAAGGCGAATAAGCCGGACGAAGACCCCAAAGTCCATGAGCCGGAAAAACAAGCACCAGTATCTAAAGCCTCCATTTAGAACCCTAAGGAGATTACTGACGACCCGCCACTAGAAAACCCTGGCACCTCAGTGGATCCTATGGATAATGATCCATCAAATATCAAGCCGCCAAGCCCCACCAAGCCTACTGAGGAGAATGCTGAGGATGTTTTGATTACCGGTACTAGCTACACAGAGTCGAGGAATCCTACCATTCTGGCCAAGCACTCTGCCAAGGAAGAACTGATTGAAAAGAGCAAGGCCAAGTTTCATATTGCCAATTATTCTCATCTGGGCATTAGTGAATTTTTCTTTGGCTATCTCAGTCAAGTGCATGCTGGTCGTGATCTTGAGATGGGCATAGTCAAACAGATGCACTAGAAATATGAGGTATAAACTTCTGCTTCCTCTGTTGATACACTTATCCAGCCCCCAAGTCCTAGCCATAGGAAAAAATTGATTGAGTATGGCAAATAATTTAATCAGTATGCCATAATAAACATCGAGCCATAGCCCCATGAACCGAGTTTTCTTGACAAAGATGAGTCAGATAATTTAGACTAGCTTAAAAAAATAAAACTTCACCTCATAGCCCTCACAGGTCGGGTTATCTTTGAAAAAGATGAGCCGTATTTTCCTACAACTTAAAAGAATTTCTTCACACGTTAGCCCCCAAGTGCCAAGTGTTGTTGTTTGCAAAGGGCTTGGGACTTGTCTGTATTGTATCTTGACATATTTGCTTATGATTGTTTAACCTCGTGTTTATAGGAGGCCTCAACTCAAGCTGAATCTCAATTGGCCGATTTGAAAACCATGCTCGAGCGGCAAGAGTATGAAACTCGGAAGTTGATTCCAAGTTTAAATTTAGCTTGGTTGAAATTGAAAAACTCAAAACCAGATTTGCTACAGAGAGAATTGCCTGGGGTGAAGAAAAGACTGCCTTAGTGCAGAGAACAGAAACCGCCGAAGGTTCTTTGAAAGAGGTCACTTTAGAACTAACCGACTTAAAATGCCACATTTTGCAGATGACCACCGCTAACTTTGGTAAGTAATTCTGGATATTTTAATGATTTCCAATGCTCAACTCTTAACCCGCCTGGCGACTTAACTACGTGTTTATTTAACAGGCCCTAGGAGTACCAACCATTGCCAGGATATACTAGTAAAGCTAAAGGCGGTTTACACTTTGGTGGAGCAATTATACACAGGCTCTCATCGCATAATAATCGCCATCTCTCACACCAAGCAAGCACCTTCACTTCTCAGGGAGGTTTTGAACAAACTCTTTGTCCCGCCCGCAAGAATTGAAATGATAAAGCGATCATCTTCTAGAGCCGACACTATTACACCCTTGAGCCGGGTGAAAGCATGGCAGGCAGAACTAGACTCGGCAGAGCTGACCACTGGCTGCCCAAGTCTTGAAGAAGACGGGTCTCCCTTTGATCAAGATGACTTTGCTACTTGTGTGAAGGAAATGCATCCACTGGCAAGGAAGCTCGCCGAAGAAACTGACCTATCCAGATATCATGCGGCTTATATAGTAGAAAATTCAAAAGTGAGGGCGCCGGCTTACGATGTTGTGGATCTCATCCCTCCAATGCGTAAGCACATTTTTGCTCCTGAAATTGATCCGTCCGAACTTATCGATGATGAAGCTAAATTTCAAGCCTTGACTGGCATCAACTGCTCATCGCCTAACTTGCAGACAACGGAAGAAGAAGAAGAACCAGTGCAGGATAACCCAGAAGCTTCAACTTGCCAATACCAAGATAACTGATCCACGGGGTGGCTCTCCAACTGTAGGACAACGTCTCTTTTTGAAAAACTCTTAATCATTTGGGCTTGGAAAGCCGTGTAATAGGCTAGTGAAAACAATGATCTATCGTGCCATCATGCATGTTTTAGCTTTATAAACTACGGATGAACTTGCGATGCACCATTGATGAGCTTGGAAGGAATATCATGTTTTTTTTGCAAGGTTCCTGCATACACAGGGAACAACATAAACCCTGATAGTTTACACCAGGGCGGGTCATAATGTCCAATATAATATATTCTGGCGACTTAAAGTCTATAACCAGTGTGGGTTAAAACCCAAGTATTTATTCAAATATGAAGTCATACCTATAGACCAATATCATAATGATGCTGTAAATATGTAAGTGTGTAAGCCGGAAGCTTTACAGGTCTAGAAGAGTGTAGCTCCATTCTGTTTTTTGAAAAAAAACCAATTTTTGTCCCATAAGCCGGCTCTCACGTGACACAAATCCGTTGTTTTAACCTTAACTAGTTCAGGGTCTTATTGAAAAGGTTGACTGTTAAGAGTACAAACGGACCACATGGCGGAGAGACGGTGACAGTAGGGGAGTTTATCCTAGCTCTCTGTAAGCCTACTCTCTCGTGACAAAGGCCGGCGTTTTAACCTTGACTAGATCAGGGTCTTATCGAAAAGATTGACTGTCAAGAGTTTGACGGGTCACCTGGCGGAGTAGCATCTTGCAAACAGGCATGTTTAACTCAAATTTGGCTTGAAAATCGAATCAAGAGGGTATGAACAACTTTCTTAGTGAGCAGGAAGCCCCCAAGTGACCAATGAGACGGCTTGAAAACTGGATCAAGAGGGTGTGAACAGCTATGCTCATTGAGCAGGAAGCCCCCAAGTGACCAATGAGACGGCTTGAAAACCGGATCAAGAGGGTGTGAACAGCTATGCTCATTGAGTAGGAAGCCCCCAAGTGACCAATGAGACGACTTGAAAACCAGATCAAGAGGGTGTGAAGAGCTATGCTCATTGAGCAGGAAGCCCCCAAGTGACCTTATGAACAGACAATAAAGACTCAAATACTTTGAAATGAAACGACAGAGGCCGTGAACTTTTAGGGATGCTGACTTTATTGTACTAATAAAAATATATACATTGATGAAGGTATGTACAGAACAAGAGCCGGTGGCTCAAGTGTAACATGGTCGCAGATGAGCAATGTTCCACGACCGGTGGATCTCCTCCTCTGATGTGTGCGAGTCCTTATTTTGTCGAATATCAATGAGGCAGTATGGCCCGTTGTTCAGATTCTTGCTGACCACAAAAGGCCCTTCCCAAGGCGGTGATGATTTGTGCATATCTGTTTGATCCTAGATGAGCTGGAGCACCAAGTTGCCTTCTTGAAAGGTTCGAGTTTTAACCCGGCGGCTATGATAACGACGCATATCTTACTGGTATAACGCCGAACGAGCCGCCGCCAAGTCACGCTCTTCATCCAAAATAATCAAGAGCATCCTGACGTGCTTTTTCATTATCAGCTTCAACATAAGCCGCCACGCGGGTCGAGTCATGACGGATATCACTTGGAAGAACCGCCTCAGCCCCGTAAACCATGAAGAAAAGCATGTAAACCGTCGATCTGTTGGGGGTGGTGTTTATACTCCATAGCACTAAGGGCAACTCCTCAACCCAACAACCCAGCATCCTTTGCAAAGGGACCATAAGCCGGGGTTTGATTCCTCTCAAGATTTCTTGATTGGCTTGTTCAGCTTGACTAGTGGACTGGGGATAAGATACAAAGGAAACATCAAGATGAATATGTTCTCGTTGATAGAACTCTTTCATAGCACCTTTGGACAGATTAGTGCCATTATCAGTTACGATGCTATGAGGATAACCAAAACAAAAGATTACTTTTTTCATGAATTGAAATGCCGTGGCTGCATCACATTTAATTGATTGGTTCTGCTTCAACCCACTTAGTGAATTTATCAACTGCCACCAAGAGGTGGGTCTTCTCATCCTTAGACCTTTTGAAAGGTACAACCATGTCAAGCCCCCAGACCGCAAACCGCCTAGTAATTGGAATCATCCTCAATTCTTGAGCCGGCACATGAGTCCGTCGAGAAAACTTCTGACAACCATCACATTTGCTAACCAGATCCTCTGCATCAGCATGAGTCACAAACCAATAAAACTCATGACGAAAAGCTTTGGCCACGAGGGATTTAGAGCCGGCATGATGGCCATAGTCTCCTTCGTGGATCTCCCTTAGAATTTCATGGTCCTCTTCAGGAGAAACACAACGCTGGAACACGCCTGTGACACTGCATCGGTGTAACTCACCATTGATAATAGTCATGGACTTAGACCGCCCGGTTACTTGCTGATAATCCCCAAGTGCAGGGAATCATCATAGCAATTCCCAATGGTGGAAGTGATAAGTATGGATTGTCGAACCCACAAGGAGCTAAAGGCAAGATTAATATTCTCTCAAGTCCTATCTGCCACTGATACGACTCTACGTACACCGAACGTTTGCTTCCAACTAGAAACGAGAAATAAAACTACATTGTGGGTATGAAGAGGATAATTTGCATGATATCGGAGAGCTAAAATATAAAAGTAGGTGCTGTTATCATAGAGTTAGAATATATTACTTAAGTATTATAAATAGCGAGTGTGGAATAATGATGGGTCGATGTTCGGAATTGTCCTAGGCAATTGTTAACAAGATCGGTGATCGTCATTGCAATTTCATATGAGGGAGAGGCATGAGCTAACATACTTTATCTTCTTGGATCATATGCACTTATGATTGGAACTCTAGCAAGCATCCGCAACTACTAAAGATCATTAAGGTAAAACCCGACCATAGTATTAACATATCAAGTCCCCTTTATCCCATACGCAACAACCCCCTTACTCAGGTTTATGCTTCTGTCACTCAAGCAACCCACTATAAGCAAATCATGAACGCATTGCAACACCCTACAACGGGAATCCCTCATGCTTGCGCGACATGGAGGGCACAATAGGACAACACCAAAATAAAACATACAACTCATACCAATCTAGATCATCAATCAACCCAAAGATAAAGGATATCTACTCAAAACATCATAGGATGGCAACACATCATTGGATCATAATATGTGTCTTAAAGCACCATGTTGAAGTAGGGATTATAGCGGGGTGCGGGAGACTGGACCGCGTAAAAGAGATGAGGATGATGATGATGATGGTGATGTTGATGAGAGGATCACCGCAGCGATGATTCCCCTCTCGATGGCACTCCGACACCACCGATAGAGAGGAGGAGAGGTTCTCCCCCTTGTGCTTCCTTCTCCATGGCCTCCCCCTGGATGGGGAGAGGTTCCCCCTCTGGTCCTTTGCCTTCATGGCGATGATGGCCCCTCCGAGATCCTTCCCCATGGCCTCGGTGATGATGGCCCCCTCCGGCAGGGTGCTAGAGAAGGCCTAGATTGATTTCTCGTGGCGATAGAGGCTTGAGGCGGCGGAACTTCTGATCTAGGTTATGTTCTGGAGGTTTGGGTATTTATAGGAGAGATTGGCATCGAGAACAAGTCAGGGCCCCCCAAGGAGAGTCCACGAGGCACAGGGGCACGCCCTAGGGGGAGGGGGGTGGGCACGCCCTCCACCCTCGTGGGGCCCACATGACTCCCCTCCGATAAGTTTTCGTTCCTGTATTTTTTATGTTTTCTAGAAAAAATCTCCGTTGATTTTCAACGCATTCCGAGGACTTTTATTTCTGCACAAAAACAACAACATGGTAGTTCTGCTGAAAACAACGTCAGTCCGGGTTAGTTCTAATCTAATAATACCAAAATCATGTAAAACTATTGTAAACATGGCATGGATACTTCATAAATTATAGATACGTTGGAGACGTATCAACATCCCCAAGCTTAATTCCTGCTCGTCCTCGAGTAGGTAAATGATAAAAGAAATAATTTATGAAGTTTGAATGGTAACATCATTATATATCATAATAGTAGCTCAACTCATAAAACTTCTCATGATCAAGTAACAAGCTATTCACATGTTAAAGTATAGATCATAAACTTTCTTGAAAACTAACAAACCATGCTCTTATTCATCAAACAACTGCAATTCATCTTATTTTCGGGAAGGGTCTATGTAAGAGCTTTGATTCAGCAAACTCCATATACTCAACTATCATTTAATCTTTCACAATTGCTAACACTCACGTGATATTTAGGGGTTCAAAGTTTCAATCGGACACAGAGAAAGATAGGGGCTTATAGTTTCACCTTCCAACCTTTTACCTCAAGGGTAATGTCAACAATAATACTTTATGAAAACCTACATCCATGTGGATATATATATCTAGATCGCCCCAACACAAAGTGCTTGCCAAAGGAAAAAGTGTAAAAAGGAAAGGTGATGATCACCATGACTCTTGTATAAGGGTAGAAGATAAAAGTAAAAGATAGGCCCTTCGCAGAGGGAAGCAGAGGTTGTCATGTGCTTTTATGGTTGGATGCACAAAATCTTAATACAAAAGAACGTCACTTTATATTGCCGCTTGTGATAAAGACGTTTATTATGCAGTCCGCCGTTTTATTTCTTCCCTATCACAAGTTCGTATAAAGCTTATTTTCTTCGCACTAATAGATCATACATATTTAAGGAGCAATTTTTATTGCATGCACCAATGAAAAGTTACTTGAAGGATCTTACTCAATCCATAGGTAGGTATGGTGGACTCTCATGTCAAAACTGGGTTAAGCAATGTTTGGAAGCACAAGTAGTATCTCTACTTGGTGCAAAGAATTTGGCTAGCATGAGAGGGAAAGGCAAGCTCAAAATGTTGGATGATCCAAGACAATATAACGTTTCAGATATAGGAAAACATAACCCATTAAGTTGTCTTCCTTGTCCAACATCAACTTTTTAGCATGTCATATTTTAATGAGTGCTCACAATTATAAAAGATGTCCAAGATAGTATATTTATATGTTAAATCTCTCTTCCTTTAATATTCTTTCATGAATTGTTCAAGTGACCAATACTATGTTTTCTAACTTTCAATAAATTTACCACCTATCCTTATTATGTGTGAAGTCATTACTCACTATGGTATAAGCATATGAAACATATATAAATTTAGATTCATAATATTCAATTCATTTACTCATAGGGTATACGTGAAGCATGTGAGTAAATGATAAACTACTCCAAAAAGATATAAGTGGAGAACACCGAGTAGTCAAATTATTAACTAGCCATGGGAGGATTCTCTTTCATTCAAGATTTCAGATCCAAATATTTTATTCAAAAAGCAAGTAAAATTGAAAATACGCTCCAAGCAAAACACACATCATGTGACGAATAAAAATATAGCTCCGAGTAAGGTGTACCGATAGTTTTGAAGACGAAAGAGGGGATGCCTTCCGGGGCATCCCCAAGCTTAGGCGTTTGAGTCTTCTTTGAATATTACCTTATGGTGCCTTGGGCATACCCAAGCTTAGGGTATTTGTGCTCCTTATTCTCCTCATAGTGACGTCTCACTCAAAACTTGAAAACTTCAATCACACAAAACTTAACGGAACTTTGTGAGATGGGCTAGTATGATAAAGAGTAAGTCATTCAATTTAGTACTGTCAAAGACAAGATTCATAATTTATATCACACAATGCCTATTGTACCATATCATTTCTACCATTTTGAGCAATATAAGCCATAGAAACTAGGAAACAAGCAAACTATGCATTGAAAACAGAATCTGCCAGAAACAGAACAGTCGGTAATGATCTGAACAACAACCATACTTCTGCTAGTCCAAAAATTATGAAATAAATTGGTGGACGTGAGGAATTTGTCTATTAATCTTATTCAAAAATAACCAACTCAAAAGCACTTTTCTGTAAAAAAAATGACAGCTAAACTCGTGAGCGCAAAGTTTCTGTTTTTTTACAGCAAGATCACATTAAGTTTCACCCAAGTCTTCCCAAAGGTCTTACTTGGCATTTTATTGAAACAAAAGCTATAAAACATGATTAATAAAGTATATTAATCATGTGAACACACAAAAACAGTGGGTAAATATTGGGTTGTCTCCCAGCAAATGCTTTTCTTTAATGTCTTTTAGCTAGGCATGATGATTTCAATGATGCTCACATAAAAGATAAGAATTAAAACATAAAGAGAGCATCATGAAGAATATGACTAAACCTAACCCACTTCCTATGCCTAGGGATTTTGTGAGCACACAATTTATAGGAACAAGGATCAACTAGCATAGGAAGGAAAAAACAAGTATAACTTCAAAACTTTACGCACATAAAGAGGAAACTTGATATTATTGCAACTCCTACAAGCATATATTCCTCCCTCATAATAATTTTCAGTAGCATCATGAATGAATTCAACAATATAACCATCACATAAAGAATTATTTTCATGATGTACAAGCATAGAAATTTTACTACTCTCCACATAAGCAAAATTCTTCTCATTCAGAATAGTGGGAGCAAACTCAACAAAATAACTGTCATGTGAGGCACAATCCAATTTAAAATTAAAATGAAGATGACAAGTTTTATGGTTAACATGTTCCCTTATAGCATCCATGTCATCACAATAACAATCATAGGTAGCAACTTTGTTCTCATAATCAATTGGAGCCTCTTCCGAAATAGTGGAACAATTACTAAGTAAAGTCAAGACCTCTCCAAATCCACTTTCATAAATATCACGCTAAGATTCAACACCCTCCAAAATAGTGGGATCACTAATTCCTAAAGTTGACACTCTTCCAAACCCACTTTTGATGATAGTATTATTCATACTCCAAAACATATAAGTGACGTTCATGTAGCATTCTACAATTAATATAGACTAACCAATATCGAAGCTCAAAATATATAAGTGAAGCACACGAAGCATTCTATAAAACCATACTCAAAATATATAAGTGAAGCACAAAGAGCATTCTATAAGATCATACTCAAAAGATATAAGTGAAGCACATGAAGGATTATATAATATCATACTCAAAAGATATAAGTGAAGTACATGAAGCATTCTATAAATCAATGAAGGGCTATCTCATACTAGCATGGTTCATAAAGAAAAAGAGAAACACAAAGGACACAAAACACATGAAGAAAACAAAAACCAAGGTATACCGACATTTGTTGAAGAAGAAAGATGGGATGCCAACTGGGGCATCCCAAGCTTAGATGTTTGAGTATCCTTGAAATATTTACTTAGGGTGCCTTGGGCAACCCCAAGCTGGAACTCTTGCCTCTCTTTATTCTTCTCATATCGGTAACTCCTCATTCTTCGAACACTTCTTACACACAAAAACTTAACAGAAACTTTGTGAGATCCCTTAGTATAATAAAGCAAATCACTACCTTTAGGTACTGTTGTAAACTCATTCCAATTTCATATTAGCATTATATCTACTGTATTCCAACTTCACATTGTTCATACCCCCCGATACTACCCATAGATTCATCAAAATAAGCGAACAACTCATAGAAAACAGAATGTGTCAAAAACAGGACATTATGTAGTAATCTGGAAATTTAATAAACTTCTGTAACTCCAAAAAGTTCTAAAAACTAAGAAATTTAAAAAATTTGTACAGAAGTAATGTGCAAAATGTTTCAGACCCATGACTTTCCAGTAAAAAAATATAAATTCAAGCGCTACAGCCAAAGTTTTTGTTTTTGTACTGCACATAGTAAACAAGCACTCTAATCATCCTAGAACCAAAGCTTGGCACATTATTTTATAATACAATGGATATATACAAGGGGATAATTATTTACAGAGAAACTTCCATGAGAAATTCTACATTGTTTCCATGAGCATGAACACAAGTGCTCAAGGTCGACCCTCACTTCTCCAATGCATAACTTTCCAATAACTTCTCTTTTTGAAAAAACTTTTTACGCATATGAGGCAAGTGAATCTTTTTGTATTTTCATTCTTTTAATTTTTTTGTATGTTTCACCCACAACTAAACATAATCAAAAAGGGAAAACAAAATCTACTTAGTGAAGAAAGCAAACAAGCATACACGAAAAATATAAACCCCACGCTATTGCTCCCCGACAACGGCGCCAGAAAAGAGCTTGATAATCCCCAAGTGCATGGAATCATCGTAGCAATTCCCAAAGGTGGAAGTGATAAGTATGGAGTATCGAACCCACAAGGAGCTAAAGGCAAGATCAATATTCTCTTAAGTCCTATCTTCCACTGATACGACTCTACGTACACCGAACGTTTGCTTCCAACTAGAAACGAGAAATAAAACTACGTTGTGGGTATGAAGAGGATAACTTTGCATGATATTGGAGAGCTAAAATATAAAGTAGGTGCTGTTATCATAGAGTTAAAATATATTACTTAAGTATTATAAATAGCGAGTGTGGAATAATGATGGGTCGGTGTGGGGAATTGTCCTAGGCAATTGTTAACAAGATCGGTGATCGTCATTGAAATTTCATATGAGGGAGAGGCATGAGCTAACATACTTTCTCTTCTTGGATCATATGCACTTACGATTGGAACTCTAGCAAGCATCTGCAACTACTAAAGATCATTAAGGTAAAACCCAACCATATCATTAACATATCAAGTCCCCTTTATCCCATATGCAACAAGCCCCTTACTCGGGTCTATACTTCTGTCACTCAAGCAACCCACTATAAGAAAATCATGAACGAATTGCAACACCCTACAGTGGGAATCCCTCACGCTTGCGCAACACGGGGGCACGATAGGACAACAAGAAAATAAAACATACAACTCATACCAGTCTAGATAATCAATCAACCCAAAGACAAATGATATCTACTCAAAACATCATAGGATGTCAACACATCATTGGATCATAATATGTGGCATAAAGCACCATGTCCAAGTAGGGATTACAGTGGTGTGCTGGAGAGTGGACCGCATAAAAGATATGGGGATGGTGATGATGATGGTGATGTTGATGAAGACGATCACCACGGCGATGATTCCCCTCTCGATGGCACTCCAACGCCACTGAGAGAGAGGAGGATAGGTTCTCCCCCTTGTGCTTCCTCCTCCATGGCCTCCCCTAGATGGGGAGAGGTTCCCCCTCTGGTCCTTGGCCTTCATGGCGATGATGGCCCCTGTCGGTGTTCTGGGAACGGGGGTCCTCAGACTTGCCTGCTTGCGGCCTGCGGTGTGGCTCAAGTGGTGGCCCAGCTCGGCCCATCTTCATCTACTCGAGCTCAAGACCCTCGCGAGGGGCCAAGCCTCGTGGGGTGGACGACAGGAGGCTTCCTCAGGAGCGGCCTCACCAAGCAAAGCTCGCGAGGAGGCGGAGAGATCAAGGCAAGGGTACCTCGCGATGTGCTCATGACGCAAGCCATGATGATCGAGACCAGGCGAGCGCCAGGCAGGCGCCGACCTGCGTAGTGTCCTTATTTCCTCTTTGGTGCAAAGGGGGCAAGCACAGACCAAGGCATCAGGCAAAGGTTGCCATTCCAGTGCAACAGGACCAAGACCGGCAGAGCGGCAAGGCTGAGGTCACCGTGGAGCCCAGGATGGCGTCATTACCAGAGTTTTTGGCAGTCGGAGACCAACTTTAGTCAGGATAAGTTGTACTAGATGTTCCCCTTCAAAATGGCCATTGTTGGCGCCCTTCCCGCTCAATATTTGGGAAGAGGACCAGGGCCTCTATATATAGTACTAGCCACCATAGTAGGAGGCATCTCATCTGGATCTCACCCAGAGCCAACAGAGACGGAGCAATTCCTCTCCAAGCACACAACCGCAAGAACACCCCTCGCGAGGCTGTTCTTCCTTTGTACTATCCATCATCAGCCCCCGAGGCAATCCACTCGCCACACACTGCAATGGTAGCCTGGACCAGTATAAACCTCGTGTCCCTTGTGTTATTCATCGTGTAGTCTAGATTCTCAGCGAGGCGTTGGGACGTGGGTTGGTAGAGGAAGGATCTTCGCGCGCACCCCAGAGTTTGAACCTTAAGGGTTTGCCGGAACCCCACATCCGACATTTGGCGCACCAGGTAGGGGTGTGCTGGAATCTTTTCTTCCGTCATCTCGCGTTCCATCGTTCATCGCGTCCATGGCTGACGCTCGCCGAGCTCGCGCCGAGCATCGGGCTGCCCTCGCTGCCCATGTCGCCCAAACGGCTCCCGTCGGTGGGTCTCCCCGTCATTCCACGTCGCCTGCCGCCCACGCTGCTACCGGCCCGGCGGGGAACGAGCAGCAGGCGTCGTCGCTGCATCCCTCGGTGCAGCGGGAAGGCCGCACCGCCACCCCATCGGTAACTCCAGCTGGCTCGTCATCGCACGCCCGTCGTGCTCCTGCGGACGTGCACGCCGCGTTGCTCCTGGCGCGTGAGCTCCTACACTACCGTCTTGTCGACGACCTCTACGAAGAGTGGCTCGCTCGCATCACCGAGCTCGTCAGCACCGCAGGGGGCTCCCCTGCGCTGTCCCACTCGCTGCATCGCCCTCCGTCCTGCGCGGGTAACGCAGCTCCGGAGGTGCCTCCGCCACCTCCTCCTCAAGAAGGCGCCCTGGCCCCTAGGCGCGCGGCCCCTGGGTGAGACCCACCACGTGCGGCGCCTGCGCAGCAAGAAAGGAGCTGCCAAGAAATTCCTCGCCCCCAAGAAGGCTCTCGCGTGCTCCCCGCGCCGGTGCGCCAGGATTGTGTTCCTGCTCCAGCACGTTAACACCCTGCGCTGCTCCTGGCGGCAGCGCGCGTGGACCCCTAGGATCAGGCCCCGCGTCAGCAAAGGCCGCCGGTGGCTACCGCAGGCTGCCGCGCCTTCACCGCCGAGCTGCGCGGCATAGCCTGGCCGGGCAAGTTCAAGCCGGATCTGCCTCCTCGCTACGACAGCACCGCTGACCCCATGGAGTTCCTCCAGCTCTATGAGCTGGGCATCGAAGCGGCCAACGGGGATGAAAAAGTCATGGCAAATTGGCTCCCCATGGCGCTCAAGGACGGTGCCCGGACCTGGCTCCTGAACCTGCCCCCAGCACGATCTCCTCGTGGGACGAGATGCGCACCCGCTTCATCACCAACTTCCAGGGCACTCGTGACCGGCCCCCAGCCATGAGTGACCTGCGCCGCATCAAGCAGCAGCCAGGGAAGACCCTGCAGAAGTACATCCAGTGCTTCAACAACGCTCGCCTCAAGATTCCCAAGGTGACTGAGGAGGCCATCATCTCAGCCTTCTATGATGGCGTCCGCGACATCAAGATGAAGGAGGAACTGGCAATCCACAAAGACCTGTGCACATCTCTAGAGCTGTTCAACCTGGCGACCAAGTGCGCAAGAGCTGAGGAGGGATGCCTCTCCCTCCTCGAGCTCCCAGCCGCTGATCCTGAAGAGAAGAAGTCCAAGGCCAAGGATGTGAAGCACAAGGGAGCAGTTGTGCTCGCGGCAGAGCCAGACACGAAGCATGGCAGGGATCAACCAGAGTCGTCCAAAGGCAGCCGGTACTGCGTGTACCACGACCTCCACACCCACAACACCAACGAATGTCAAGAGCTCAGGGCTGTACGAGAAGGACGTGTCGGCCGACGCCCCGAGCGCAGCGATCGGGGCTATGGCCGAGGAGGAGGAAGAGGTGGAGGACGATGGGAAGATCATGGCCCTCGCCAAGGGTGGCGTGACCGGCCTCGTGAGGACGGCTGGCAGGACCAGCCTCGCGAGGGGGCTTGGAGAGATCGGCCTCGTGAGCATCGCCCGCAAGGCAACGCATGCCTCCCTCCTCTGCCACCAGCACCAAGAAGGAATGAAGACCAGCATCAGGATGAGGGGGCTGGGGCTTCCACGAGCCGCATGCTATCGCTTGCATCTTGGGTGGTGCCCAGGCCCCGGCCTCTCAGCGCATCTTCAAGCAGTTTGCTCGCGAGGTGAATGCAGTCCTCCCGAAGCTCAATGCCATGCGCCCTCTCAGGTGGTCCACGTGCGCCATCACGTTCAGCTCATCAGATCAGCTCAAGTGCGCAGCAACAGCCTGGGTCCTCCCAATGCTCTGTTCCCCAGTCATTAGCAATGTGCAGGTCACCAGGACCCTCATCGACGGCGGTGCAGGACTCAACGCCTTGTCCGTCGAAATGTTCAACAATCTCCAAGTGCCGTATGATCAGCTTCAGCCAACCAAGCCTTTCTCAGGAGTCACTGACGGTTCCACCGTCCCAATAGGGCAGGTCCGCCTCCCTGTCACCTTCGGACAGCGCAAGAACTACCGCACTAAGCTCATCGACTTCGACGTCGCCCACATTCGCCTGCCCTACAACGCCATCCTCGGGTATCCAGCCCTGGCCAAGTTCATGGCAGTGACTCACCATGACTACAACGTCCTCAAGATGCCAGGAAGCGGTGGAGTCATCACGGTCCCCTGCGAGGGAAAAGATGCAGTGTGCTCTCTCGAGCGCACCTTCCAAGCCGCATCAATCGAAGACCCAGATCACAAGAGTGGGAGCCTTCCCGAGGCGGCTCCCAAGAAGAAGAAGACATCACCGGGCCCAAGGCCTCAGGAGGCAGGGACCTTCGGTGGCACGGCGCTAGGATCCGCTCCCCTTCAAGGGGCGCCTCCCTCCGTCGCATAGGAAGGCGCGCCCGGCGCCCTCCTCGAGCAAGGCTCGGGGGCTCTCTCCTGGAGGTCCACCAACCTCGCAAAGATCACGAGGGAGGCGCTCGGGCACCACTTGGAGGTGTGCTTTACGGCACGTTTCCCACAGGAAGGCGTAAGGCAAGAAGGACCCAACCCTTGTTCGAGCACGCCTTGGGCCCGGGGGCTACTGTCGGCATTCTGGGAACGGGGGTCCCCAGACTTGCCTGCCTGCGGCCTGCGGCGTGGCTCAAGTGGTGTCCCAGCTCGGCCCATCTTCATCTACTCGAGCTCAAGACCCTAGCAAGGGGCCAAGCCTCGCGGGGTGGACGACAGGAGGCTTCCTCAGGAGCGGCCTCACCAAGCAAAGCTCGCGAGGAGGCGGAGAGATCAAGGCAAGGGTACCTCGCGATGTGCTCATGACGCAAGCCATGACGATCGAGACCAGGCGGGCGCCAGGCAGGCGCTGACCTGCGTAGTGTCCTTATTTCCTCTTTGGTGCAAGGGGGGCAAGCACAGACCAAGGCATCAGGAAAAGGTTGCCATTCCAGTGCAACAGGACCAAGACCGGCAGAGCGGCAAGGCTGAGGTCACCGTGGAGCCCAGGATGGTGTCATTACCAGAGTCTTTGGTAGTCGGAGACCAACTTTAGTCAGGATAAGCTGTACTAGATGTTCCCCTTCAAAATGGTCATTGTTGGCGCCCTTCCCGCTCAATATTTGGGAAGAGGACCGGGGCCTCTATATATAGGACTAGCCACCACAGTAGGAGGCATGTCATCTGGATCTCTACCAGAGCCAACAGAGACGGAGCAATTCCTCTCCAAGCACACCACCGCAAGAACACCCCTCGCGAGGCTGTTCTTCCTTTGTACTATCACTACAAAAAAAAGACACATCCGTGACATTTTGGGCCGAACGACATTTTTTCTATCATACATATGACACTTCTATGACGATAGTTGTGACAAAACCCGGTATCATCATAGATGTGGTGGGCTCCTACTTCTATGACAAAAAATCATGACAGAAAATGGGCTTTTCGTCCTGGGCGGGCCGGAGACGCAGCTGCATGACATTCTTTGGGCCGTCCATGACGTAAAAAACCATGGTAGAAGCGAGGGCGAGGAAAATTTCAGGGAGTTGCCGGTTACCGTGAGGTCAGGGCCGAGCGATGCATGTTTCTCACGTACACGTACGTGCGTGTGTGCGAGGCGTTGGCTCTAACTGAACCCGAGCGAGGCGTTGGGATCTGACTGAGCCCGAGCGATTGTACTACAGGCGACGCATTACTAAACCCGAGCGATCGATTGATGGCTGTTAACTGAACCCGATCGAACGATTCCTTTGCTACTGCTGCTAACTAAAGCTGATCGATTGGATGAGCAGTGAGTGTTGCGCAGGGGGGGGGGGTGGTTGGATGAACAGTGAGCAGTGGCGTTGCCTCTGGATGAACAGGACCCCGTGGTGTG